>NC_141140.1:75558939-75870116 GCF_053477565.2 Lygodium microphyllum
GCAATCTGAGGCAAAGTATACTAAGTTTTAGTGGGAGTAAAGTGGGTAGCTTTACTAATGCAGAGCCTATCAACTATCACGTATATATTATTCGATCTTTTCTTGATTATGGATGGGCTTGTAATAAAATCCATAGTGATATGTGTCTGTTTCTCTTCAAGAATAGGAAAGGGCTACAATAGACCAACTATTCTAAGCATGTTATCCTAGTTCTATTGGCATGGAATACACTTTGGCATAAAATCCTTGGCATCCCTCCATATCCTCTTCTAGTGAAGGCTCTTGGCAATCCTATCATGTAATGTCTCCTCCCCCCCCCCCCCCCCCCCCCGCGCGACCCCCGTGCTCCTCTGGGCCTCCTCCATAGGAACAGCCCCTCCCCCTGATTTTTTTTTTAAATCCCTCCCTCTCTCTCCCCTTGCCTGTGCATGGAAAGGAGAGAGAGAGAGAGACAGGGGGTGACGTGTGGGAGCTGGGGGGAGCATGCAGCCCGCAAGTGGTAGCAAACAGCTGCAGCCCCCCTATAAAACCTCCCGCTCCTCCCTCGCACAGAGGCCTGGCCCCCCCCTCCATCGTCTGTGTAGGGCTCCCCCCCGATTGCTGCAGAAGCCCTCCCCCGTTTGCTATAAGCGGGCCCCTAGGCCTCTGACGATCGCTATGGCCCCTCCCCCTACTGACGTACAAGTCCCCCCCCCCCCCCAATTCATTGTCAGTTGTGCCATTTTCCCCCATGGACAGTGTGAAGGGAAGGAGGAGGGAGAGAGAGGAGGAGAAGAGGGAGAGAGAGGAGGAGGAGAGGGAGAAGAGGAGGAGAAGAGAAGGAAGAGAAGGAGATTAAAAGAAGGAGAAGAGAAGAAGGACGAGGAGAGGGAGCGAGAGAGAGGAGGAGAAGAGGGAGAAGTGAAGGAGAAGTGAAGAAGTGAAGAAGAAGGAGAGAGGAAGAAGGAGTGGGAGAGAGAAGGGAAGAAGAGGGAGAAGGAGAGAAGAGGAAGGAGAGAAGGAGAAAAGGGAAAGAAGGAGAGAAGAGAAAGAAGAGGGAGAGAAGGAGAAGGAGAGAGGAAAAGAAGGAGTGGGAGAAGGGAGTAGAGGGAGAAAAGTAGAAGGAGAGAAGGAAGAGGAGAGAGGTAGAGGAAGAGGAAGTAGAGGGAGAAAAGTAGAAGAAGAAGAAAAGGAGGAGGGAGAGAGTGGAAAGAAGTAGTAGAGGAAGAAGAAGAAGAAGAAGAGTAGAAGGAGAAAAGAAGAGAAGAGGAAGAGAAAGAGAAGGAAGGAACAGAAGGGGAAAAGAAGTGGGAGAAGGAGAAGAAGAGAGAGGGAGAGGGAGAGAGTAGGAGAATAAGTGGAGAAGAAGAGAGGGAGATTAAGTGAAAAGAAAAAGAAGAGAGAGAGGGAGAAAGAAAGAAGTGGGAGTTGGTAACTGCAAGGAGGCACGCCCCAAACCACCCTCTTAGCGAAGGACCCCCATCTAGCGGTATTTTCTTCCGAACCTGTCAACCCGAAACTCATCAAGGCCCAGACTGCCCAATCTCTGCGAGGCAAATGGCTCCCGAGAAGAAATTCACAAGAAGCATAGGCTCCAAGCCACCGGTAATGCTGGAGGGGTGAGCAAAATGACCAACGCAGTACACATGAATCAAGCCCAGGTTCTAAGCCTTAAAATTAATTAAGTAATATTACTAGTGGATGAGATGAAATGGTTTGTGCATGGAACAAGAATGAGTCTTAGGGTTTTGTTTACTCTAAGAACTAAGTTGCATGCGCGAACGGAAGAGTTTGAAATTCACAATGATAAGGTTATCGCCTTATCTCACATGAAATGATAGCTTTTACTCACATAAAATGATGGGGTTATCACCTTACTTCACATAAAATGATAGCTTTTTAACCAGTTCAGTGCATGAATAGTCATTTAGAATTCACGTTTCGCAATCATGGTTAAAAGGAACACATGAAATGTTAATTTCTGTTCATAAGATACACTTGCATCGTTAGACAAAACCCTAGACTTTCATAGACGCAAGTCACATGTGATCCAGGGCATTAGGAATAAGTATAATTGCATGCAAATTGTTTTATCGATCTTGCTATGGACTATAGCAAATGGATATGCTCCTAGCTGAGTTGAAGCTTATGGATTGTTGACCCAAGTTATGCTTGGCAGTTTGAAAAGGTTGTAAATCCCTTAACCAAGTGTTTTGATACCTCCAGTTAAAATTCTGATTGTGCATGCAATGGGATTGCGATGCCTTGAAGCAAGAGGTTGTGCATTCAATTGTTTGTTAATGTGGTTTTGGATGTTAACCCAAGTGGGGAGTGTTTGATTATTTCATGGCCGGGTCTGAGATGATTGATTGCCATGGAAATGAAAGGGATGTTTTCCCTAGCAATTGTTACTATGCTCGTTGCTTCAGCTATGATTGATTTCCTAAAGGGATAATTAAGGAAGGATGGCGCTAGCTACCCCTCGCAAGCCGCCAAAACCTAACTAAGGGGGTTATGAATCCACGTCGGGAATGTGGACTGAACCCGCCATGAGAGGTCTCTCCGTGGAAATTACTTGGCATAAGAGGACGCTTGGGTGCCAGTGGGGGCTCTGGCCGTAAATCCCATTGCCTCCGGGCCCTACACAAGTATTCTACGTGACTCGGGATGGGATATCGAGGCCTTGATACTAGTTACAAGGAGGAATCTTGGAATGATAAACCTTTGGGTTTTATTGCTGGAAGATGGAAGGATTTTTTTGCGGAGGCAGAAAGGAGCACTTAATTCTCTTGTATGGGCAGGAGACACACATTAATCCAAAGATAAGTTAAGGAAGTGTTTGATCTTGTTTTATCTTGTCTTTGTGTCTGTGGGGCCTAAATTACGTAAAGGAACCTGTGATTAATTGGTAATTAAGGAAGCTGCCTTTATATGTGGAACAAAATGTGGTAGGTAATTAGATAACTAAGACAACCCTCGAGGGAAGCGTGGTGGATGTGACCGATGGGTCTATCCTATGGAAGGGTGGTCTCAGTTAGCCGAGAGCTTTCCTCAAAGGAAATGTTAACAAGTAATGTTAGGAAAAAGTCGATCTATGACCTTAGACAATGTTGATTACGAACCCGGACTTCAGGTCGATCCTAGTGGGAATGGCTGGATAAGTTTTGTTGCGGGGCAGACTCGAGAGACCCTAGTTGGCAAACCCCGTGTCATTCCCTGGGAGTGTCAGGCGGCGTCTTCTAGATATATCTCTCGATGGACTGCTAAGACATGTCCCACGATTTGAGGAGTGGGCACATTACATATCATATGTTTTGAAGACACCTAAGTGACCAGCAATGGGGTAAGAATGCATCTCTTCCATGATATTCCATGTGAAGGGAGAAGTGTGGGGGATGAAAAACTTACTATGGGACTATATGAGTCCATTTATGAGTTGATATTGGGAGTTTTCTTCCATTATCCCATACTTTAATTATTGAAATACATGGATGATTCTTCATTTAGCAAGTAGGCTTCTTAGAGCTCCTCAATCCAATCTATCGGGACCAAAAATGGACTCAACACAATGGCTCTAGGACTCTAGCGGGGGCCTTCTTAACTCACCTAAAGCAATGAAAATTGCCTTAAAGCATTTATATATTACCTAAAGCAAGATGAGATAGTTCATAGGGTTCATTTTTCCTTTCTTCTTGTATGACGGCCAATTATTCTATTATTTTGTCTAGCAACAAGTCTCAAGGATTGAAGAAACCATTCGTAAAGCAAAAACAACAGGAGTTTCAAAAAATTGCAGGAGGAGAAGCATAAAGATTTTCAATCTTGGTTGAAAATAGGGACAAATTTTTTGCACAAAAATTTCAAAATGCAAGAACTATTGTAGGAATACCATCTCTGTATAACAAACTCCAGCTAAATCTAGTGAGAAAGAGGAAGCAATATCTTGTTCTTGCTACAAGAAGCCTACAAAGGATTAACAGGAGAGTATTCAGGTTTCATTTTCAATTGTTCTAAAGTTTAAAATTTTCATTTGATTAATTGCAATGGGTAAATCAAAGGGGAAGAAAAAGTAGTGCAAATTTTGTTTTGAGTCCAGACATACTTCAAAGAGTTGTTCTTATGTTCATGGGTCTTGTGAAGAAGGAAAATCTTGCAAGTATTTTGCATGTTTGATTTGTGCAATGAGTTTGATGGTGTCCACAAGAGGTTTTCATAAGCAAAACAACAAAGAAGGGTTCAAGTTTGAAGATGGATAAAGCATGGGAGAAGTTAGATTCTTTTGAGGATATTCTTTATGATGCTTATGAATGGCATGATGATCGTGAAGGCAAGAAAGTCAAGTGTTGTTCAAGTGTTAAGCATATTGGGAGATTGCTTACAACAATTGAAAATCTCAAGGAAAGATATGAAGGTATTTTGGATTCCAATTCAAATTTTGATTTAAGTTATTTAAGTTCAAGTAATTGGTGCTCTTTACCCGTGGACTTGCCAATGATTGAGGTAAAGGGAGTGAGAGAGGACAAGAGCCAGAGAAGTCAAGAATCCTCAAGTGCCCCAAAGCCAATATAGTAGCTTGCCAATGGGAGAGTGGATCATCACACAATTTGCATCAATAATCTCAATGTATTTTTTATATTTTGGTATTTTTAAAATTGCCATAATCAATCTCTAGTCAGCTTCTTTAATCAAGAAAAAAACAAGCCAGCAGTTATGAACAATAAAGATGATCCGATTGGTGATCAAGAATATCAAATATATATTCAAGAAGTTGATGTTGTTATGGATGATAAGTTTGAGGATTATGGTTTTTGAAATGAGTACATTAACAAGTGAGGGCTCACCAAACTCATAAGTGCTTGATGGAATACCCTTAGTTTTGAGGATGCCTTGTGACCCGTGTATTGGCTCCAATGGTGGGGGCTAGTCTGATTCAAGCTTAGACCTATTTGCCTTCTCTTGTACTGAAGTAGTGGCTAACTTGGCAACAAGAGTTGCAAGATGCTCCAATGTTTGTTGAGTCCCAAGATTATAGAGGAACATTTTCTTGACCCCTAGCCTGTCAATTTTAGAGAGAATTTGATGATGGTTGGTAACCATGTCATTGTGCCTCTCCATATGACGAAGCTCATGGTAACATAAAGTGTGATTGGGCATACTATAGGGGTCCTTATCCAACACTTATTCTTATATCTCACCATTATAATCTTAGGTTGAGCTAGGATCATCATTCACTAATGCTCGGGAATCTCTTTTCTCCCTCTAGACCTTTTTTGTTGAGAAACATGGATCTAAAGCATGGCTATGGAGGTTGAAACACAAAGACTAAACTCATGAAGACATAGATAAGAACAATTGTCACAGAAGTGAATTAGGTTCCAAGATTAAGTATTTGGACTCATAAAAACAATCTTTTGTATATGGACAATGACACTAACACTTGACTGAATGGACAAAGGACAATAGCATTCCATTCAAATGATAAGAAAGTACAATACTTTATAGGCTCATGATGGTTCCCCTTTTCTCCACTATGCCTATGGGATTCAAGTATCTCTTCCTAGACTGCTTGCATTTCCCTTGCCCAACTGCTCCATACAAAGAGGCATACAAATAGGAGTGGTTGCCAAACTCTCAATACCCCTCCTCAATCACAACCAAGAGGGCACAAAGTGTGTAGAAGCTTTAGTGAATAACCACCTGCAATGTGTGGGCACACGATAAACATGGTGATCAACTAAAGAAAGACTATTGCAAAGAATGCTAAGTGTGGGCACCAAAAACATGGTGGGCATCTAGAGGCTGTAATAAGGGCTTCACAAAAAGTGTACAGAGGGCTGTAGTGCCAAAAGTTATATGAGGAGTTTTACAAATCTTATGAAAGAAGCACCAAGGCAAGCTCATTACAAGGCTTAAAAGAGCCAATCAAAATAATGGGAATGGAAGGACTAGTGAGGCATGTATTTCTGGTCGTAATGATCTTATTTTTCCTTCACAACTACAAGGTAGGCCTTCTAAGATCTCTTCTCGACATGACATAACTTTTCAATATGTTCAATCCTTTTGCTAAAGTCACAAACTAGTTGGTCTTTTTTTCCTTTATACTTGTTATTGACATACAACACTTCTTCATCCTTAGAAGTATACTTGGCTCTTCTTTATTTTTTATTTTATTTTCTTCTTTTAATAGAGATTCTTGAATGTCAAAAACTTTAGGATTTGGCACGTTGATTAAAGTAGTGGAGATTATCATAGTCTAGAGGCAAGATTTTTAACAAAATACCAATGCATACATCTTCATCCATTTTAATGTTGATCCCTGCAAGCTAGATTGAGAGACTTTCCATGTAATTCAGATGTGTTCTAAGATATGTGTTAGGTTTCATGTCTAGTATAAAAAATTCAATTAATAAACCATACTTTGAAGACTTTGATTGTGCACTAAACAAAGTGTCCAATCTTTTCCAAGTATCATGGGACGTGTCACAAGTATCCTCATGGTGGATATAGCTATCATCCAACTCAAGATTTATGATATCTTGAGTCTTGTCATCACTTTTCTACCAAGTTGCTGCAAGAGCAGCATCTCAGGGCTTCTTCTCTCGACCGCTCATGATTGCCCATAATCCCTTCTTCATCAGGATAAGCTTTATCTGTGTTTGCCAAGTGTGAAACCCGACTCCTTTGAAGAGACATGTGAGTGAGTCTTCGCCCATGTTGAGTGACTAGAATAGCAGCAAATCAGTACCAAAATTCTCATATTTAGGCCAGTAATAGGTTGGCTTTGTATGCGCCAAGAGACACAAGTAATGGCAATGTAGTATCAAAAGATACTAGCTTGAAACTTGTTGTTGTTGGTTGAGCCTTCCAAATCTTCCAAACCTTCTTCTTGAGGGTTACACTTGCTAGAAACAAAACATATTTGAGTGGTAGAGACTTTAATGTGCTGGGAGGAGTGAGAAAATGAAGTGTTTTATGAGCTTGAAGTTGAAGGCTATAGTGGTTTTTGGGTTTTCTACAACATGTGATCCTTTTTTCTAATCCAGTAGTGCTTGCATAGACCAAATCATTTGATGAATCCTTTCATGGGGAGAGAGTTCATGGACCAACCTTTAATTGCCCTATGCTCACAATATCAATTGCACTACATGGAGAGAGATCATACTGTACGAACTAAACATGCGCAAATTCTAGCAACGAGTGAGAAAATCCACATGATGTTATGTGATATAGAGAAACTTCTTGAGTCAAGGAAAAAATCTCCAGACGAGAGCTAGTTGAGATATTGCTTTTATGAGGAAATCCAAGAGCTCAAAGAAAGCAGGGTGTAGGCTAGCTATGGTAGACATGAAGCATAGAGTGGAGATGGAGTGAGAAATAAGATCATGAGCTATGGGCAGTGATGAAGATAAGCTAAGAGAAGAAATTTTAGAGTTGATCCATGCTCACTATGGCTTTAATACCATGTTGAGAAACATGGATCTAGAGCATGGCTATAGAGGTTGAAACACAAAGACTAAACTCATGAAAACATAGATAAGAACAACAATTGTCACACAAGTGAATTTGGTTCCAAGATTAAGTACTTGGACTCATAAACACAATCTGGTGTATATGATAATGACAATGGCACTTGATAGAAAGGACAAAGGACAATAACATTCCATTCAAATGATAACAAAGTACAATACTTTATAGGCTCATGATGGTTTCCTTTTTCTCCACTCCACCTAATGGATTCAGGCATCTCTTCCTAGACTACTTGCATTTCTCCCACTGCTCCATACAAAGAGACATAAAAACAAGTGTGATTGCTAAACTCTCAACATTGTTCAAGCCTTGCCTTTACCTCTATGCCTTGCCATTTGAGTGCAATCCATAGGACCCACTATTAGTAAAATGAGTGTAACTTTTGACAAGTAACTCTAATTATAATAATTTTGTATTCAAATCAAAGAGAGGAATTCCCTATATGAGGTAATGTAAAGACTTTTATGATAAAAATATTCAAAAAAATTTGTAGCTCATTTTCTGTGATTGTACAAGGACTACTTGCAACCTATCCCACTAGACCATTGTGCACAAAGATTGCAATATGCTCCCAACCATAGATTTGATCATCATGGAGATTTTGATTCAAAACAAAGAAAATTTTATCCTCTTTGAAAATAGCTATATGGTTTTTCCTCAATAGTAACATTCAATTTTTTTATGTCATGGAATCCTTGCACCTAGTGCGCTACTTGTTTGGACCCGTACTTGCATTGTTTACATACCTCAAAGCCATGATCATCACAAAATCCATGCTTAGTACCATATAGAACCATATGAGGCCTACATCAAAGAGTTGAATTTTGTGTGCAATATCCATTCATTTTGTATATCCCAAGAGCATAATATACATGTCTTGCCAATATATACATCTCCATTTAGGCGTATGTATCCCAAGAGCATAATATACATGTCTTTCCAATACATTTGCCTTATGCTAAGTGTGTTTCCTTCAAGATTTGGGCTCTTTACTGAGTTTACTTGCACATACATACAAGTATCGGTCTTTGGATCACTAGGAGGTGCACCCCTTCAAGGTCTTAAGTGGTACAAGAGGGTCACCTCTCTTTTGGCTTACCACCTCACCTTGCATCATTTGGCCTTTTCCTTAGCTAGAGTATGCATGGGAGATATTTTTAATTAATAAACAACATGAAATGCATGTAGAAAAATAAACTTTGGGCCTTTTTATGAAGTGCATGGAATGGAAAATGGATTGGGTGGGAGAGGGGTTACGTTGCTAGTCTAATGACTCACTGGATGCCAACTTACCCCTTGTTTTTACATCTGTATTTGGGTTCTCACTAATCAACATAACAAGTAAGACAAGCCATATTTAGGAGATGACCAGGAGCTCATAATGATCTGGGATAATCCGTAGATACATTGAGTGCATGGATTTTTACGATGTAATTGATTCTCTTCAATACATCAATGCAATAAAAGGCTAGGCTAACTGAATGAAAAAAGCAACCTTTTCATTTTAGTAAATAAAGAGCTCTTGATTAAGCAATTTCAATGAATTCTTGGGTAAGATTCAATGGCTTACATCTCCAATGGGGTTCATGGCTTCATGCATGATGATTGGTTGCCCCTTTAAGCATAGTCTTGCATAATGGAGAGCCATGAGTACTTGAAGGTCAGTGGAGCTTCCCTAAAGAAGGGCCTTCAACTCTCTTGAGTGTCCATCCACCAAGATTAGTTCTTTTAAATACTTTCAAGAATTAGCCCCATCTTGCTTCTTTATGCTTGAATCCTCTCAAATCTTGGACATGCTTGATCTTTACTTGCTAGAGAGGGGTTTTGGGGCTGAGAATTTGAGGCTTCTTGAAGGGGATGGGAGCTTGAGCTAAGGTTTAATGGTTTTCTACTATGTATTAGGGTTCTAGAGGTATATGAGCTCCCAATGTTGAAGGAAACATGGCAAGATGCTGAGCGAGATGATTTCTTGAGCCCTAGGAAAGCACAGAGAGAAGAATCGGTGCTAGAGATGGAGCAGAGAGGCCAAAAACAACAGTGCAAAGCACACCATAATGTTTGAGGGCTACTTGGAAATCTATTGCTCATCATTCTTGCCCCTACTCCACTACTTGATCTACTAATCTTAATGCCTAGGATCTCTTGCTTGATGCATTTGATGCCCTAGAGGAGGATGAAGAAAGACCTTGGAGGTTCTTGGCCAAGAATTCCATGGCAACTCTCAAGAAGCTTGGGGAAAAGAAGAAGAAGAAGGCTCATTTTTGGAGAAATTGTCACAAATAAGACCTTCACTAAGTCCTGAGAGTCCTTCTTAGCAAGTTACCTCTTAAAACTTGATTTTAAGTTGAAAAACAACTATCATCTTTAACCCTTTGCCTCAGATGTGTCCAAGCCTCCTTATATAGCTTGTGTAATCTTCAAGAAAGTTGTCATTCCTACCTATAGTACTCCTATATACCTAAACTAACTAGGATTTTAAGATTTTGAAAAGGAAAGTCGATTTGAAAGAAAGAGAAGGAAAGGGATCAAAGCATAAGGCTTTGATACCAACTATTATGAAGGAGGCCTAGGTCAGAAGTGAGACAAGGAAGAAAAATGTAGAGAAGAGAGAGAAAAAGAAAGAACAAGAGAGAAAGACCAACAAAAGAGAGAGGAAGACAAGAACAGAGAGAAAGAGAGAAGAGAAGCCATGGAACCTGAAAGGAAGGTGAAAAGTTAGTCCTTGATAATTCATGGATCCCCTAAATTGGGTTTCTTACACCTTTTGTACCCCAGTTAGTGTGATTGGATATTTACATGTGGTTTCCATGTGATCTTCCTCTTTACACATTGAAAATCTTCTCAACTTGAAAGGCGTGATAATAAATATTGATTTGAGGTGTTATAACATACAAAACTAAAGTGATACTAAAAAATTTTAGAGACTTTTTTATTTTATACTACACTAGAATGCTTTTAAAAGGAAAAACTTTTTGCATCCTTGTTGTAGATGGGAAGAAAATGATATTTTTTCAAACCTATAGGAGAAACTACTTTTTAAAATGTATATTTGTAATGAATGAAGCTAAGAGGAGAGAGAAGAATGAGCTGAAGAGAGAGAAAGAGAGAAGGAAGAAGAGAAAGAAAGATTAGAAGAGAAGAGAGAAAGACAAAAAAGAGGGGAGAAGGGAGGAGGAAGCCATGGAAGCTGAAGATGAAGGTGAAGAGTATGTTCTTGATAATAATAGGTTGCCCTAAATTGGGACTCTTACACCTTATATACCCCATTCAGAGTGTGACTGGGTGTCTAACCCTAGTTCCTATGTATCCCGCTCGTTACAATCCATCCCCACCTTGAAAGTTTTTGCCCTAAAAAACAAATAAATCTATAGGGGACTAATAGATGGGCTTAAGGAGTGGTGTGTAGAGTACTACTCTAAACCACATTATAAGGAAAATAGGAAACTTTTGATAGGCTACTCCAAATGGGGCATGCCACATATCAAAACAAAGCTTCTGACATGTACTTTCAATCCATGTAGGAAGCACATTGCTAAGATTTGGACAAGTATAAAATTATTCTAAAATAGTGTGCACAGTAGTCTGTAGGCAAGGTGTGGTCAAAAGGGGGCATAACTAGCTAGTCTTTAGCCCATTGGGCATCTTAGAGGTGAGGAAATTCATTGACAACAATGGTTGCATGAGGCTTCTTCCAAGAGTAGGCCTTTCCATTTGATAAGGTACTCCTTGATGGATCAAGATCTTAAGTGCTTATCTCATTGCCCAATGATTGCCTCAAGGATATACTGAATGATATCTTCTTCGTCTATGTGGGGGGGGAGTTCTTCCACATAGTCCACTAACGTGCCAATGAAGGGCTTCAGCTGGCTGACATGAAACACATTGTGAATTTTGGTGGTAGGGGAAAACTCTAATCAATTATCCAAATCACCAACTCTCTTAAGGATCCGATATAGGGGCCATAGAAACATTGAGCCAACTTGTTACTGCTACCCTCTTTGAGAGTGGAGTAACAGGACGTAGGTACTTTCAAGAGGACTAGCTCCCCCTCTTGGAATTCCAAATGCCTTCTTTTCTCATTAGCATAGAGTTTCATGTGAGTTTGTGCCTTTTAAAGATTTACTTTGCATTGCTGAAACAAGGCCTACATGCGATCCAACTTGGCTTTGCTCTTACAGTTGATCTTATCATTGCATAAGAGTATAGGGAGGTGAATCTTATTCGCATATAATGCCTCAAAAGGGAAAACCCCAATGCTAGAGTGGGTGGAGTTGTTATAGGAAAACTCAATCAAGTGGAGCTACGTATCCCAACTGTGATGTACATCATGGCAAAGGTGTTGTAAGTACGTTCAAGCCATTTATTTACTTGTTCAGTCTGACCATCTGTCTGGGGGTGGTATGCAGTGGATGGAGAAAGCTTAGTGCCCATAGATGTGAAAATTTTCTACCAAAAGTTGCTCATAAACGTAGCATCCCAATTGTGCACTATGACTTGTGGTAAGTCATATAACTTAAAGACATGCTCCATAAACCGAGTGGCCACTTGAGAGGCAGTGTATTGTATCTTATTAGTGGAGATAAAGTGGGCAGATTTGGTGAGGTGATCAACTACCATGTAGATATTGTTCCATCCTTTCTTGGTAATAGGGAGTCCCATGATGAAGTCCATGGTGATATGTGTCCATTTCCCTTCAGGAATAGGAAGGGGTTGCAAGAGGCCAGTGGGCCTAAGCATGTTGTCCTTGTTTTGTTGGCATGGAACACATTTGGTCACAAAATCCTTGACATCCCTCCATAAGCCTTTCTAGTAAAAGCTCTTGGTAATCCTATCATATGTTTTGAAAACACCCAAGTGACCAGCAGTGGTGGGCAAGAATGCATCCCTTCCATAATCTTCCGTGTGAAAGGAGAAGTATGGGAGATAAAAATCTTGCCATGGGACCAAATAAGGCTATGTTTGAGTTGATATTAGGATTTTTTAGCCATTACCCATGTTATCCTCATCCAACAAATAAGCTTCTTAAAGATCCTCAATCCAATCACTATGCAATTCTAAAATGGAGGATACTCTACATGCCCACATCTAACAAAGTGAATCAGCCATGATATTATCTTTGGCCTGAGTGTGAGAAATGTCAAAATCATAGTTTTGCAATATTGCCACCTATCTCTTTTGCTTAGGAGTTAAAGTAGACTAAGTTAGGAAGGACTGGAGGACTCAATTGTCACTCTTTACTTGAAAGCAGTTGCCATACAAATAGTTGTGCCATTTCTTAATAGCATGGAGAATGGCCAACATCTCCTGGTCATACACATTCATTTGCATCTCCTTGTCATCAAGCATGTAGCTCTCAAAAGTAATCACACCATGCTCTTGCAGTAGGACCACACTAATACCCCTGACATTGGCATCACACTGATTGAATGATAAACATCTTGGATAAATTAGGATATGCGAGAATGGGGGATGAAGTAAGTATTTCCTTCAATTGTTTGAAGCTATGAACAGTAGTGGCATCCTAAAAGAATGATTCTTTTTTTAGTTGATCAGTCAAAGGTGCCGCAATGGTGGCATAAAGCTTAATGAAGCATCTATAAAATGAGGAGAGACCAAGAAAACCACGTAATAAAGTAATCATGGAGAGAATGGACTAGTCCTTAACACATTGCACCTTCTTGGGGTTAACCTGATAGCGATTCTTCACTGTGATTTTGTTCAAGTCTCTATAGTCAATGCACATGCGGAAAGAGCCATTTTTCTTTTTGACTAACAGGACAGGGGATGCTTATAAGGGGAAGATCTCAGTTCAATGAAACCCATCTCAAGCAACTCCTTGACTTAATTTGCAACCTCTTCATGTTCACAGTTGGAGAGTCTATAAGGTGGCCTATTAACTGGCTTGGGATGGGGGTCTAAATCAAGTGGGTGGTCCACTTGCTTCTTAGGGTGAAGGGTTGTAGTCATCTAAAATAAATCATTATACTCCTCAAGTAAGGTAGTCTACAAGGCTACCTTCCTTAGATAATTTGGAGGGCTGATCTGAATTTTCCTTATTCTAGTGCAAGACAAAGATTTGTGAGCATTTCTTAAACTCCCATTTGATTTGCTTTGTTATAA
Source organism: Lygodium microphyllum (assembly GCF_053477565.2). Lineage (NCBI taxonomy): Eukaryota > Viridiplantae > Streptophyta > Polypodiopsida > Schizaeales > Lygodiaceae > Lygodium > Lygodium microphyllum. The sequence goes on from NC_141140.1 coordinate 75,572,566, forward strand.
TGAGCTGAAAATCAACATTATCTTAAATTCCCTCTAAGCAAATGAGCTATCCATGCATCATAAACTCCATATAGAGCTGAGAGAAGTCCATAATAATTTTTCCCAATTGTTTTAGCCAATCACAACCCAATACAACATCAATGGGATCCATATCTAAGGCAATTAGATCAACCAATGCCACTTTGTAGCCAAGCATAGGGGGAATGCAGGACATACATGTGTGCTGATTTCTTCCTCTCCATTTGCTATTTGAACTTTCAAGGAATGCTATAATTTTGTACGGGTGCATTTCAACCAGTCAATGGATGATTTATTGACAAAATTGTGAGTACTACCACTATCCACAAGGATAAAGACATGCTTCCCATGAATACTGCCTTAAATGCGCAAGGTGCAAGGGCTTTGAGAACCCATTCAAGCATCCAAGAAGATGGAGCAAATGGAGATAGTAGTCATGTGGGATGTCAAATCAAGTGCATGGGATGGAAAATTGCCCAAGTTGAAGCATTAGGAAAAAAATGAACTCCACAATTGGACCCTTAAAAATAATATAGTTTTGGATATAGGCCTTTTGGATTGTCCAATAGGAAGGCTAGATGTTGACATCCATGGAGGGTGAATCTTCTCTCTCCAAATCTTGGGTTTTTAATTAAAAGAAGGAATAGTGGGGGATTTTTTAAAAGGAGAATGAATAGCACAAAAATTTTGAGTTTCTCTCACGTCGTATTTTCTCCCCTTTTTTTGGAGAATTTTCAATTTTGGTTTTTTTTTCTCTCAAGAAATCAGTTTGACCCAAAAGTTGAGCAACATACCACTTTTCCTCTCTTCTCTATACTAGTGAATTTTTGTCTCCATTGAAGTTCATTGGTGAGAGTAATTAGGGTTTTGAGCATTTTGCTTACCTCTACACAGGTATCCATCTCTCTTTGCATTTTCTCTTGTTTATTATTTTTCAATAGGGTTTGATGTCATTTCTTACAGTTATTATTTTTTTATTGCAGAGGTTGTTTTGGGCAGGAGGCACAGGTGCTCATCTCTCTCTCTCTCTCTCTCTCTCTCTCTCTCTCTCTCTCTCTCTCTCTCTATATATATATGTGTGTGTGTGTTGTTTCTCTTTTATGTTGTGTTTTCAATATAATTTGATGTTGGTTCTAATTGTTGTCTTCTTACAGAGTTTATTTGGAGCAAGAGGTAAAGATGTTAATCTCTCTCTCTCTCTCTCTCTCTCTCTCTCTCTCTCTCTCTCTCTCTCTCTCTCTCTCTCTCTCTCTCTATTTGGTTTTTTTTTTTGTTGCTATCTTTTCAATACATCATGATATTAGTTCTAACCCTTGTTGTTGTTTTATTGCAAAGATCATTTTGGGTGACATTGCATAAGTGCTCGTTTCTTTCTCTCTCTCGCATAGTCACACACTCTCTTTTTCTTCCTCTCAGCGTTTTCCATTTTCTACTATCTTTACAATAGGGTTTGATGCTAGTTCTAACTTAAGAATCAATTATTGTTGTAGCACTTAACACAAGGTAGAGCAAAGATTCTATAGCTCGATTTACAGGTAAATCTTCCATATTTTGTGGTGCCAAAATTTATTCACTTAATTAGTGACGTTTATGTTTGATGGGATTGATATTTTCTTTTGTCCATCATTTGCAATGTGTTTTGATCAGCAACAATTCAATCTTATCTTCAACAGATCAGCTTATAGGTAAATTGGCCCTATTTTGTGTTGCTTCTATTATTGCAGTTATCTAGATATTTTTTGTTAAAAGAGATTCATGCATGTATTCTTTTGTACACGGAGGTATTGTACAAGGTTCAGGTGAAGTACATAATTATCGATCAACTATTTTACTGTGGTAAGTGATTCCTTTGTGCTGGATGATATGGATCTGTTGTTGGAAGTCGATGGTTCAAAAATCCTCTACTTTATTAGTCATGTGTGTCCATTTGGATCTCCATGCCAATTGGCAATTATCCATGAAACTCTTGTATCATATTATCCATATAACGCACAATGTGTTGAGTTCTTAGAATATCTTAGGTATCAATCCAATGTGCCTATTAAGATTTGCATGCCATGTGGCTATTATCCTTGTAAATAACAACTACTCTGTAATACCCATGTTTTATACAATGTATTGAGTCAAATCAAACTCCTATTCATTATAATGAAATTTATCTTAGCAAAATTCTCTGAGTATTCTTGTGCCATTCTTTTTATTATATTCCATTTAAATTACATGATTAAAGTAATGCCTTAAAATTGAATCTATACTTTGTGACAATATACATATCCACATGCATTTCGATATCAATGTTTGTGTCTGTTTACAAAAGTGCAAACATCTCTTAATGCCATATTGCTTTGTATGGCATATTGGTGATTACTAGACATACTTAAAATGCTTATTGTTTAGGGATTAATACATACTTCTTTACATCTAATGCCTAGGTTATAATGCCTGAGAGAAGAAAAAGCATTCTCTTGATAGAAGTACGTAACAGAAAAGTTGAAGAAGGGAATTGAATCACCGATACGTATCATTGCTCGTCTTGGATACATATGTGTCCAAGTATTAATGGAGCTTTCAGGGTGAAAGTATCTGCAATTGCAAATGTATCAAATCACTGGAAGGATCAAAGTTTAGCTCTCAAACAAAGAAATGTTGATTCTCACCTTGTAACAAAGGCATTTGTACAACATGTATTCATGCAAAAACAAATACATATTGCACCCACCACTATGCCCTTTCAACGAAACATTGCAAATAGTAAGTATTTGCAACTCATTGAGAATGAGAAATTTCATGATATCTATGTAACTACTTGTCTCATATTTATGGAAGTATACCCTTTGGATTGCTGTGAGTGGCAAAATGTCGAGAGTTTTATAGGTTCTGTTAAGAGTTACCACCTCGAAATTGGTAGATTGCTCTTTGAGGGGCATACAGCTAAGCAACTTGCAGAGGATCTTGTTTTTTTCTATGACTCCAAGTACATATTGCCCAACAAGAATATAGAACCCTTGAGTCTATGCACATATTAAATCTCAATAGCATAGAATGGCCATTGTGTAGTAGCGATATTTTACACATGTAGCACAAAAATTTCAGCAGACATATTGAACTCTATGAAGCTAAGCACCGGTTCAAAGAATGTACATCTAAGTTGGTTCATACCAAGTGCAATTTTTGCACATATGTTCAAGGAATGTAAGGGTTTGAGACGTACCAAAAGCACGTACGTCATAAAAAGTACATTGAAGGATTATGTAACAAGGATTCTAGGCAAAACTTGGACATCAAAAATAACTTACAATCCTCACACAGTGGAGTGTCGAGTCGCAACAAGGGACATGGCTTTCAAGTAAATTTGTTCTCTCTTACTTGACTATTATCTTACTTTGGGATGGATAAGCTAACTTTCCTTTCCAATTACAGGTACTTTGTCACACAAAAAACTTTATACCTAGTGTTCAAGTATCGTAGATAGAGAATGCTCAAGGGTAAATGGTTGTGCCTTGATCAAGACACGCATAAAAGTGTTGTTGTAAATGTTACTGTCATTTGTGAGGGCCACGAGCCCCTCAAGTGTTGCAAATGGATAATGATTGGCCCTTGAGTATAATGTGCCAAGAAATTACAATGTTAATGCAGAATCCACCTATTAGCTTTTATTTTAAATTAGATGGTAGGAAAATTCGAAGCCGAGCTGAGGATATTATTACCAGTGGAAGCTATGTAACTCCACATATTTTAGAAATTGTAGAGTCTCCCTAAAAATTCCTACACCACAAATTGTAATATCTGACACTTATAAATTTTTAAATTTTTTTGGCCAATAGAATATTGTCGTTTGTAAACTTGTAATATTTAAAAATTATGATATTTCTGTAAAATCATACACTTGATATACACTTTCCATACCAACACATTTACATATTCATGTGAACTTTACAAAGACGTAAGTAAAGCCATAACTAAATATCGTATGTGAACAGCCCTTAATAGTTTAAAACTTAAGGTTTTTAAGGTAGAACTAGTTTAGTTTTTGTTTCATTGTTTCATTTCACACTTTCTCTCTTCATTTCTTTATATCCACCACATCCCTCCTACCTGTTACAATGGATGCTCGTGTACACTTTGACGAGTGGATCCACGAAACTATCTTATCTACAAAGATATACTCATATTCCTTCTCTCTCCTCATTCAAGAAGTATTTTTCAACCAAATTTTATATTCAAAAATGAGTTAGTTACGGGAGTGTGACTCTTCATTTTCAATGCAAAATGCTTAGTAGATACGAGGTAATTGATTTTTTAATCAAGAACAAGGAAAATGAAATTTCGAAAGTTTCTTTTAAGATATTTTGGGGAATATTTATATTCTAGCTTTTGGTCAAAAAAAAACCAACTGGTCAAATTTCGTGTTTTTTGGAAATGGTTTTGGAGGCAAAATAGAAATGTCTAGAATACGAAAAGTCTTGAACATCCCTACCCTCTGAGCTATTTTCCCCCATATCTATACTCTCTCATGGCTCTATTGTAACCTCTTCTTTATGTTTATACAATCTTCATTAGCAAAGTGAATTATTTACACCCTCCTTTCCCTTGACACCTTTGTGTGCCTCTCTGTACATCTCCACTCTACCTCTTGTGACAACCAAGTAGGCTCCCTGTCTCTATTAATAGTAAAATGAATACAGGAAAGAAGGAGCTGCATATTGAGGTAGAGATTGAATACGCCCCATTATTCAAAAGAATCCAGTGTACCAGTGTCAACCCTCAGGTTTTGCAAAGTTATAGGCAAATGGAATTGAAACATGTGGATTTGTGGGGGAATCTACCCAATTGACCCCTTAAACAATAGACCTCCAACTTTCTCAAGAATCACAAATTTGTTGAAGTATGTATGTGAGGGTGAAAATGGGTTGCTCGGTTACACTAGACGGCTCAATGAATTACACTAGGTGGCTCAATGATCAAGCGTTCAACGTATTTACAACTTGCCAAGCAACCATAAAAATTTATCATGATGTGATTGTTGCACATCAACTTCATATACAACAATTCATAGGACAAGTGGTACAGCTAAATGATACTATAATTCAACAAAACAATCAAATTATTTCAATGCATAATACTATCCATGACATTGGTATCTCATATGAGGAGGCAAATGCACAATTGGACGACTTGAGAAAGATCAATAGCAAGCTAGCACAGGAGTGCAAACGAAAGAAGAAGCCAATCAATGAGTTAATTGTGAATAGCGGCCAGTGGAAGCGACGTATCAAAGCATGTAAGGTAGCTCGGAAAGAGAACCTAGGTGAATGTGAGATTGGATCATGTATTAGTAGATTGCTGAAGGCAAGTACATTGGAAAACGCTTTGAGCAATCCTAAGTTTAAGGCTATGAAGGAAAAGATGATTGAGTGAACATTAAAAGATGTGTCAAATGATTTTTTAGTTGTGGATGCACAATGTATTTGTGACAAAGCTAGTATTAACACAATGACTTACTCAAAGATATTCAAAGGTGTGAAGGCTGGGTTTGGTCATGTGCTGAAGAGAAATAGAATTGTTTCTCTTCCTCAACCTTCAAGGTTAATAGAGGCACGACAGCAACTTAATATAAAGGTTTTGGAGCTGATAGGAGATCCCATGCATGTTCAATGCATGGAAACACTAAAGTTTGGGACCAAAGATGCATATAAGTTGAAGTTCACCTAACTCAACAATTACTATTTAGATTTGTACAAGGTGCAGTCGACAATGGTAATGTACTACAATATGTCTCTTGAGGAATATAATGGTAAATTACAGTTTGTTATAAAATTAGATGAAAGTGGAATTGTCAAAAGAGAAAAGCTTGAAAGAGTTAGTGTAACTCTGATGAATAGAGCTTTACAATTCAACAAGAACAACCCAGGGAACTTTAGTGTTCAATCCAAGTGCCATGTGTGGTGGCTTGCTACATTTGAAGTTCCTAAGGAAACATTTGAGGTGTTGTAGCTATTCTTTATGCACACAAGCATTCCAAGCATCATCAATCATCAGGAACATGGTGAGATGCTCTCGGTTGTTGAAGGATATGGTCAATACTTAGTTGAATGGCATCTTGCAGGAGACTTGAAAACTTTAAAATGCATGTGTGGAATCTCCAATGGTGCAAATACAAACAATCCATGCCTATATTGCTTGATAGAGAGGGCAGAAGGAAAGGACAGAAAGAAGAACTGGCAAAGGGTGACAAATGTTGCACCAATGTGCAATAGAGAATATCCCACTTGGAAGCCCATCTTCAACATTCCATTGGATCATATTCACATTTGTTCATTACATGCTTTTGTCATAATTATGGAGAAACTTGTATATGAATACATTTGTTTTGCTTATAGGATGCAACCAAAAAAAGAAGCCATTTCAACGTGTAGGAATGTGGAGCAAGTGCCATCAAAAATTAGGCTACACAAGCATCAAGTGACAATTGAAAAAGATGATAAGAGATCAAGAAAATCTGGTAACTTTCCAAAAAATCCTTTCTTTGGAGAAGCAAAGGCTAGGAAGTTTCTCTCAGCACCCACCAATGAGGAAGAGAATGTCGTGGTTCATAGGCTGCAAGACTACGATGGGTGGAAAAAGTTACATTTTGCAGTTCCTGATCGAAGTAATGGAGGAAAAACAAGATTGGCCAAAGCTAAGGTTTTGATAAGTCTTAACAAATTGGTTCCCTTACTTCGCAAGATAGTGTTTAACAATGAAGATAAGCAAGAATTTATCAATGTTGTGTATAGCTTCTACGAAAACATGGTGAAAGCGTGGGACAAAAGCTCTATCACACATTACATGGTGCGTACTATGTTAATATCTTAAAATTGTATGAATTGTATAAATTATTGAGAATATTTTTACTCGTGTGTGATATGTGTTTTTGTAGCATATCCTTGAGGCACATGGGCCATACTTTGTAGAAAATGAAAGCATCAAAATTTGATCCACACAAGGAATGGAAAATTCACATTGGATAGCGCATGGTGCATATCAAAGAAAAATCGATCATGGTGGAGGGGTGAATGATAGTAATCCAATGATCTGATTACTATCTTGGTGGTATAGGATTATAGTAGCGGATGAAGCTAAACTCTCGCAAAAGAGAGCAAATGAAAGTGCTAATGAATCGGCTGCAGACATGATGAAATCACGTTGTGTCACTAATAGAGTGTGTTATGAAGCCTCAAGTGCCAAAGAAAACCATGCCAAGTGGATAGAAACAAGGCTTTGACAAGGCAGCAAATGGATTTGAAGAGAGCTAAGATAGTAAGATGAACAATGTATTAAGTGTGAATACAATTCATAGTTTAAGAGAAAAAGAGAGTTTGCATCTATGTGAATGAGTCTTAAAGTTTAGGGTTATCAATTATACCAATCAATACCATTTTCAAGCGGAGGTAGATCCAATTTAAGGTGGGTTGCATTAATTGCGTCAAAACAATTTGGAAACAAATGGATTGCTTAAAACCCCTCACTCACTAGTTCAGAAACAAATGGAGTGCTTGAAACCCCTCCTTCACCTCCATAACCTTAGACTCTGCTTGAGACCATTGCAACAAATGCCTTCCATTTTTGCCTAAAGAATATGGAAAGTCCACAACTAGTTTTGAAACTGTTGAGTGGCCACATCCAAAATGCCGGAGACATCAATGCAACGCATGTCAAATGATAGGCAAAGGATAGCGATAGTCACCTAATTCCCCTCCGTAGAGAAGATTCTACCACGGACATTTGAACATACATTGGAATCCTTCCTTGGTGAAAGTCATTGTGGACAAGCAAGCAAACAAGATCAAATAATTGTACACACGAAGCCTTAAAATCTCTCTGAATATAATGGCTCCACCAATTAAGTGAAGATCTGGGTTTCACATACATGACACCAACGGTTGTTGGAATCGATGACATTTTGCAACGCTCACAACTGACCATAAAGGGAGTTGCTGCAACAGTATGGCATCTTTATTGTCACTTTGCACATGTTCCGAAGAGACACATGCTTAACGGATGCAAATATCTAGAGCTTGGCCAAGAATAGTAAGCAACTTAGCAATGTCAGCATGGTTTGCAGCAGTGTGAGGAGCATGAAGCTTGTCGTTTGGGCCTGTGCCAAGTTGCCAACACACACGGATCGACATCAATTCATTGCACGGTTGAGTCATTGGAGGAGTTGTTGGAGTTTGTCGAAGATGGTGATTAGCTGGCCAGTGTGGAGCAATGAATTGCACGTTATGTATTAAGGTTAAAAGGGAAACTGCCGAGGTTTATGGTGGAGAGTATGAAGATGGGTAGGAGTACAGTGCTTCGGTTATTCAATAAAGAGAGAAATTCTGTGAGAGACACTGACAGAGAAAGGGGGGGAGATGCAGATGCAATCTGCTTTTTCTGTGATGGGCACTGTCAGATTGCATAGAGAGAGGGTGTAGGAGAGAGAGCACCTCTGCCAACAAGCAGATGTAGGGCGTGATCAATGGGTATCATGACATGGTAGGGACAGCCTACAGAGAGAGAGAGAGAGAGAGAGAGAGAGAGAGAGAGTGAGAGTGAGTGAGTGAGGCACAGAAGCACGTATGCGCAGGCAGAGGAGCGTAGACTTGGGATAAGAAAACGTTGGTGCAGGCATGGTGATGACCGTGGTGCATGGCTCTAAGCATAAACAGGGCTTGCGCACATAAACTAGCCTGTGCATTCAATACCAATGATTTTCGATCTTTGCACTGTAAAGTGTGCCTCGTTTCTTTAACTATTCCTCATTTGGATACAGTTTGCATACAAGCACGCAATTTCGAAAGTCGCGCTTAGCTTATTAGAAATCTACCTGCCTAAAAGACTCTAACACGTATCGTGCATGTGGGTTGTACAAGTCGTATCTTCTCTTTCAATGGATGGTGGGTTTACAAACTGAGATATTTGAGAAATGTGTTAATCCACAATATTCATTAGGCATAAGTTGAATAATCCGAATTTTTATAATAGATGTAATCTGGTTTATGATTGAGGGATGCCTAGATTGATGATGGTGATATGAGGGCAAGATCAAAAGAGTGTGATTGCACCTTTATGTTGATTAGTGAATTACTTGGTCAAAATATACACCATTCTGCCTTCAATTGTTGGCTTGCAGATTCACTATGGATTATCTATATACTCTAGAGTTTGTAAGATTGATGATAACTTGGATTGTGCGTGAGAAATGAAGGCTGAAGATTCAAGATTCAAGAGTGCAATTGTGAGTGAGAGAGTGATTTATCGAGTATTGCGTATCTAAGATCAAGCCTGCAGCTGTGAGTGAGAGTGTGATTTATCAAGTATTGCATATCTATATGAGAGTGGGTGAGAGAGAGAGTTCAAGGGTGGTCAGGTGGTTTGAGCTCTAATCAAATGGTGTATTCCATGAATTCCATGGTCTGAGCTGTACAATTTCAGGACTGTTTCTTACCCAAAGGATTGCGACTGTCACTTTTGCTTACATCAATTGTGATCATGGATTAGATATATCTGAGATGGATAACCAAAGCTATGTATTTGGTGATGCTTGCTAGAGGGAGGATGACAGGTTGCACCCCACACATGGGGTGGCCTTTGTATCCTTATTATCATCAGTGATTCAGATTCAAACAACTTTTACTCAGCTTTTGCTTCAACTTTATTGTTTTGCACATCTGCTGTGGATTACTGGGCATGATGATTCTTGGAGCACTACAAAAGGAAAGGACAATTTCAAGCATTAACGATTCAAAGGTCACTGAAAATCCATTTTATTGACTTGAGTCAACTCACCAGACAACAAGAGTGAAGAAAATGGGGCATAGATCTATAAAGGGAGAGTAATTTGAAGTAACCTGGAGACTTTTGTTGAACCAACACTATTTTATCTTTGGGGCCTAACCAATCTTGCAACATGGCCCTGTGGCATTATCTATTATTCAGACATATTAGAGTGCTCTCCCTAACAAACCAACCTGTAGCTTATTTTCTGTCACAATATAACCAGGAATAGAATTATCCCCTGATTGCCTCCTGACATAGTTCCAGAGTTTGCTACAAGCTCAGGAAACTTAATTTTTGCTTAGCCTCTTTGAAAATCAGGAACTTGCCTCTGTCAGTCACATGAGCAACTTGAGCAGTTCCCAACTTAGCCAAGTGCTGATTCCCCTAGGGTACAATCCCTGGAGCTGGAGTAAGTAACCTGAGAGAATATGAGAGTACTTGAGCTTATTTGCTAAGCTCAGAGCTATTGGGTTTTTGCTCTAAGAACTAAGGTTCAGCAAGATGTGTAAACGGCCCACAACCTTCCACAGCTGAATTGATGTCTCAGCCCACAACGCCAATATTCTCTGCCTACAGTCAACTCACTGAGAGCTCTTTCCACTAGTACTATGAAAACAGCACACATGGAAAACTGAGACTACTGTGATTAGTCAGCCTACCCATAATTTCAAACATTCATCGCTGACTGGGCATTAACCAGCAGCCACTGTTATGATTAATGAAGCAAATTTTCAACTTTGTTTATAATCCAATTCGTACATATTTCCCATATCCTTTACATACATACATGCATAAAGAAGTGGAATGTATGTAGAAAGTATGATTGGCAACGTCTAGCCTAAACATTTTATAGCCCTAATCTTTGCAACATATTTGAGGGACAAGGTAATTTGTAGTAAAAGTAATGTAATAAACCATGATTTTTTTCTTGATAATGCAACAAAAAAGCCCATTTAGTTGTAAAAATTACACGGCGCAGCGAACAGAATTTGAGAAAGAGAGAAAATACACAGCAAATAAAAGGAGAATTTAAAAATTTTCTTTAGCTCCAAACAACTGATATAAAGTTGGCTCTGTCCACCTATGCACTTTCACTGTGAAGCTTAGATGACGATCTAGACAGAAGATAGATGAAGAGGTTAAAGCTAGCTGGAACAACTCTCACTGAGTGAAAAATAAATAATCGATGGCTGTGAAAGGGTTTATCTTTTATAGCCCGCGAAAGCAATTAGGTCAACCTAACCAACCTACCATATGAGCCTCCACAATCGGCCAGAGAATATTCCCTTTAGTGTCGGGCCAGGGGCCCTACCCCCGAACCCCAAAATAAAAGCCCCTGATAACTCCCTTACCCCGTAACTCGATTCAATGTGCCTCGAGTTGTTACCAGCTTAACTACTCCATCTAACCCAAAGATTAGACCCACAACGGTCACCTTTTTGCTATCCGGTCACATAGACCTCATCTGACATACAAGTCAAGACTCAACCAATATCCAGACTCACATATAGCTTCTCCTCATAATGGGGCCTTACAACTTTGAGCACCATGAATCATTGGTGGCACCTTATGAGAGTAGGGCATTGAGCTTATCTAACATTAGTAACTTCAACTTTTCACCCAAACCAATGTGCAGGCCATGGGGCAGCAAATGTGGGACACTATCTCTAACCAAGCTAGTTTCACCAAAATTCTTATTTATCAAGGATGATATTGGTTTTTAAACAATTAAAACAGAAATCTATGAACAAAAATATAATGCCACTGCTCAAAGCAAGTAGTAACATATCGTATGAACTGTGTAATGACTAAAAACCAAAACCATGGTTCATCTTGCTTCATTTGGAAAAAAGCCATCAGAAGAATTGTTACTTCAAAAAAAATTGGAACTTTGACACCAGTTTGCAAATCTGGACCACAAGCCCAGTTGAATAATCTCATTATTACTATGACCCTATTAATGTTCTGAGTTCATGTCCGGTGAAGCAGCGGGCATGGACATTGGTCAGGTTTCACAGGACTTACAAATCAAGGCCTCTGAGCATGGCTAAACAGAGTGTTCAAAAAATGAGCAGAGAAATTCTCTAAACCAGGGAAACAAGGATAGCAAGCTTTTCCAAATTTTCCTCAATATCTTCCTGTCATTAAAGGGGGTTCCCGTAACAGTAACAGATGAAAACTATGGGATGGATGGCCTCTCCCACTAAAGATCCCTTACTGCATATCAGGTCTCAGGGCACTGTTAACTGAATCCTTCGCAGCTGAGACATGTTGACAAAATCAATAATAATATATGGCTGGCAATGTAGTTCTAGTGCTTGGACTAGTGCTTTGCAGCATTCGCTTCAAAGACAAACTTTTTCAGTGAGTCCTTGATGGGAAGCAACTCAGGAAACTCTTTCGACAGCTTAGATACATCCAACTCGTTATTGCTTCGAGGAGCAACAATCACTTTGGCCTGCTCTTCAAGAGTAAAGTTAGTCCATTTGAACTCTGGATCAACATACTCTTTGTACATCTCCAAGATCTCATTATGACTGACTACACCTGGATTGGTAAAGTTCCAAATTCCTGTCAAATTCCGTTTTGCCATTTCAATGGAAATTGGAAGCATCTCATCTAAAACAGTCATACTGTTTGGTATATTGACAACTTTCTGATATCTTGTGATCTTTGTTATGAAGTTCCTTGGATTCTCCAAATCTGATGATATGGGCATACGTACACGCAATGTGCAGACATTGCTGTAATTCTTCAGAAGGTCTTCCACCTGCATTAACAAGAGCAAAATTAAAAACCCAATACATGTAAAAGAAACAAAACAATGGTAACAATCATCAGGATCTCAAAACCCCCATATGAAAGCAATCACAAGCCCCAACATCCAACTTTAGTGGTGAACTTACCATTGCTTTGGTCTTTGAATAAAAAGAGCCAGTGAAATTAGGAGTATCCTCCTCAAGGAATCCAATTCCGCTGCCAAGCAGGTGAGCAGCATCATACTCAAAAATGCAGCCTGTGGCAAAGTTTACAAGCAGAACTTCATGCTGCAAGCAAATGTCTGCCAGCGTGAGAGTTCCTACCACATTGGCACGAATTGTTTCTGTCTTGTGGCTTTCACACCAGTCGACATTTGGACGGCCAGTTACACCGGCAGCATTGAAAACATGAGTGGGCTTAACTGATTGAAAATCTGCTTCCAATTGTGTCCGATTCTCCAGACGACCAGATCCATATTCATAAGCTATGCCTTGCTGCTGGCATATCTTCCCCAAAAGACCTCCAATCCATCCAGTGCGGCCATAGATGAGGAACTTGTGCTCTGGCTTCAGAACAGATGTTTGTGTTTTAACCACATCCCCATTTTCATGTGCAACAGGGGTGCTGTTCACAACACCATTGGGCAGCTCTGCAGGATCTATAAGATCAGGAACCTTCTCCACTCCACCTATAGCAAGCATGCGTGGATGAGGAACTAACGCCCCTGACACATCCCCCCACCAATCAGGGTTCTTGGTATACCAGTCCATGGTCTTTCTCAGGCCTTCCTCCCATGTCGTGCGCTCAGACCAACCCAAATCCTTCAGCTTTTTATCATCCAGGAAGTAGCGCTGATCATTGAATGGTCGATTCTCCACAAACTGGATCACTTTCTGTGGATCAACATTGAAAAGTTTGCATATGTCCTTTGCAACATCATAGACTCTGCGCTCCCTGGTTGTTCCAATGTTGTAGACATGACCAACTTCACCTTTATGCAGAATGACTTCAAATGCTTCCGCCACATCCTCACAGTAGAGGTAACTCCTAACATTTGAGCCATCACCATGGATCGGCAGGCGCTTACCTTGCCTGGCAAGAAGAATGAACTTTGGGATCAGCTTCTCAGGAAACTGATTGGGACCATAGACATTGTTTCCTCTGGTGGTGATGAAAGGTAGGCCATAAGATCTGCCATAGGCCATGACAAGCATCTCTGCACCTGCCTTTGTAGCAGAGTATGGGTTCGTGGGCAGAAGTTGTGAGGCTTCATGATTGCCCACTTTAGCATCTGCTTCCGTTTCACCATAGACCTCATCAGTGCTGACATGAATGAAGCGCCGGATGTTGCCAGTCACCTTGCAAGCCTCTAGGAGAACATGGGTACCATAGACATTGTTCTTGGTGAACTCAAAGCTATTTCCAAAGGAGTTGTCGACATGGGTCTGAGCTGCAAAATGCATGATGGTGTCAATGCCCTCTGTAATAAGAAGGTAGTTGACCAGATCTGCGCTGCCGATGTCACCGCGCACGAATTTGAAGTTCTTGGATGCCATTGCAGGGTAGAGATTCTTCAGATTCGAGCAGTAATCCAGCTTATCAAGCACTACAATTCTATATTGCGGGTAGTTCCGCACCAGGCGATTCGCGACATGGGAGGCGATAAATCCCGCAGCCCCTGTAATGAGGATGTTTTTGGGTCTGTAGAATGTGGAATCCATGGCTTGCGTTTGGGGGATACGCAAGCCGGGAGCCAAAAGACGGGGGAGATTGGCAGTCAAGCTAAACAAGAAAACTGTCAGAGATTCGCGGGATCGGACGGATTGAAGATGTCGAGAGATTGGGAGGATCACATATGCACTGAGACAGGATTGAACAGAGTCAAAGGATGAACCTATGCACTGAGACGGGACATCAATGGAAGAGCATCATTCTAGCTGGTGCTTCCGGGAGAAAGGGAGCATCTAGATTGAAAATGAAGAAGCCTTCACTTGTGCAACTACATAGAGAGACCCAAGTGATGAAGAGAGATGCGGGAATACTCAGAGAGAGAGAGAAGAGACTCATTCAGAATTCTATACGACGGGAGAGGCGGCAAGATCCGAATTCAGAGCATTCACGGTCAACAACACACGACGAACCACAACTCCCCACTAAAGTCTCGCCACGAAATAACAGTGAATCGACGAAGCTTGCAACCCCTTCAGAGGGTTCTGACCCTTCCTGTTTTATGTGACATCAAAAGAAATGCTTTTCATCCATATGGCCTTCTATGCTAATATGTCAAATTTTAGTGTCGTGTCAAAGAAAAATTAGAGAAACTAGATTGACACGTTCAAATAAGTAAAGGAGTATAAGGTTGCATGTGCAATTCTTGCATGTTATGTAGCAGTTTTACTTATGGTTTTTAGACATGTGATGTGTTTTAAAGTGAAGTATGTTTGTAGATAAGGTTTAGCATTGTTTAAATACATGGAGAATCTCGAAAAGAGACTATGTATATTTATATAGTTCTAGTCAATGATCGTGAGTTTGAACATTCACATTTTTTTGCTATATTAAATGAGGTTTTTTCTCTTCAGAAAATAATACTTTTTACATCTTGTCGTGGGTGTTCCTATAGGTTGTTGTACCTTGTCATGGTTGCATTTTTCTTACGGATGGTGGCCTGCTCAAAATTCCTAGCTTTGTCTATGCTATCAACTATTGGTTCTATGTTAATCTCGAAGTTATCCTCAATTGGCTGGGATGTTTCTAGGTCTTTCTTTATTTTCTTGACAGGATTTCTTTGGTGTTGTTGGATTCTTTTCTCAATGGTGGTCGTTTGTCCTATGTACTCCTCGTCGTTTTTCCTATATCTTATGCTGTAGATAAAGTACTTACTCTTGTGTCTCTACATTGGCGCTTTTGGATTGGCTCATGGGTTCTGGAAGTACTTGAGCTAGTGGCAGGACTTACAAAGGTTGAGGTTGCAAGTGGTTGAGGCTACAAGTTTGGCACTGGTAGAATTTTAGTTTCTTCTTGGTTTGCTTCTGTCTGCATTTTTGAAAGAAAAGTTGATACTGTTGGTCTTTTTTTAATGTTTGAGAAAATTTTATGTTTGAGAACTTGCATGTTACGTAGATTATGTTATTGAATGGGTTCGAGTTGGAACCATGTTTCTAGGTGTAGACCTCTCTACTCAATAGGTATGTGACCTTCCCAATCATTATTGTAGTATTGTCACGACTGTCATTGTGGTGGTTCTTTTTCATGTAATCTTCTAGTATGTCCTTGCCTTCTTTTTTCATGACCTCTACTAACTGGGTTGAGCGAGATATTAAATCCGTAATGTAAAAACTCAATTGGGTATATTATCATGCCATTTGTTCTTATGTCCAAAAGTGCTTGGGCCGTGCTTGTTCATAGTGGATTGTCAATCAAGTCTTCATACTTAAGTTTGAGTCTATTGAGTATATCTTTGAGGAGTCCTGCATGTTAAGTACATATGAGTTAGCATTGTTGTTTCAAGTAAAAATAAAGGTTGCAAAGTTTTTAGGAGGCATATTTCTAATATCATTTTGTCATTTGATGTGTTGATGATGCCAGGAGGCATATTCCACGGTGGATTCTGTGAGGTTTTTATTTCACGATGGATTCCGTGAGGTTTTGCGATGGATTCCGTAAAACTATATTTATTTGTCGGGGCTCGTACACAAGGTGGATTTCTTATACGAGAAGTTGACAAGGACGCATGTCCTTTTCAGGCATCAGGTTAATTTAATGTGCACGTGGGTGATTCCACAAAAGACATATTTAAATTAATGGGTGTTTATGAGTTTAGAGTGCACTCGTATTAAATTAAGGTTAGGACAAAGTTCCAACCAACTTTATTATTTTGTAGCTGAAAACTGCTAGATATTCACTTTTGCCGATTTAAATTTTATTATTTTCTAACAATTGTGAATGTTTCAGTTGATGTGTAGAGTAGGCAGTGGTGGTATTGGGAAGCACCGAGTGATGGTATATATCCATACAATATTCAGATTATCTATAAAAAATTATCATTTTTTAAGGGTGCACGTCTTATTATTAAAGGCATGGCGCTAATATTTATTTAGATGCACTTATTTATTGAAGCACTTGACAAACATTTATTATTTTGTATGCACATAGATGTTCAGTTTAAATATTTCATTATTGTACATTGTATTTTGGCACAGTCCGACTTTTGGGGTGCCCAATCGCTTTATTTTTTATTTGGAGAAAAGTATACACAAAAGCTAAATCATTCTAATTGTAAATTGGGCTATTTTTTAGTTTGGTGATTAATAACTTTATAAATGCATGCCTTGTAAAGCGCTCACACAAGGCATGGGGGAAGATTGTACCCAATTTGTCTTTTTGCTTCATGTTGTGCAAACTCTTTTGTTGCTTTTATGAAGTCTATGTAGAGTTCTTTGTTCTTAGGGCCCTTCCCGCACTCGCTACGCATGCATCCAGCATCTGATTTGTGCACCAGTGGTATCAGAGTGAAGCTGAGATCAAGGGCTTCCAATCACTTACCATCTCGTGTGAAGGCGAAGCTCATGGAATGAACGGGCTCTACAGGTAGTATCGCGACGAACCATCAATACCAGCGTGTTCCTAGCGATGAAGAACCCCCTACTATGTTGTCGGATCGTGAAGGACCACTCTCTGGCGACAAAGGACCACTTTTTAAGCTCCTTTATCAAGATATTTTTTCTCAAAGAAGCAGAGAAGAAAATTTTCATTAGTTTGGAGATTATAAGCTTTATAAGCTTAAAAAGAAGCTAAAGCTCCCAAATTTCAGCATCTACAGTGGCGTCATGAACTGAACGGCACCGAATCTGACATCGACGTCCTCTCGTCCTGGTCGATTAGTCAAAATTTGATTAAGCTTTTATAAAGCTTAAAGCTAAAGCTTACTAAAGCTTTAAGATTCCAATTTTTCAACCTTTTCCATAGTGGGAGTTCATACACAACCAATCTAGAAACTCGTTTCCAACTTTCAGCAAGCCCCTGTTCACACCTGTGCTGTGATAGAGTTGATTTCTAGCAAGCGGATGGTTATACGTAGACCATACGGAAGACGTATATCCTTGAAAGAATACCTTCATTAATTACCATACCCACAAAAGAATAAAGATCACAAAAAAATCATTGTTTTAATTTTAAAGGCAAGCCTTGTGAATCAAAACTTGAGCTACGCTCATCCCTCTAACAGGATTTCTAATGTGTGAGGTTGTTTGAGATTTTGCAGGATGTCTAATCAAACCATGGAAGATTTTATGACTAAAGATAATTTACCGAAACCATGGAGCAAAACTTGGACCTAATTATGATGCAACTTCAAGAGAAACGAAGAGCACATCAAACTTTGCAAGCACAACTGGCCACACTTCAATGATCCACTATTAATCAAGATGGAACGCAATTCGAAGATGTTATTCAACATATGATCGATGTGACACTCGAAGCACAATCTCTCAAGAAAGAAGCCAAGATAAGTAAACGAAATTTCAAATTATGTACTTTTAATTGGCTATGTGATGGCAAAACTGTTGTCACTTTTATCAGTCGGTTTGATGATTACTTCCATGAAGAGCAGAATGCTGGAAAAGATAAACTCAAATGTGTCACTAACCATCTAGTGGATAGAGCATCATTATGGTGAACCATTGTCTGCAAGAGTATTGATTATCCTACTACTTGGGAGGCCTTTCAAAAGAAAATTTTACAGAATTTTCTTCCACCTCAATTCCATGAAAAAGCAATCAAATAGTGGGATCTTCTGCAACAAAGAGATTGTGAACCTATTCTGCAATACACTGAGTGTTTCTAAAGTACCTTATTGCAACTTCGAATGCTTGAAGATGTACCTGAGAGGCGATCCACAAGTGCAAGTATACGTCTGGTTTACTTGGTCACTTCTATGCGAAAGTGAACATCTTTAACCCAAAGACTTTGGAGGATGAGATTTCTCTAGCCCATGATGCTGAAGACAAAATTCATGGACGAGAAAAGCGACCGCAACAATTTCCAACTAACGGTTTTGGTACAAAGCAATTCAATTCTAACATTCAAAGATTCAATCAAAATCGCTTTGTTCCTTCTTCTTTCCGTAAACCCTAGACTCGACCCCTTGTTTTACCATCAAACACAAATTCAAACCCTAAGCCGTCTCTCCAACCAAATCCCAACATACCCAAACTTCCAGCCATTACCAACAATGTTTCCAAAGCAAAGTCTGTAGTTTGCTACAAGTGTCATCAACCTGGGCACTTAGCAGTGAACTACCAATACAAGAAGCTAGTTGTTCAAATCAACAACTTGGGAGCGATTGAAGATGAAGACCATGAAACTATGCTAGATTTTACTGAAGATGATGAAGATATCAGCGATGCTTCAAATACTTTACCAGGTATGCAAAATCCTCATTCATTATTAACAATGAAATGTCTTGTGCATGGTCACAAAAATATTGTTTTGCATGATGATGGGAGTACACATAATTTTATTTCTGCAAAGTTAGTAAAATAATTGAATTTACATACTGTTCCAACTCATTATCACAGAAAGGCTACATTTTCAGGCACTAGATACAATGGTACACAATAAGTTCATGATTTAGAAATTAAAATTGGCGATTATGTTGAGTACAGAAATTTCTTAGTTGTGCCTTTGCAAGCTAGTGACATTATTTTAGGAATGCCTTGGCATCACAAATATAATCCCGACATAGATTATTCCACACATTCAATGAAAATTCATTCTAATAGAAAACAAATTACATTACATGAAACACATACCTTAGATAATTTTCCATTGCTTAGTCACACACATGCTAAACGTGCATTGAGAAAATGTAGTAAATCATACTTAGTATGGATGAATGAAATTGAAGCTAAGGAAAATCAGATGCATCCTAGGTACACACAATTTCTTTCACAATTTAGATATTGTTTTGTTGTTGATTTACCTTCTGGTTTACCACCTACACGTCCTAAAGATCATAAAATAGACTTAATCATAGGTTCTCAACCACCATGTGAAGCACCTTATAGACATAATCAAATTAAACATAAAGAAATCCAAGCCCAAGTTGAAGAACTGTTAACCCGAGGACTCATTAGGCCCAGTAGTTCTCCTTTTGGTGCACCTATCCTATTAGTTAAGAATAAAAATAATACTTATAGGATGTATATTGACTATCGTGCCCTAAACAAGATCACTGCTAAGAATAGATATCCGATCCCTAGGGTAGATGACCTCGTGGATAAACTACAAGGGGCCACAATATTTAGCAAGATAGATCTTAAATCTGGATATCATCAAGTACGAATGGATACACCTGACATTTTCAAAACTACATTTAGAACTCAATTTGGTCATTATGAATTCCTTGTTATGCTTTTTGGTTTGCACCAGCTACATTCAATCGTATGATGAATCGAATATTTTTAAAATATTAGCATTGTGTAATTATTTTCTTTGGTGATATATTGGTTTTCAATAAAAATGAGAATAATCATTATAAACATTTATTTTTGGTTTTTAAATTGTTGAAATAAAATCAATTATATGCTAACCTTGAAAAGAGTGAATTTTTTCAAACTTACATTGAATACTTAGGATATATTGTTTCTTATGATGGTATTCAAGTTGATCCTAAAAATATAGAAGAAATTTTGAATTGGCCAATCCCTAAAAATGTGCATGACTTACGTTCTTTTTTAGGTCTTGCTAGCTTTTACATAAAATTTGTGAGAAATTTTTCATTGCTTGCATTACCTTTGATGAAATTGTTAAAGAAAGGTGTTGTATATAATTGGTCTAATAACCAACAAAAGTCTTTTGATTTACTGAAACATGCTTTAACACATGCACCTATTTTGCAACTACTTGACTTTAATTGACCATTCTTTTTAATAGTCACAGATGCTAGCGGATCAGGAATAGGAGTTGTCCTTATGCAAGATTCACATCCCATAGCCTATTTTAATTGCAAACTTAAACCCTATGAGCTAAAGTATTCCACCTATGATAACGATTTGTTAGCTGTAGTACAGACCTTACGTCAATGGAAATACTATCTAATGGGATCTGAATTTATTATCAAAACTGATCAATAAAGTATTAAACATCTCCTTAGTTAACCACAAATTTCTGACTGTCATATCAAATGGGCTGCTTTAATTAAAAGTTTTCATCCACTTATCCAATATCAACCTGAAAAAGAGAATATTGTTGCCGATGCATTGAGTAGAAGACCAAGCATCCATAATATCTCCGTTATATCTTTTGATTCCCTTATCCCTATGAAAGATACCTATAACCATGACCCCACTTTTCAAGCTGATTGAAGTAAATTAGTTGCTAATAATTGGATTCCAATTGATTCTTTGTCTTGTTTTGACATATTTATGTTTTATGAGAAAAGATTGTGTGTCATTGTTCCATTTAGATCATTTGTGTTGCATGAAATTCATTGTCCTCCATATCAAGGTCATAGAGGTATTATTTCTACTTTACGTACATTGGTTGAGGATTTTTACTGGCCCAATGGATGCACGCCTATGACCTAAGTACGTACCCCCCTCATTGCTCGCTCTACATCTAGTTAATAGCAATTGAGGACAATTGCTATACTACCTCGGGGATATGATGTTAGGAGGCATATTCCACGGTGGATTCCGTGAGACCACGATGGATTCCGTGAGGGTTTTATTCCACGGTGGATTTCATGAGGTTTTTCAGTGGATTCCGTAAAACTATATTTATTTGCTGGAGCTCATACACAAGGTAAATTCCTTGTGTGAGAAGTTGACAGGGGCACCTATCCTTTTTGGATCAAATTAATTTAATGTGCACATGGGTGATTCCATAGTGGGTGATTCCACAAATAACATATTTAAATTAATGGACGTTTATGAGTTTAGAGTGCACTCGTCTTAAATTAAGGTTAGGATAGAGTTCCAACCTATTTTATTATTTTGTAGTTGAAGACTGCTAGGCATTCACTTTTGTTGGTTTAAATTTTATTATTTTCTAACAATTGTGAATGCTTCAGTTGATGTGTAGAGTAGGCAGCGGTGGCGTTGGGAAGCACTGGGCGATAGCATGTATCCAGAGCATATTCAGATTACCTAGAAGAAATTATCATTTTTTATGGGCGTGCGCCTTATCATTAAAGGCGTGGTACTAATATTTATTTAGGCGCGCTTATTTATTGAAGCACTTGACAAACATTTATTATTTTGTATGCACATAGGTGCTTGGTTTAAATATTTCATTATTGGACATTGTATTTAGGCACAACCCGACTTTTGGAATGTCCAACCACTTTATTCTTTATTTGGGCAAAAGCATACAAAAAAGCCAGAGCATGCTAATTGTAATAAGGGCTATTTTTTAGCTTGGTGATTAACAAATTTATAAATGCATGCCTTGTGAAGCGTTCACACAAGGCATGGGGAGAGATTGTACCCAATTTGTCTTTTTTCTTCATATCGTGTAAACTATCTTCTTGCTTTTATGAAGTTTATGTAGAGTTCTTTGTTTTGGGGACCTTTCGGCGCTCGCTATGCATGCATCCAGCATCCGATTTGTGCACC
Organism: Lygodium microphyllum; assembly: GCF_053477565.2. Taxonomy (NCBI): domain Eukaryota; kingdom Viridiplantae; phylum Streptophyta; class Polypodiopsida; order Schizaeales; family Lygodiaceae; genus Lygodium; species Lygodium microphyllum. The sequence continues at coordinate 75,594,765 of NC_141140.1, forward strand.
AGTTGATACTATTGATCTTACACATCGCATCATTTATTGCACCTATGGGGAGGTCAATGTTCTTAGTTATCATTGCGATTACCCCAATTGCTATCTCCTCTATCTCGTGGAAGTTCTTGTCATGTAGTTAGGTCTGCAATGCTAGCTCATCTTTTGCATTTGTCTAACGGTGCGGATCTATTCGACTATGTAATATTTGTGTAGAATCTCCTTATTGTAGTTGTGAACATCTTTCTTGTGTGTACATGTGATTGTTGTTTTTTGATTGACGAAATCTAGAACATCCTTCTCGTCAATCATGCACTGATGTAAGCATTTATGTATCTCTCACTTGTAAAAATTACACGGCGCAGTGAACAGAATCTGAGAAAGAGATAGAGAGTACACAACAGATAAGAGGAGAATCAGTAAATTCTTTAGCTCCAAACAACTGATACAAAGATGGCTCTGTCCACCCGTGTGCTTCCACTGTGTGAAGCTTAGATGGCGATCTAGACAGAAGATAGGTGAAGAGCTTAAGGCTAGCTAGAACAACAACTCTGACTGGGTGAAAGATAAGTGATCGATGGCTGTGAAGGGGTTTAGCTTTTATAGCCTGCGAAGGCTGTTAGGTCGGCCTGACCGACCTACCATGTAAGCCTCCACTAGTCGGCCAATGAATATTCTAGGGAATATTCTCTTTACCATCTCGATGCAATGCGCCTCGAGTTGCTACCAGCTTAACCACTCCGTCTAACCCAAAGATTTGCCATCTGATCACATAGACCTCATCTGATATACAAGTCAGGACTCAACCAATGTACGGGCTCACATTTGGCTTCTCCTCATAGTGGGGGTCTTACAACTTTGAGCACCATGGATCATTGGTGGCACCTAATGAGGGTGGGGCATTGATCATATCTAACACCCCCCCTTAATGTCCACCCATAGGTGAACTATCTCCTTGGCCCAATGCGGCCCAATGCCGAGTCTCTGAAGATGAACTTGAAGCAGATCCTTCGTAAGTGCTTTGGTGAAGATGTCTGCTCCATTCTCCTCTGTTGCTCCAGTTCCACTATCCCATCCTCCATCAAATCACGCACATAGTGATACTGGATCTCTATATGTTTGGTGCGTGCATGAAACACTAGATTTTTGGCAATGGCGATGCAACTTTGATTGTCACATCTCAGCACAGTTGGTTCTTCATCCTGCACTCCCATATGCCATAGAATCCTTTTCAACCATACGGTTTCACATACAACAAAACAAGTTGCCTTGTACTCTGCTTCGGTAGAAGACAATGCCATTGTTGGCTGCTTCTTACTAATCCAGGAGAAAATTCTTGAACCCAAAGAGAAACAATAACTAGAAATTGATTTCCTGGAATCACTGTCTGCTGCCTAATTTGAGTCACAATTCCCCACAAGAGAAGTTCTGAAACTGTATGTGATACCATAGTCAAGAGTTTCCTTCAAGTATCTAAGCACCCGCATCCCAGCCTTCCAATGACTCTCATGAGGTTTGTTTGAGAACCTGCTCAAAACACCAACAGCAAAACTGATATCTGGTCTGGTGTTACATAAGTAGATCAGACTGCCGAACAACCTCCTATACCTCCCAATGTCTACTAGTGTTGATATATCCTCGACAGATAACTTTGCATTCACCTCCATAGGTGTAGCTATCTCCTTACACTCAGTCATGCCAAATGCCTTCAAGATCTCCCATGCATACTTCTTCTGAGAGATGAAGATCTTTCCTGGCTCTTGCTAGACTTCAATCCCTAAACAATAGTGCAGCAAGCCCAAGTCTGTCATTTCAAACTCAGAACTCAAAGCCTTTCGAGTTTGGTTGATCATATCTTCATAGTCACCTGTAATAAGAAGGTCATCCACATATAGGACAATCACTACAGACTTTTTACCATCCCTGTAAACATACAAGTTAGCATCTGAGGCACATCTTTTGAAGTTTAGGTTTAAAAAGAACTTATCTATCCGCTGGTACCATGCTCTGGGGGCTTGTTTCAGCCCATATAATGCCTTCTTCAGCTTACACACTTTGTTCTCAGAATGGGGGGCCTCAAACCCTGGTGGGGCTGAGCCACGTACACCTCCTCCTTGAGGTCACCATTTAAGAACGCTGACTTAACATCCATTTGGTACACTGGCCACTTCTTGTGGGCAGCCACTGCAAGTACCATGTGAATAGTGGTCATTCTGGCAGTTGGGACAAATGACTCTTGAAAATCAAACCCTTCAACTTGTGAAAATCCTTGGGCAACCAGTCTAGCTTTGTACTTTTCTAAGGTACCATCAGCCTTGTACTTTACCTTCCAGATCCACTTGGTGCCAATAACCTTCCGCTTTGCTGGTCGATCCACTAGCTCCCAAGTGTCATTCTTCATTATGCTGTCATACTCCGCTTGCATAGCAGCCTTCCATGATGGATCTGCAAGTGCTTCTTCTAAGTCAGTTGGCTCCTTTACTTCTCTCATAATCTCAACCATCAAGGCCATATTGACTATGTGAGCAGAAGCCCTCCTTTGCTCCTCTATTCTCTGAGACCTCCTCGGTCCGTCTACCTTCTCCTCAATAGATGCAGGCATAGGATTATTGTGGTCATAGAGCTGCTTCACCCAGCACGGCAATGGCTTTTCCGGTGGGGTGATGTCAGGTTGGTGAACATTTTCCTCATCATCTGAAGATGATGCTTCCTCCTCCTTAAGGATAGGGATATCTCTCGGGACAAGTTCATAGTGGACTACTTCTTCGCTTGATGATAAAGTGGAAGAACTTGCCTTCTCCTCCTCCAGTGTATACGGCTCCTCCTTGAACACCACATTACGGCTCGTGATGATCTTCTTTGCCTCTTGGTCATATAATTTGTAAGCCTTCTGCTCATCACTATAAACCAAGAAGATACATTTTTTGCTTTTTTGGTTTTAACTTGTTTCTCTTCTCATCTGGAACATGTGCATAACATTCACATCCAAAAATTATGAAATGTGAGACAGATGGTTTCTTACCAGTGTAAGCCTCATGAGGTGTTTTTCCCTTGAGAGCCTTTGTGTAGCTCTGATTTAGAATGTAGACTGCAGTATTAACAACTTCAGCCCAAAAATGGTTAGGAAATCCCTTGCCCTTTAGCATGCATCTTGCCATCTCCACAATGGTGCGATTCCTGCGTTCCACAACACCATTCTGCTGAGGTGTGTGAGGCGTCGTCAATTGACGCTTGATCCCTTTGCTCTTGCAAAAGCCTTCAAACTCCTTTGAGTTGAACTCACCACCACCATCTGTTCTAAATTTCTTCACACTTTTCCTTGTTTCATTCTCAACAAGTTTTAGCCATTCTTTAAACTTACCAAAAGCTTGATCCTTATCACGAAGGAAGTACACCCACATCTTCCTGCTGTAGTCGTCGACAATCAACATAAAATAAGAAGATCCCCCCAAGGCCTGTGTAGGCATCTTACCACACAAGTCAGCATGCACCAACTCTAGAGGAGCTTGTGCTCTATTCTTGCTTTCTTGTGGAAATGCCTTTCTCTGTTGCTTGCCCATTATACAAGCTTCACATGGTTCCTTCAATTCAGTTATTGTAGGTAGGTGAGCAACCATACATTGCTTTTGTATCTCCTTCAACACTGCAAATCCGATGTGTCCAATTCTTTCATGCCAAAGCTTACTTGTGCCCACTCCAGCGGTGGCTGTAAGAGCACTTAGCTCGTACAGGTTGTTCCTTCTTTCTCCTTTGCCAATAATTGTGCCAGCACTATCAAGAATTTACGCACTTGTCTTCTTGAACCTCACTTCATGACCAAGATCAGTTATGGCAGTAAACTGATAGAGATTTCTCCTGATTTCGGGAACATACAACACATTTGAAAGCTTTTTGACTTCACCATTTGCAGCAACAAAAGAAATAGTACTTGTGTCCGCAGCAGGGCATTTAGCATCATTTCCAACCGTCACAGTGATGCATTCTTGTAGAGGCTGCATAGAACTGTATAGACCTTTCTTCTTGGTCATGTGACGGGAGGCCCCACTATCCAACACCCATGAGTCAGTGGTAGATTCTTCTTGCGCCGAGGAGCACACTTCCTCAATGGCCACCATGAATAATTCCAACTCTCCTTCAGCCGTATTGACTGTCTCTTTCCCTTTACTTTTAAGGGTACCATTCTTTTCATTTGCCTTCTTGACACGACAATCTGCACTTGCATGTCATTTCTTCTTGCAGTAGAAGCACTCTCCTTGAAACTTCTTCTTGCCGCCCTTCTTCTTTTTGTCACCATCATTTTTGGTGGAGGAACCACCTTTGCCTTTTGCATTGGCAGAGAATGCAGCATCTCCATTGTTGCTTCCTTCTCGGGCTTTCAGCCTCAACTCCTCCTCCATCAAAATGCACAAAACTCCTCAAAAGTCAAAGCTTGAGGTCTTACCTAGTATTAAGGGCAGTTACTAGTCCATCAAACTTTTGTGGACAAATCCGAAGACACCTCCGAGCTAGCTCTTCGCTAGTCTTTTGTATCCCAGCGCACCAACCATCTGGTCGTGCAGATTCTTAATCCGAGTGATGAATGCTTCAACTATCTCTCCTTCAACAAACTTCTCCGCTGCTAGTTGATTCTCCAAGTTTTGAATCCTTGTTTGGTTTTGTGTTTCATACTGACTCCTTAGTACATTCCAAGCCTCTGACGCTTTGGTTGTATGCCGAATCAAAGTCAGAACACTGTCAGAACAGCTTGTAACTAAGGCACACAATGCATCTACATTCCTTTGTTTCCAAGCTCGTAGAAGATCTGCATTTGGAGGAATCATCACACTAGAATTTGATGGGTCGGGGGTAGGTTGTGGTTCTGCATCAGTCCCTAGCACAGTCTCCAGAAGCTCATAAAAATCAAGGATAGTTGTAATTTTGAACTTCCACAAGGTGTAGTTTGTACCATCTAACTTGCCTTCGCTGAAGGTTGGTGGACGAGAATCCTCAGTGTTTGAATAGCTGGTACAACAATACCACCTCTTGCACTGCTTCCTGATGCACCAGAACCGCTTCTGAAAGTCGACATAGTTTCTCTTTGCTGTTGAAGCCTTTGCCTCTTGCACACTCTCCGATCTCTAGAGCCCCCTGGGCTCTGATACCATGTAAAAATTACACGACGCAGCGAATAGAATCTGAGAAAGAGATAGAGAGTATACAATAGATAAGAGGAGAATCAGTAAATTCTTTAGCTCCAAACAACTGATACAAAGATGGCTCTGTCGTCCCGTGCACTTCCACTATGTGAAGCTTAGATGGCGATCTAGATAGAAGATAGGTGAAGAGCTTAAGGCTAGCTGAAACAACAACTCTGACTGGGTGAAAGATAAGTGATCGATGGCTGTGAAGGGGTTTAACTTTTATAGCCCGCGAAGGCTGTTAGGTCGGCCTAACCGACCTACCATATGAGCCTCCACTAGTCGGCTAGGGAATATTCCAAGGAATCTTCCCTTTACCATCGGGCCCGGACCCCAAAATAGGGGCGCCTTTTAACTTCCTTACCCCGCAACTCGATGCAATGCGCCTCGAGTTGCTACCAGCTTAACTACTCCGTCTAACCCAAAGATTAGACCCACAATGGTCACCTTTTTGCCATCCGATCACATAGACCTCATCTGATATACAAGTCAGGACTTAACCAATGTTCGGGCTCACATTTGGCTTCTCCTCATAGTGGGGGCCTTACAACTTTGAGCACCATGGATCATTGGTGGCACCTAATGAGGGTGGGGCATTGATCATATCTAACATCACTTTGTTGGACAATGATGCCTGATCACTTGTAGAAACTGTAGGAATGGAAAGCTATGTATGTGTGTTAAAACTAAGGTTTGGAGAGTGTGTCACGTTCCGTGCCTAGTACAATGAGGAGGTGATGTGACATTATTTGCATAACTCAATTTTATGGTTGCAGATAGGCGCAGTAACTATGCAAGATCAAAATAGTATCATGAGCTTCTTGCTAAATGGACATAGTAGTGAGTCTTGGCAAACACTCACTATCTTGCATACTATTATATTGAACATTGTCCTTGTTAACATGGACATCTCATCGATGATGATTGTGTCAGCTTTTCTTATTGCAATGTAGCATTTGTCTATCTCTTGCAATTGTAGGATTGGATATTGATGTGCACATACTAGTATCTTGAACTAGTAGTGGACCATGATGGCTAGCTTGCATAGTCTAGTTGTAGTTGCTCCTATGCTTGTTGTCAGTAGTATGCTCTTATTCTTGGCAATGAGGTTGTAACTATAGTAATATATTAGAAAGCTCTTTCCATTGCCTAGTGTGCCACTAATGATATGTAGACCATATATAGCATTGATGAGGTGGTTATAGATAGGTTGTTGTTCTGTTTGCTAGAGTACTATCATGAATTATTTGAAACTCTTTCGTGAGCTGTAACATCGTTATTTGTATTGAGGCAATGCTACTTTTGCAATCAAAAGTTGCTAGAGGTACTATGAATGTCGTTGGGTTGTCTTTGATGAAAGGTATCTTTTGAATGATCATGTTCATCAGTTGGTGGGGTTGGTCCGAGGTGACCAAGTTTCTTTGCGTGTAGTCCTTGATGACGAACATTTCGAGGTCTTTCTCATTGGCCATGAGACCATGAGTTGGCACTCGATGTACTATGATTATATTGAGTTCTTGGCACTTGTTAGTCTGCTCTTTGACCTAAAGCTTGTTCATTGCATTAATGTATCAAAGAAGAAACCTTCAATTTGGTGGTCTAGGTGAAAATCGGTGAATCATATCAATCTTGTATGTTGCTCCACGGTATTATTGTAAGCAACACAGAGAGCGGGTTTGAGATCATATGCAGGTGGTGTTGGTGGTGCTGTAGTTTTTATGGCAGTGATAGAATGTTACATGCTCTAAGCTCGATGGCCGAAGCACAGTAAAGATCTACACGGTGCATTATGATATTTCATGTCCTTGTGAGCTTTCATTGTCATATTTGTGTAGGGGACCTGTCAATGTACTTGACAGACTTACTTCGTGTGACTATTGGGATCTGCATGCAATTTAACATTGCTTCAGTGCATAATACTAGCTTACACAATATTGTAGTGAAAATTATTTTTTGCTTGTTTGAGTCCAAGTCTTGCAGTCCCAATCTCTTGCCATCTTCTATCTGGATGTTTAACTTTCTAATGGGCTTTGCCTTCATTGTGTACTTGAGCAAGTAGTAAGAGATGGGAGAGTTTGTTACTCATTGAATATTTATGTGTACTCCCCAAAGGAGCAGTAGCATTGGGTGATATGGCACAACATTTCGGTGCTCATATCCAGAATGGTAGTAGGTGTATCGTTAAGTTTTGGTATTTACTGTTGGTTCCAAATTGTCACATGAGGCATAGAAAATCATACTTGCATTTACTATAGCCATTACTTTTGCTTATGTAGTAGGCATGACAACACCTATGAATTTACTTTTCCATGATGAGGGCTCTTAATTTTCTTATCAAACTGCACTGATCATCATTGAATTGAGTGTGCGTTGTCCTGCCGCTACACGCACACCATGTAAAAAAATCTAGAGTGTGGCTTCCTTTTAGATTTAGAGAGCCAATGCCACTTTAGACATTAGTATTAGTGTCCATGGTTCAAAATATTAGATTTTTTTGGACAAGTTTTTAGTCAATTTTTGATATTCTAGATATTATCTCTTGTAAAAATTCATAAAACTATAGATAACTTCTAGATTAGGAGGACATGTAAAAGAAAGCATGTAGCTTGCAGCCAATTTGAGAGGGTTTTATGTAAAAAAAAGAGATTAGTAAAATCGCGCGACGCGCGATCGCTGTTTTCAGGCAGTGAACATCACTCCGAAAGTGGGAGATGAAGAAGGAGTGATCTAGCAGGATTTTGGCCAACGTCTTGGTATTTAACCCCCCTTTCAGAGCCATTGGAAGCATCAGATTGGCGATCTGAGCAGCATACTAGAGGAATGTATTATTTTGTACAAGTTTTTATCTATTAGAGTTACATTTTCTCATAATGCTGAAAGAAACTGATAGGCTTCATCTCTGTTAGTATTCTTGTATATTTTCTAATTCTTTTTTAGAGTATTCTTCTACCTCTTCAATCTCTTCGAACCCCTTCTCTTCCATCTACTCCTCTCCTTGAATCTACCTACACCATGCCGTCTCTTATCTTCAAGAACTTGGCTTGAAACCTTCAACCCTTCTCTTATCTCTACCATCTCCGAAGTCTAAGCTCTTGAACCCCCATACATTCTTCTCTTGCCAAACCCCTATGGTGACCTTCAACCCTACGCGCTGCGACATTGGTGAACCTGACGTGAAGGTCGGTGTAAGAGAACTCCAAGATGGGAGATTCTTCAAGAGATACTCTACAACAATTGATCCGCATATTGCAATAGACTTAGCAACAACAAATCCAAATGTTACAACAACAACAACAAATGCAAGACGAAGAGAAGATTGATTTTACAGCTATCAAGGCCCTAGAGGAAGTTGGGCGTGAATTAAAACAATTTAATGGTCAAAATGTCTCTGTTTTTATTCGCTTATATGTTGAAAAAATGCTTTTCTTTGGTGTACCACAACATGCATGGAGCCGTTATTTTGCCAGACTAGCCAAGCATGGTCTTCAAGAAAGAATCCATGGTCTTTTTCAACAAGATGCAGATTGGGCTACATTCAAAAAAGCCCTACACGAAGAATTCTTCTTAGAAGACTCTGGCCTAGTGAAGAAGAAAAGTTTCACTGAATGGGTTGAAAAACCCAACAAAGGTTTAGTTACAACAGCTCTATACCATGAGTTTGAAAGTAAATTTGGACAACTTGATGCTGAAGACCAACAAAGTATGGAAGGTCAGAAGATTGAATTATTCCTTAAGGCTGTAGATCCCATTCTACAAGAGAAGCTTGCTGATCGCCTAGAAGATGCTACCTCCGAATCAGGAGTCAAGACTACATGGACAAATGTTACTGATGCAGTTAACATGATTGCTCGAAGAGAGCGGTTGCGACTAAGATTGGGCTCTACTTCAACTTCAACAACTCCATTGATGGAGCTTGTTCCACCTTCAAAATCCCCTATTCCTTTGACTAATCAACCAGCTCTTTTTTCTTTTGTTCCTTCTAAAAATGATGTAATGGATGAACTTATTAAAAGCATGTGTGACCTTCATCTGAATCTTACAGAAATTAGTTCCAAAGTAGAGAAGCTGGATGTCAAAGTCGAAGAGTGAGGACGAGCATCAACTCAAAGACCCGTGAGAGAAGGCTTTAAGAGGCACTATATTTGGTGTGGCAGCCACAACATGACAAGAGGGAGTGTTCTGCCTTCTGTGAGGCTGAAGCACAGAAGCTCGTCTTTTGGAAAGAAAAAAAAATTCATGTGGCTAAAACTGGTCTTCCACTGGAGCCAAATTTTGGCAATGGTGAAATGAAGAAAAGATTAGAAGATTTTGCTATAAAGAATGCCTATGCAACAATTGATGCAGCTACCTATGGGCTGCAAATTGAGCCAATTAAATCAAGTTTGAATGCATGTAAAGCTAATGTGCAATCTAAAGTATGGATACAGGCACTAGATCAAATGGAACGTGGTAAAGTAGCCAAAGAAGATTTGGCTAACGCCAATCAGTATATTCGAGGAATAACTGGTTGGAAAGAACCGGTAGATTCTTTTTTTGCCTTTGCACATTTGGCTGATGTCAATCATAAAGAAGTCTTGATTGAAGAAAAGAGAAGAAGAGAAGATGAACCAGGGCCTTCCTCTTTTGGCCCTCCAAAATGGGTAACTAGAAGAACACCTGAACAACCAAAGCTTGCTGAAAATATAACCCTAGATCAAGAGATGGAAGATGCGCCACAAACAAAGAAGACCGAAGAAAAGAAGAAAGGCAAGCAGCCAGGCTACAAATTGCAGTCTGACATAGAATCTACAACCGATCTCAAATGAGTCCTAGAAGAACGAATTCTAGGAAGCAAAATTGAATTCACCTTAGGTGAAATTCTTGGAATTGCCAAATGTGGATTCCATGATGTAATTATTAATGTAATCTAAAGGAAAAGACAATGTGTTGGTGATGAAGAAACAGTGCACACTTTTTTGTAAGTTCTTTGAGTTTTTGTTCAGGATGAAGAGAAGCTGACTTCACAAGGAATTCAACTTGAAGCAGTTAAAGAATTAATTGCAGCAATTGAAGATGAAGATAAAGAAAATATGAATGCAAAAATTAAAGAAGTGAAAGTTGAAAATGTAATGGTCGGCTAGTCCCAACCAATTGGGCAGTCCACCTCTCAAAAAGAAGGCCATCTACAGCACATGCATGAGGAAGAAGAGGCTCGGTTCATACCAAGTAGTCACTACTCCTGTACGCATTGGGCAAGAGCAACAATGAAGATAGTCATCAAAATTGGAGAAAGAGAAACACCATGTATTGCACTCTTAGACCATGGCTTGGAGATAAACGTCATGGCAAGAAGTCTCTATGAAAGTGGCGGATGGCCCATAGATGTTGATCCAGGTTGGCGAATGAGAGCTGCAAACAACTCTTCTGGAGAGTTATATGCTGCATGTCCTAATGTGTAGGTAACTATTGGAGACATAAAAGACAATTTTCACTTTTTTGTTCAAGGCTCTTGTAGTTATCCTATCATTCTTGGGCAACCTTACATTTCTGAAGCCAGCTTGGAAACAAAAGCTCTTGATGATGGTTCTTTCTATGCTCGATTCCTAAGCAAGGATAATGAACGAGCTATCCAATTTCTTAGTGTGTGTGTTAATCATCATTGAAACAGAGATTGACTGCGTGATTATCATGTGCCTCCTGATACCCGAGAATTCAAGGGTTTTCGGGCTGCACTACTATAAAGGGAGGCTATGATAGTGCGTCATGTAAAAAGATTGAACCTTCTCATGCAACAGAAACTGTGTCTCTAGCAAATTTATATGTATGTATAGCCAATAGTATGGGTTGTTATAAGTCTCTTCCGGCCATGACTAAGGCTGAAAGAAAATATTTATGTCATGTAAAAAGGGAGCTGAAAACTTATGACATGATGGCTGAAAATGAAGATATTTCTGATATTTTTTTGGACTGATTACTATTGACACATTGGCTGAAATATATGCAACTGCTCATGCAGAAAATCAGGCTGAAAATCAGTCCATAGAAGTATGTACATTGGATTTTTATCAAACAATTCAAGAGTTTGTTGAACAGGAAGAGACAATGGTTTACTCAACAAGGCTGAAGCACAAGTGGAGACAAAATACAAGATAGTGGATAAGAAAGTCAAACCTGTGGTAGTCCCACTGCCTCTTGAAAGTGAAGGGCTCGCTGATAGGGCAACAAATCAACCAAGTCTTCATGATCCTTCCAACATTGGTCACAAGTTCACATTTGAAAGTATAAAAGAGCTCAAAATAGGAGAAAATTCTTTCCTTTCTCCGGTTGAAAAATACTGTTTTATGCAAAATGCTAATGAAACATGAAAAAACTTTTTCTTTTCAACCAAGTGAAATAGGTTGTGTGGATCCAAATGTTGTGGTTCCTATGGTCATTTTTACAGTCCCACATGTGCCTTTGGAACCTCAAGCCCATTCCCGTTCCAAGGGTGCATCTGCCCAAATTATTGGAACTTCTAAATGAGAAGATCAGAATAAAGATTTTAGAACCTTCTTTAGCACCTTACTCAAACGATGGTTTACTGTGCCTAAGAAAAATGGATCTTTACGATTCATTCAAGATCTACAGCCTGTCAATCGTGTCACAATCCGAAATGTTGGTTCGGGTCCAATTGTTGATGAGTTTGTTGAAGCTTTTGTAGGTAGAGCAATTTATTCTATGGGAGACCTATATTCAGGATATGACCAATTTCAGATTTCATTAGAAAGCCGAGACATTACCACAATGAAGACACCTCTTGGATTGGTCTGCATGTGCACTCTACCACAAGGTGCAATAAACTCCGTAGCCCATATGATGAATGCCATGCACAAAGTCTTAAGGGACTTTATTCCACAACTTACTCTTCCATTTCTTGATGATGTACCTATCAAGGGATGTGAAGTCAATGAAAAGAATGAGGAGCTTGACAAAGATGGTTGCAGGACATTTGTAGTTAACCATATTCAAGATTGTGACAGGATTGTGACAAAGCTAGAAGAGGTACATCTTACCCTTTCTGGAGCTAAGTCGATTTTTGGAGTAGAAGAAGTCCTAGTGGTTGGTCATCTATGTGGCCCCTATGGACACAAACCTTCTCCAATCAAGATAGATGCCATTAGCAGAATGCAATAAAAATGCACAAATGTTTCAGAGGTGAAAATATTTCTTGGCGCATGTGTATTCTATCTCATATGGATACCACATTTTTCTCATGTAGCCAAAAATCTTTATCAATTATTAAGAAAAGGCCAAAGATTCTCTTGGAATAAAGAGCATACTCTCACTATGTGTAAATTAAAGAAGCTATTAATTTCAGCCCCCACTCTCAAAAGGGATGACTATTCAAATGGTTAACCCATCATCCTTACTGTGGATACAAGTCCCATTGAGATAGGATGGACTGTTGGCCAGGAGGATCTTGAAGGTAACAGGTATGCAATTCGTTTTGGAGAAAAAGTTCTCAATGAACGTCAAAGAAGGTATGCACAAGTAAAAAGGGAATTGTGGGGAGTTGTAACAACATTAAAGTGTGATTGTGAATACTCTATAGGTGCTTCCATACTGGTAGAAACTGATTGTCTTCCACTCTTGGGCATGATTGCCAACTGCTCTACACTCGACATTAATGCTATGCTAAGATGGATTACATATATTAAGTCACTCAACCCCGAATTAAAGCATATTGCAAGAAAGGCGAATCCAGTTTTGCTAACATGCTATCACATGCAAGATATGACAATGAAGAAGAGTTGATGGAAGAAGATGAAGCTGAAGAATCTATACTTGCTAAATTTCATTCCATGGCTGCTGAAAATACCTTTTCAATCACTGCATATACTGGTCCAAAGCTGAAAACAACAGGATGGTCAACTAAAAGCCAGCATGCTCATTGCATTGCTCAAGTTGTAGTTCATTTCCTTGAAGAAGATTATGAAGAAGATTGGCTAAAGATCGGCCAATATTTGAGCACAGTGAAGAAGAAGTAGACTTGGACCGATGAGGAGTTCAAACATATTAAGAGGAAAGCTTATGGCTTTTTTCTTAAAGAAGGACATCTATGGAAGCACGCAAAGAAGAATAAAGGAGCGTCTGTCCGAGTTTTAGGTAACAAAAGATTGCAACAACAGGTAATGAAGGAATTTCATGAAAGCCTATGGGCTGGCCATAGAGGCATATGGGGAACCTTTACTAAAGTCAAAGAAAAATATTGGTGGCAAAACATGTATCGAGACATAGCACATTTTGCTGAAACCTGTTATGTGTGTCAAATGTATCCTATGGTCAAGCATCGAGATGGGTTACAACCAATTTATCCTTTGTCTATACATTATAGATGGGTTATTGATCTTGTAACCATGCCTACAAGAATATGGAATATATGGTATTTAGTGTTTGCAAGAGAGGATCTAACCAATCAAGTTGAAGGCAAAGCCTTAACAACCAAATCCACTCAAGCTGTTTGTCGTTTTTTGCTTGAAGAAGTGTTTTGTAGATATGGTTGTGTGGGTAAAGTAACTGCAGATAGAGGAGAGTTAGATGCTGATGAGGCATGCAACTTCTTTGCTCAATTGGATATTAAGTTGGCTTTAACTTCATTCTACAACCCTGAAGGCAATGGAAAGAGTGAGAGAGGTTATTAACCTATTCTCAAAGCTCTAGCAAAGTCTTGTAGAGGAAAGATCAAAGAATGGCCTAAAATGCTACCTTTTGCATTATGGGCTGACTGGACTACTCATAGTTCAGTGACTAGCTATATGCCAGCTGAACTTATGCATGGACAACAACCAATTATGCCAATTGAAGAATCTATTCTCACATGGAGTCTTCTACCTTGGGAGAAAGGCATTAGTAGAGAAGAGTTGTTGACTTTGCGCATATGGCAGCTAGAAAGAAGGCCTGAAGAAGTTCAAGCAGCTATTGAGAAGCTAAAGACACCAAGGCTAAAGAACAAAAGAAGATTTGATAAGCGACATCGACTTCGGCCAAGAGCAATTCAAGAAAATGACTGGGTGCTTGTCTATGACAGCAGCTTAGACAATCAATGCAGTGCGTCTAGGAAGATGGTAAAGCATTGGTTTGGCCCATATGCGGTAAAGGTTGTTCATGACAATGCCACATATTCATTGGCTGAATTGGATGGAACAAGCATGAAGATACCCATAGCTGGAAAAAGAATCAAGCTCTTCAAACGAAGAGAAAGTTCAACATATGAGCTAGAAGACTTGAATATAATTCAAGAGCATGAAGACATAGAGGAAGAAGAAGATGCAGAAGATGAAGACATTGACATGGCAGAAGATACTTCTTCTGACACTGCAAATCCGTAAGACTTTGGCACATGCCAGAGGATGTGCATGTTAGGAGGGGGTGAATGTCATACCGCTATGCACACACCGTGTAAAAAAATCTAGAGTGTGGCTGCCTTTTAGATTTAGAGAGCCAATGCCACTTTAGACATTAGTATTAGTATCCATGGTTCAAAATATTAGATTTTTTTGGACAAGTTTTTAGTCAGTTTTTGATATTCTAGATATTATCTCTTATAAAAATTTATAAAACTATAGATAACTTCTAGATTAGGAGGACATGTAAAAGAAAGCATGTAGCTTGCAACCAATTTGAGAGGATTTTATTAAAAAAAGAGATTAGCGAAATCATGCGAAGCGCGATTGTTATTTTCAGGCAGTGAACAACACTCTGAAAGTGGGAGATGAAAAAGGAGTGATCTCGCAGGATTCTGGCCAGGTGTCTTGGTATTTAACCCCCCTTTCGGAGCCATTGGAAGCATCAGATTGGCGATCTGAGTAGCATAGAGGAATGTATTATTTTGTACACGTTTTTGTCTATTAGAGTTATATTTTCTCATAATGCTGAAAGAAACTGATAGGCTTCATCTTTGTTAGTATTCTTCTATATTTTCTAATTCTTTTTTAGAGTATTCTTCTACATCTTCAATCTCCTCGAATCTACCTACACCCTGCTATCTCTTATCTTCAAGAACTTGGCTTGAAACCTTCAACCCTTCTCTTATCTCTACCATCTCCAAAGTCTAAGCTCTTGAACCCCCATACATTCTTCTCTTGCCAAACCCCTGTGGTGACCTTCAATCCTACGCGCTGCGACAAAGTGCATATCTCATTTGTTGTATTTACAATGTCAGCCTCATATAACTATAGGATCACATGTGTATGTAAGGAGCCCTATATTGTATCTCATACCTAATGACATAATGTTTGACGTGCCCAATATGCAAGCAACTCTGACAAGAATGTACTAGTTAAAGAAAAGGTGAAACCTGGTGTGAAAGCAGATGGCACACTTGGTAGGTCAGGAGAATTCAGGATTGAACTCCTTTGCAATGCATTCCAACTTATTGATCTTGGCCCAACTTGTATTGGTGACGTCGTCTGCAGTGAACGTAAGGAAGAAATGAGGCATGCCCCATACATTGACCGTTGTGATAAGGTCCTTCAAGTTACACTGGTGTCAAGATGGAAATCCCAGTATTGAAGTAGAAACACTATAGCAGAGGATGTGCTTGACAACCTTCTCATTGCAACTGTTCTTGTTTGCGTGCTTGTAGTTGTTGATATCCTTTTGTAGGCAAGTTGTGCTTATGCTATTCACGATCAAGACAACCAATTTTAGCTACTATAGAATCAATATATAAGGCCTTGTGTAAGGTGATAAGAATAGGGTTGATGCATGCACCCTGATGTGTTCACCAAGATAGATATTGCCATTGTAGGTGCCATGGCAAAGTAGGAATAGGAATGGAAACACTATATTTTCCAAGGTGATATCTAGGCAGGACTTGTGGGCAAGCCATTTGTCCTAAATATTGTTCTTTCTACAAGATGAGTATTATTTCATAATATGATGCATGTGAACTTGTATTGATGGGCTCCTTGGAATGCATGTCGTCAGCTTGGCTCAACTATATTTTCAAGCAGATTGTAATCTTTTTGATTCTCATGTTCTACTTGGAGAATTGGGTCGAATGGAGAGCTTTCATGATGTAGCTCTAGAATCCATTTGATGGATTGCCTGTTGAGGTTGCAAAGCCTTGTCCTTGGATGTTGATGTTCTACTATAGCCATGTACTTTTGGATCAGTGGATTATATAGCATGTTGAAAGCAAACACATCCGCAATATTAGATGTAGTCAAGTCAATTCTAGTAGATGGCTGCAAAAGTAATGCATTATTCCAAGAGATTAGAGGGTTGTTGCGAATCGATTGACAGTCCAAGGTTCCATTTGCAATTGTTGATGTTGTCATTGTGGAGACCGAGATAGATGTATCAATGATACTCAATAGTTGAAGCTATAACAACTTTGCATTGAGAACTCGTTTTGCGTAGTTTGGTAACAGTGAGACCATGTATTTGTATTTGTCTTTGTTTGCAAGACATGGTCAATATTTCGTTATTATCATGTTGGCTCTATGTTGTTGGCATGCAAGGATGAGAATAGTGCTTGACAAAGCTGTTGTTACTTGTATTTCTTTTGTAGATGCATTGTTCTTTTGTGAGATGACAGCATGATGTTGCATTGAGACTATACCACAGGATGCACACATTGTTAGTGTCCCAATGATGCCTTCACATTCTATTTCCAAAGATGATTCAAATTTGTCTATGTCATACTAAGTTGTAGCAAAGGGTTTCAATTATGTTTTTCTACAAGCCATAGTTTTCCTTTTTCTAGAAGTCTTGAAGGATGCCTTGTGACTTTGTTTTTGTGTAGCGTCCATTGATGCTGATGAGAACAATATATTTTTATCATTCAACTACATTACATTTGTTCATGAAAACAACATGCTATACTTCGTAATTACATATTTTTAAAAAGGTAAAAAAGCTAATTTATCTCTTTTGTGTGTGAGAATAATGATTTTCAATTTTTCGCTTAATAGTACTTCAAATAAATAAATGAAATCAATAAATATTAAAATGAATAAATACTAATAATACATCAAAAACTAAATGAAATGAAAAAACATGGTTTATAGCATACCAAAGAGTTTGTATAGGTCTCTTTGTATTTAAATATTTATGGGGGAAGATGCCATTCTCCCGTCCATTCAAAATATGCTGTTTGTTCAAAAGATATACGATTTCGTTTTTTTCAGTACGTTTGAAAGATCATTACGCTTTTGTTTTTTTTATACGTTCAAAAGATCATTTCTTTTCCTTTTGTTTCACTACTAATTAACTATTAACTACTACAAATACTGTTGATACTACATAAGTCTAACTAATTAACTAATAATACTAGAACTATTAATACTACTAACGAGTCTAACTAATTAATTAATAATAGTATAATTACTAATACTAATAATAAGTCTAACTACCAATTACTATAAATAAACTAATACTAATACTACTAATAAGTCTAATTAATTAACTAATACTACATAAGTAATGGATCTCTCTCTCTCTCTCTCTCGACCATCACTGGACAAAAGGTGGGGTGGACAACGGAGGGCCTCGCAGTGGTCCTTGGATCCTAAATTTGAACATGTGTGAAGTTAATGGATTGTCATCTATCACCTACTGATAATTAACTCTTCTTAAATTCTAAGTTTATATTTTCTTCCTCCTCTTAGGCTCCTCTCTCTCTCTCTCCCTTCCCCCCTCGAAATAGTACATATCAATTTTTATTTTTCGTTTAATAACTCTCTCTTGAGTCTCTCATCTTGCTTCTCTTTTTTTCTTTTTTAAAAAATAATATTAAATACTCTTTTTGTTTTTCACTCACTCCTCTCTCTCTCTCTCTCTCTCAAACTAGTCGCACTGCAAAGCTTGCATGATAGAGCTTTGACTCTCTAGTCTCCACAATCTAGACTCCAGATTACTGTTCGATCGTCGACGCTTCACTCTCTTCCCCTTATGCGATTGCGTTAGCACATTTCTTCCTCTACGCTACACTGCTCAAAGTCAGGCGACAAGCTTTCACTACTTCAGCCTCAACGCTCATCGCTCGTGGTTTCACTCAATGATCGAGCCTCCAATCTCTTCCCTTATGGCCTTGCAAGTCCATGGATAGGTAATGTGCCCCAAGTGCCAACCCTTAAGACCAAGTGGGTAGTGAACAAGCCTCCACACTAGACTTTGGAGTCAAGAAAAAAACTCTCTCTCTCTCTCTCTCTCTCTCTCTCTCTCTCGTCATTTGAGTCCAAAGTCCTCACTTGAACTCTCTCTTTCTCTCTCTCTCTCAACTCTCCATAGTGGTATGGCCATCAAGCCTCAAGCACAAGCTCTTTGAATTTTGGGGCCTTGGCAAGTTGGCTAAGAGATCGATTTCTCTCCATCTCTATCTCTACTGAACATAATAGAGGCTAGAGGAAACATGTGTAAGTATCCCTTCTCCTCTCTTTCTCATCGTATTGTGAAAGTATCATTCTCTATTTGGTGACTAGTCTTATATAACAACAATTTCAAATCTATTTCTCTTTCTCTATCACATAAACGTGAATGGGTAGATATCAAGTGCACAGATCTCTCTCTTTCTCTTTGTTTCCCCCACAGTGAGTAGCTTAGTAGAATCACACATTTTTCAACTATGGGCAACAAAATCAGAGGTATGCCTTTGTTTACTTGTCTAAAACATAAAAAAGATTATTTGATGCTATTATGCTTGTTTAGTGTTAAGTTTTACATGTTTATATGCAGGCGCCATGAATAAATTTGATTACTGAAACTTCTTGGGTCATTATGAATCATGATAGTGTATTTGAAGTCTCAGCAAGTCTGGGCTAATTTTCTACTCACTTACTGGTTCATCTCTATTTTTCCTTATATGCATATCCTTACGGCTAGGATTCATTCAGGAATCTTAAAAATTGTGTCTTTTTTGCTCTTAGATCATCTTTGTGAACATCTAAACTATATGCATCTATCACTAATTAGAGGTTATACTTATGAAATCTATTAAGTTGTTTTGGTAGTGTTCTTAGTCCATCTATGCTGTTAATTCTCTTCATATGTAGAAGAATGAGCGGTTGTGCAAAATCAAACTACATATCTTTTTAGCTTATCTATTGATACAACTTTCTATAATGTAAGGCGATTAATTTTGTTGTTAAATAGAGTATCAAGGAGTATATATCTATATATGCAATATGTGCACCATAAAAACATTTAATAGTTATCGATTGTATTGTAGGGAAATATAAGTGGATGTGGCACATTGTTTGGATATATACAAGGAGCACAAAGTGCATTGAGAAGAAGTTGGTGTAAACTTAAGGGTGTTCTAGCCAATAGGTAAGCTTCATTAATGCTCTAAAGTCTAGCTTGTGACATAACCATCTTGAAATACAATGTAATTGCTTTATATGATATGAATATTTGTATGTTATTACTTTGGTCTACATATAAGGAAATGAGTTTCTGCATATGAGTTGAAGTATTGCATTTAATATTTTCCTTATCTTTTAATAAGTTTTTGGTTGCATGTACATTCATTTTAAGATTTTTTCAATATATACTTTTAGGATGGGGAGACCAAGAAAGGACAAATGCCAACCATTGCTAGAGCAATCAAGAGTTACTATACCAAATATGCATCATG
This sequence comes from Lygodium microphyllum, assembly GCF_053477565.2. NCBI lineage: Eukaryota > Viridiplantae > Streptophyta > Polypodiopsida > Schizaeales > Lygodiaceae > Lygodium > Lygodium microphyllum. The sequence goes on from NC_141140.1 coordinate 75,614,529, forward strand.
GTGAAAATGAAAGTGGTGATAACTCTGTTCTCAATGAAAGAAAGAGAATATATGTCCATAGCTATGTCTCCTCATGTAAGTTATTGTATCCATAGTCATATTCTATTATTGATGAGCAGGGCAAGAAAAGATTAAGTGCTCAGTATGTAGTACATTGAGCATGTCTAATCCTTTCAATGGTAAAGGTAGCACCACTATACAAAAGCAAGCCTTAGTTATTCATCATGCATTTGAGTCGCACAAGGTAGTGGTTCAACTTAAAAAGTTTATGGCTAGTGAAAATGTGAAGCATATTGAAAAACATATGGAACTTATGGTAGATAATGAGAAGTGTAGAGTTATTAGTAATGCAAATCATGTATAGAGTGGCTATAAAAGATATTTGGGAAAAACTAAAGAAAGAGTTAGGATGTAGTTCTTTCTTTTCTATTCTCATTGATAAAAGCACTGATCAAAGGTTTGAGAAGCATCTAATTCTTTATCTTACATATTTGAAGGATGGAGAAATCGGCCCTCGTGAAACTTCCTTTGTAAAAATTATTAGAGTTGATGATGGCAAGGCTCAATCTATGTTTGAGGGTATTTTGAAAGTACTACACTAGCTTGATCTTCCACTCTTTACTTTGGTTGCTATGGGCTTGGATGGTGTAGCTTTCTATGGTTGGAAGAAGATTGGGATTGTTTCCTAAGCTTTTTAAGGATGTATCGCATTTGCTTGGGATGCATTGCATTGTCCATAAGGAAGCTCTTGTAGTCAAAGACACATGTGAATGCTTTATAGATATTAATCATGTTGATATCTTTGCTAATAAAGTTTGAGAATGGATAGGGAATTTATGTCTTTGAAGAGTTGAAGTAAACAAACTCATGCTAGCCTTCTTACCCAGAAATTATGAGATAATGAGGATTCATAGAGTGAGATGGTTTAGTAGAAATATCATGAAAATGTAATATTTTTGTGTTTTATCTTTAGTAATATTAAGGATAGTTTTATTATTAGCTCTTTATTTGACTTGCCTATTTTATTGTTTTAGGTTGGTGAAAGTTTTACCTATATTGTTGGAATGTCGAGAATATCCAACAATGTACAAATTAAAGGCAACAAAATTTTAGCTATTGTTTATTATTCACTTAGTTGTTAATGTGCTCAAGGAAGTTAATATTTAAAATCAAAAGTTTTAGAAAAATGATTGTGATATAACAATGATAGGAAGAGAAATAGATGTGCTCATTAGTCTCTTAAAGAATCGGTATATGACTAGTTCATTTGCAAATGATTCCAACCACTTAAGTACCTTTTTGAAGGCAATGACCAGTGGAGTATTCTCATTCAAGGATAAAGAAGATGTATTATATCAATATTTCTTGCAGGTTACTTCATTAGTGGGTTAAGGACAAGTGATCACTCTTCATCAATGCAAATGGCTAGCAAAGGCTTTCATTTAAATATTAATATCTAACTTTGATGAAACATTTCAAGATAATCATTTTTTTAATGTTACAAAGTTATTTTCCCATAAAAGCTATTTAAGGGATCCACAAATTTGAGGTTAAGCAGTTTGACATTATCTCACACAACTTTGTGACAAATTTGGCAAAGGAGAGAGACCTTTCGTTCACTCTAAACAATGTGAAGGTAAATTGCAAAGAGTTGTCGTGTATCTCTTTGGGTCCTATCCATCAAAGAGATTGCTTGAAGCCTGGAAGCAATGATGCAGATGTTTCCAGCTCTATTCAAAGTATGGCAGATTATAGTGGTGCTACTAGCAAGTTTAGCTGCTTGTAAAAGAGATTTTTCTAAGCAAATCCAGATTCAAAGTGATGCCTCTCATTACTTTAGATATGGTCATGTTTATGTCCCTTTTAGCACCAAAGAATATGGAAGAAATAGATTGGGATTTGATTTTTGAGGTTTAGAAAAATATAAAGATGAGACACTCTCAAGTTTTAGGGCCATCATAAGCACACCAATATCAATAAATTTCTATATTTATACTTTTGATAAGTGTATAGTAGCATCAATTTTTGGTAATTAGAAATCAATCTTTTTTTTTGGCAATTGCTTATAGTTGTATGATATCAAATGCATCATGCATCTTCTCTCTCTTTTGGATTTCTTAAAAACAGAAACAACTCTTTATGATCATACTTTTGTCATGTATAGTGGCGCCAAGCAACATGATCAGCTTTTTATAATCATACTTCTAACATGTGCATAATAGCTGTAATAAGTTATTGTATTTAGACATCAACATTTTTATTGTTAGTTGCTTATAAATACATGATATCTAACTGTCACGATAACTTATAAGCATCACGAAGTAGTTTTTGTAAGCATACTTTTGACACATATATTATGATAGTAACAACTTTTTGTATTTAGAGTTCAACATTTTTCATAGTTGTTATGTGATATCAAATTTAATCATATATTTTGATGTTTGTTATTTATGCTATATGCAATGTCAAGATAAGAACTTGATAATTGTTTTTACTTTTTACATGCTTGAACTTTTGACTGCACATGTAATACCTTTTATCTTAGCCAAGTCCAATCTAATTTACTCTAATTTAATTCTCTCTTATCTTGATAATTGTTTTTGCTTTTTACATGCTTGAACTTTTGAGTGCACATGTAATAATTTTATTTTAGTTTATTCTAATCTTATTTTCTCTAATTTATTTTTCTATTATTTAGATTGGTTAAGTTGGCATAATGTGAGAATAATCTTCTAATTAGGTGTTGAACTAGATAAAACTTATATATTTTCAATACATAAGGTGAAGTATACATAATGTGATAATTAGGTGTTGAACTAGATAAAACTTAATTTTCTATTATTTAGATTGGTTAAGTTGGCATAATTCCGGGACCTAAAATGGGCTTGGCACTAGCTCTAAGGCTCTAGCCGGGCCTCTATGCTAAACCAAAACACCCCATGGCCTCGTGGCTAGCAGGATTGTCTGGAGGCTACACACAGATCTAACTAAATAAGCTTTCGTATGGCTTGTAGTCCAATAGATAACCCTTCCCAAACTCCTCATAGGGAGCCCCTATACATGTTGGTGTTATACACCATGTAAAATAGACACAGAGAGCACCCCTCGGCCATGGCCCCTCTATGGCTTTCCTACACCTCAAGGATTGACCTTGAGATGCACCATGAACACATAAAGCATGTACACTACATAATCCTCTATTTTAAATAATCGTTCCAGGAGATAAAAGATAATCCTCATTGATTAAGTTCCCTAAAGGAAACAAACCACTAACCCTACGGTTTGGGATACCTCACTCTTAGCACGTGTGGATGTTTATGAAAACAATTGCCATGCATCTAGGATAATACCATGTGTTGAATGCAATGTAACTATGAATAATTCATAGTGCTCAACCATTTTTATTAATTTAAAATAGCATTCTAATCGTGCGAAACCATTTCTTTTCATGATTTCATTCTAAACGTAATTGCTACGTTGCATAGGGTTAGCACTAAGCATGCTTGTGCTACTGAACCCTTTAATTCTCAAAACACACGTATCCTATATGCAAAGTGCATTAAAAAATCAGATTCAACATTTAATTCTCAAAATACATCTATCCTATATGCAAATTACATTAAAAGAATCAAATTCTCATAAAATAGAGCATTGATAATCAAGAGCAATAATTTTCAACCATTTGCAATCAAGATTTATCATAAAATGATGGAATTTATCACATACCCATAAAATCATGCTTTATTTCACACATATCTCATATTTGGAATGTTGCTGATGCTCATTAGCAGCCACTAATGCTCCTTCAAACATTGATCTATGCTCCATCGTATCTTAGCATCATTTTCCAATCGAAATCTCTCAAATTAGCCCACCTCCTTCTCTCATAGATTAAGACATAGAAACATGCATCAAGAGGAGAGAGAGGAAGGAGAGAGAAATACTGAATTATGATCTTTTCATTCAGGTAGCCATTTTACACGTGAAAAGGTGGCAATGGAGAGGAAAAAATGTAGGAGATCCATGGCAATGATATGATTGGTGGCTTGCTTTTAGCCCCCCAACACCCCATCCATCAAATTGTCATGTAACCATTTTTTATCAAAGCCATTTAAAAAATGTTACCCCTCCCCCCCACCACCGTGATTAATTTTTGGCCTAAGGTCTCTTAAGGGTCATGCCCACTCAATTTTGGACATTCTTTGGCCTTCTAGTAGGTGCCTGACTTCTCGCATCTTCTATATGCAGCACTCAATTTGCAATTTGAAAAATCATGCGCATGCGGCTTGAGGTTCTGAATGGCCGAGAAGTTGCCCTAGTCAGATCCAACACCACTAAAATTTTTTATAAAAAATCCGCAACCACCACAAAGGTCAAAATTTGCATTTCTGCCTTCCACAGTCACTTAAAATCGTCAAATCCATGTCTTCTCGCATAAAATTTGCATCATTCCACTCCTTTCCGACATGTCATGGGCATTTAAATTCTACTCTCATTGGTGAACCATGGGATAGGGCGAATCAACCCGTTGAATCCACGAATTGATTTGCACAGAACAACAATGATAAAAATCATCAAGTTGCCACAAAACAAAATACGCAACAAAGTATAAACATAGCTCTCACCCTACCCCCTGACAAGATCAAGGTAGGAAACCCAGGAGGAAGAGGTCCATCAGTATAATTTGATAGAAATCTAGAGTGAGTCACTAACCAACTTCTCCAACATAGAGACTGGCTAAAAAGAACCATCAAAGAAGTCATCCTAGATGGTGGCCTGAACTCTCGAGTAAGTTACTCATGAATATATGTGTGCATCATGTGGGTTCAAAATAAAGTATTTTTTAAATACCATTTTTATACATTTTTTACATATAGAAGGGTGTAATATCAAGGGGTTATTTATAGATTGAATAGAAAAGGGTTATGTTTTATTTAAGAAAAATTCACAGATAAGGATATTTATAAATAGGCCTTGAATGCACGTGATATAGAGGATATACATATAGTAACTTCCCCGAGCCTGAACTTCCTATCCAACTTAGGGCAACTGGACTGGGAACTCCTACTAGGCGAGGACTTCTATAGCCTAGTCATCATGACTTTTCATTTTATGATATTTTTTCCTTCGAGTTTCCATACTTGGGTGTGTAAAAAGGAGGGAGCTAAGCATAGTGACCCAAGGAGTATAGGGCATCGACTGCCTCAAGTGTCTTGACTCCATACCCAAGGACCTACCAAGCCCTCATGAGGCGACACTTAAATCTTTTTTTCTTCCGCTCACTTTTATTTTTGCTCCAATCTTTCTTAGTATCTTTTCTAGCTAGATGCCACCCCTAGGAAGACAAGGCATCGACCCCCTGGGTTTAACTCGTCCCCAAGAGCCTACCAAGCCCTCGCAAGGCGATGATCAAATACTCTTAAGATTTTTCTTATTTTCCTTTTCTATTTGAGAGGTTAGAAATCCTTTTTGCAGACCTCTGTATTTGTATATATTTCAAGTATATTCAAAAATTTCTCTTCTTTTATTTTGCTAGGCTTCTCTAATTGCCTCACTACTAACAAAAGCTCTTAGAAATAGCTGCCTAGCAAGCTAGCAAAACAGTGTCACTAGGACTACCTTCTAAAATAATTCTTAGAGTGTTCGACAATGTCTTCACAGGAGGCGGTGGACCTCCCTCACACACATCTAGCCTAACCTTGGGACTTCATGCCTTGATTGCCGGTCCCCACCAACAAAAGAAAAATCCCCCACAAGTATATAAACACATATAGCATAGAAGGAAAGTACTCGTAAAGGAAAAATATCACATGGAATTGGCCACAAGAAGCTTCTTGCAACAAGAGGCTTCCCCTGGTTCCACTGAATCTGTATAGCACAACACTAAAACAAAACCATAATGCATGAAATGACCATTCAATAGCATACTATTGAAACAAATCCTTGGTCCCGACATAACTCTATTGAAGCATAAGACCTCTGACCAAGGTTGAGGGCTCCTCTGGTCCTACACTAAGTGCATCAGGTTATTGGCTAATCCCCTTGTATAAATAGCAAGGGGTGTTTGATGAATATGATGATAAATGATCCTATGCATCCATGAAAAAATAGGAAGGTGATCAACCGCCACTAGACTCATAATCCATACTAACTAATGGCAGCCAAAATAGGACATGCAAGCAATAAGAAAACCCCAAAGTAGCCATGAGCTGATCTTAGGAGGCAATTGTAAGAGCACCCTAGGACCACAATTGAAAAAGATATCCTCAATAAAAGCATAATTGGCTAGGGAATCTGTAAAGCGATTCCATTGTTGGGGAATAAGCTGGCAAGTCACTACCTTAAAAATATGCATCATATCCAAGGCTTCACAGTGGTATATCCACATAATAGGATCCCTCACATTATAGGTTCCATTCAATTGATTGATCACTAGCTACTAGTCACCTTTTATCAATAACCAACGGATATCACCACGTTGAGCTGCATTTAGTCCCATGATTAAGGCCTTGTATTTTGCCATGTTATTCATAAAAGTAATGCTAAGATATGCTCCCATTTTCATAACAACTCTATGCCATGGATCTTTAATGACCACACCAACACTCATAATCTTAGTGGGCCCTCTAGAAGCTCTATTAAAATACAAAGTATAGATCCAATATTCATTAATAGGCCATGCCATATTGATAATCTCACTCGCACTTCTGATAATCAAAGTCAAGGTGCTAGAGAGGGTGTGGCACAATCCCTCCTTCCTTGTTGAACTCGATAGGAACACTCACAAAAATCCTTTGCTAATGGTGGCAATAGACCTTAATATCCCACATGAAAGATCCATCTTGCCACTCAATAACATGATAACTTTTACTCCACCAGATCACTCGACTTTGGTGGTAACACTACTCTAAATATGGATGGTCAAGACAAAGAATGATTCTTCCCATCCAATTGTCTTGGTACCTACTCCAAGTTAAAGCTGAATCTTGAAGGACCTTCACAGGTACCAAGCCCAACGTTAGTCCTTACATGTAGTAACACTTAAACTCATTAAAGTATACCTTATTTTTAAACTCTACCCTTTGCAAGTTTGCTAAAAGGAATATAGAGCCATTCTTTCTTGTATAGACAATTTTATACGGCCCATTCCATTTGGGTTCTAGTTTATCAAGAAATAGCTCACGATGAGCATTAGAGTACAACACCAATTGACCCTTCATAAATTTATATTTCTTAGCTCAAAGGTTGTGAAGTGCTTTTATCCTCTTCTTCCCTACCTCTTGATGTAATAGAACCTGCAATTGAATTTCATCAAGATGTGCAAGAGAAATAAATCTTTCCTACAATGCTTCTGTCTCACCCAATGAATGATTGAGAGAAAAATGCATAGTGGGTAGCTCTATTTCCAATTGTAAGACACAATATTTCCCATATAAAAGCTTGAATGGGGTGTGGCTTGTAGCTCTCTTAAATGTTGTATTGTAAGCCCAAACTGCCACATACAATTTCTTATCCCAATCTCGCTTACTTTTAGACACTATCTTGGATAAGATCCCTACAAGAAATTTATTCGTACTCTTAACTTGACCATTGCTTGTGGATTATATGGGGTGGTTTTGTTGTGTTTAATCTTCAAATATTTTGATAAGTCTACTATAACCTTATCCAGAAAGTGTGTCCCTTGGTCAGACACTAACTCCTTAGGTGGACCAAAATGGCAAATAATTTGCTCCATAGTAAAATTGGCCATTCCCTTAGCATTATCCTTCATCGTTGCTCGAGCTTCATACCACTTTGAAAAGTAGTCTGTTGCTACAATGATGTAACACTTCCATGCAGTCAATGAAAGGGAGAAATTGGTCCAACAAAATTGATACCCTACTTTTTGAAGGGTAACATAACTACAATAGATTTAACGGCCGCTTACGATTCTCCTTTGCATGGTATCTTTGATAGACATCATAGTGCTTAACATAATTGAAAGCATCTTGGAAAATTGATAGCCACCAATATCCAGCACATAGAGCTTTCTAGGTAGTGAGCCGTCCAACAAAATGTCCCCCACATGTTGAATCATGGCATTCCTTAAGAATAAATGGTACCTCATCAGGCACTACACATTGACACTAAATCTCATCCACACCTTTCCAATAGAAGACACCCACTATGATTGAAAAGCATAGTGCTTGCTACTTAATCTTTCTCTTCTTAAACTTTGACAAATAGCCCTAACCTATCTTGTAGATAGATAATGTGTTATAGCTGTGAGGTGCCTCCTCCAATGGACTCGGAGGAGTCCTCTTAGTAGTTGATTGAAATTCATATCCATGCACATCACCATCCCGTCTTCCCATGGAAAACCTTGGACTTAGTTGAACATGGGAATCTCACTTCTACTTCACAGGGAAAGTGTGGACAAGTCACCCCTAATAGCAATCTAATGCCCACCTAAGAAAGACCACAAGGCAGGAGTGAGGTTAACCCCACACTTGGCTCAAAGAGAATGAGAGACGAGGAGATCGTAACTTGATCCCCCAACCCATAAGGTAAAAAAATCTCAACTCCGGCCCCCTAAAATGGTGTTAAACCTGGTAACTAAAACTTTTAACTCCTCTGGGGAAATGTCACCAAAAGTCTTATCAGTTCCTCATTGCCAAGAACCAGGCGCATTGCATAACCCAAAGGCTATAACATGATATGAAAAGGCATCGAAGACAGTGATAAACATCATTTTCAGTTTATCTTCCTCTGCAATAGCCATCTAGTTGTATCCAACAAAGCAATCCATAAATGAATAGATTTCTCTACCCGCTATTATTCTAAAATCTGATCAATAAATGGTAACATATAGTAATTCTTAGCCATTTGCTTACTAAGCTCCTTAAAATCTACGCAAAGCCGAATTTGATTATTATTCTTCTTTCTGATAACAACTAGTGAACACCACTCTGTGTGTTATATCAGAAATATTAGGCTAGCTTTTCATAATTTGATCAATTCCTCAAATAGCTTGTCCCTTAGTTCAAAGGGCGTACACCTTACTTTTTTATGCACAAGATGGCTACCTTCCTTTAGGGGAATGGTATGAACAATCAAATTGGGAGGAGTATCTCTCAGCTTGCTATAACTCTAAGCAAAGATGTCACAAAATTCTTGGATCAAGGACACATAGTCATCCCTTTCTTCCAAATTGAGCATGGACCCTAATTTAATTGGCCATGAATCATTCATCATCCCAAGGTCCAACTCAATATTACATCCACGTCTCTTATCTTATCCTGAACTTGCATCTATTCATTCAAAGTTACTGATAAATATCCTTTGTAGTAGATCCCTCATTGGATTTGTCACTTAATGATGTCTCACTAGCAGATGGATCCTCTAATATATCTAACTCTATAGAGGATAAAGTGTCAAAATGTCGAATCTAGAGCATGGCAGGAGCTGTGGAGGTTGGAAGATGAAGACTAAATTCATGTTGACATGGGCAATGAGTAGAAAACTATTACATAAGTGAATTAGGTTCCAAGATGGAAGCTTGGACTCATAAAGACAATCTTGTCTATTGGATTGACAATGACAATGACACTAATTGAAAGAGGAAAGCATCATGATATTGTGTTCATCATTGTGAAAGGAAAATTCTTTATAGTAGTTGGGTTGTTCCATTCTCCTCACTTTGCATATGGGATTCAAAACATCTCTTCTTGGAGCATACATCATTTGTCTATTTCTCAACACCCCCCCTCAAATGATGAGTCCCTACACTTACATGCTTTTGCTCCCCCTACATGGTGACATGGTCCAGGAGACTAGCTCATTGGTAGCCTGGTCAAGTTAAAGCTTGAAACTTTACATCTTTGGCAGGGGTTTTTACAAAGCAAATCCACTAAGGGAAGAATAGAGATCCACTATGGGAAAAACATATAAAAGATACAATGAAAATTCTTTAGAAAATTTTGTCAGAGTTGTTGATGGTAGCAGAAACATCTTCTTCTTATTCTTCTTCTTCATTCATGAACTGGTTCTGCTGGTGATCATTTTGCATATGTTGTGCTCTTTTCTTGTGGAAACATTCATTGACTGTATGTCTAGTCTTGCCATAGTAATGACATATAATCCGATCCTTGTTGTTGTTGGTGTTGAGTCCTCGACCACGGCCTTTTGCTCCATAAGTGACCTTGGTGTGCAAGAGATTGTTTTTGGTGGTGTATTCCTTTGTATCCTTGCTTTTAACTTTTCTTTCTTCATCAAGTAGTGAGTGCTCAATATCTTTAAAGTGAGAGACTTGGAACATTACTTAGGGTGCACACAAGATTTTCATATGGATCCTTATTTACACTTGTAAGTAATATAGCTATTGCTTCATCTTCATCAATATTCTTCTTAAGAGTTGTAAGCTCGGCTTTTAGGCCCTTGAACTTGTTAATGTCTATGGTCATGGAAATACTATATTTTATATCTAGTTTATAAAACTGCATGAGTAATTTTACCTTTGAATTCTTTGTTTGGGTACCAAACATCTTGTCAAGTTCCTCCCAAGCAGTTCTAGCATCTCTCATGCTAGAGATATGATGTAGCACATCATCACTTAGTCCCTAGGCAATGATGCCTAGTGCCTTGCTACTCATCTTCTTCCATTCTTTGGTTTTTGGTGGAGCTATTGCAAGGATCCCTCTTTCAGAATCTTCTTTCATGCCATCTGCATCACCTTCATCATCTTCAAAGAGATCCCAAAGGTCTTTCCTCATGAGGTGGTACATGGTCTTTTCATTCCAAACATGGAAGCCTTCTCCATTGAACTTTACTATTTGTTCGAGCTCTACCATTTTTGATTAGTAGAAAATCAACCAACAAAAGATTTGTATTTCAATGTGTCAAGAGACACAAGATGATTAGTATTTAACAACACTGCATGAGAAAATACTATCTTGGAGCTCAATGTCAGATGTTGATGCTTGATCTTCTTCTTGCTTGCTAATTTAGTATGATGCTTTGCTGGAAATTAAGTACTCAGTAAGACTAGAGTGATAGGGTCTTTAGTGGAGTGAGAGGAGTAAGAAATGAAAGGTTTTATGACCTTGAGAAAACTTGGCTATGGCTGTCCTTTTAGGTTTCAGGATAGGCGCCTGGTTTTTTTCTTGATTTCAACACCTACAGTGAAGCATTTGTACATAAATTTTGTTAGGAGGAAGCTCATGTGTAGGCCTTCCAAAGCCCTAAGCTTGCACAATAAATCGCATCATGTAGGGAGATAATTGATGTACAAATTGCAGGTGGTGCAAAAATGGACAAGGGACAGGGAAAAGCACAATGCTGAGCTCTGTGATCAACAATGTCGAGCTATAATGTGACAGGATGGTGTGCCCTGAGAGACGGAAAGATCTCCAGAAGAAATTGTGTGGAGATATTGACTATGGAGAGAGATCTAGGTACTGTAAGCAGACAGGTACTGTTGTCCATGCAGCCATGAAAGCTCCAGTGAAGGAAGGTGAAGCTAAAGTAAGAAATGAAGTCTTGAGCTGATACCAAGCTAGGAAGAAGTGAAAGGGAGCTGGAGAAGAAGAGTGAGGAGCTGACCATGCTCAGTTGAGCTCTGATACCATGTCAAAATGTCGGATCTAGAGCATGGCAGGAGCTATGGAGGTTGGAAGATGAAGACTAAATTCATGTTGAGATGGACAATGAGTAGACAACTGTTACACAAGTGAATTAGGTTCCAAGATGGAAGCTTGGACTCATAAAGACAATCTTGTGTATTGGATTGACAATGACAATGACACTAACTGAAAGAGAAAAGCATCATGATATTGTGTTCATCATTGCAAAAGGACAATGCTTTATAGTAGTTGGGTTGTTCCATTCGCCTCAGTGTGCATATGGGATTCAAAACATCATTGTGAAAGGACAATGCTTTATAGTAGTTGGGTTGTTCCATTCTCCTTAGTGTGCATATGGGATTCAAAACATCTCTTCCTAGAGCATACATCATTTGTCTGTTTCTCAACATAAAGGAACTCTCTCACTTTGAGGAGATTCAAGATAGACATCTACTATTACACGTCTAGCACCTCTACCAAAGGTCAACTCACTAGCAAGTATATCGACTGACAATCCACTTGTAAAGTCCATGGCCTACCTAGGAATACTTGATAGCTAGGCCACCGTGTGAACTTGATAACCCTGAAGTCCAAAATGAATTCCATGTTAGCGATAGTCATGTGGACTTTAGTGATGTAACCTTTAAGTTGTCTTAAACTATCATCAGCCATTTAGAGAATTGTGGAGGTATCCTTTTGGATTTCTAACCCTAGCCTCTCCACCAATTCTAAACTCATAATGTTGATGGAGGATCCCGTGTCCATAATAGCATGTTCCACCAATATTCCATCAACATATGTTGCTACCCTTGGACAATGCTTTTTAGCATGCACAAACCAATCATTTCCTATTCGCACCATGCCCAAGGGCTCCACGATATACCCAATGTGTAGAATCTTTTTAAACTCTTTACACACTCCTAAGAATAACTTGACCAATTGTAGGAGATTTACATCCGGCTTAACCTCACAAAGAGAACTTGCTAAATCAAATTCATGATATTTAGCAATAGCTCTCTTCTCCTGCCAAACCATTCTCTCCCTTGGTCTTTGAATAGGCTTTGGCTTCTCTTTCTTGGATTTTACATTCTTCTTTGGTGATTCTTATCCTTCTTGGGGCCAGCTTTACTATCAACAGCTTTTAACGGACCACCTTCCATGTTAGGATTAAGGACTTGCACCCCCTTATCATCTTGCTTAGGATTTCCCTTGATAGGTTTTACCTTGTCTTTATCACCATCTTTACCCTTTTGACCTTTGTAATACCCTATAGATCAGAAGCTTTAATGCCATTGACATGTAAGGCTGACTCCACTACCATTAGGCAGCTCCTCTACAATAGCCTTCCCTCTTTGCAGTATTTGTTTTGGTCCCTCATCACGTGCAACTTGCGGGCCGCCGTCCGCGCCGTCGAACCAGGCCCCGTCCGAGTCCCAGAATCGGACCACCCAGTCCATAATCGGACCACCTAGAATCGGACCAGTCCATAATCGGACCACTCAGAATCGGACCAGGCCGTCCGAGTCCCAAAATCGGACCAATTCAGAATTGGACCAGTCCCAGAATCGGACCGTCCGACTACTAGAATCGGACCACCCTGTCCGATCCGATTCTCAGGATCGGACCACTTTGAAAATCGGACCACTTTTTCGATCTGACTCCCAGAATCGGACATGACCAAAATCGGACCACTGAGCCGATCGGACCAACCCAAAATCGGACGTCCAATTCTGATAATCGGACTCTTGAAAATCGAACATCTGAGAATCGGACAGAAAACTGTCAGAATCGGACAGGTATCTAAAACACAAATTTTGACGCATCTAAACCCCGAGATTGACCCCAAAGGCTACGTAGAGCTAAAGGCACATCACAGATCCATCACTGGGCTAAAATTTAGAGCACATAGTTCAATTTGTCTACAAACAGTCCTCCAAATTGTGCATGGCTTTTACCGCAACGGCCCTGCGGGCCGGGGGGGACTGCCCCCCGGACCCGCAAAGGGGGCTCTGCCCCCTTCGCACCTCCCCCAAGTAGGTTGGAGGGAAAACGCACGTTGTGACAGGTCCTCCAAATTAGACCCTAGTGTAGTAATGGCTCTTGTAGAGCATGGATCCTCACTTATAAAAGAGCAACCAAAAGCCCATACCCGAACAGAGAGAAACAGAGACCCTAGAACATCAATGGGCCAATCTAGCCATCAAGGGCAAAAAGGCCACACCACGAGAACACAAAGACATTGTGTTCATACCATGTCTAGTCAGAGCGAAATGCAACATCAGCAAGCTACAAATGCCAAGATGACTAGACATGACACTCTTACGAGAGATGTACCTTGAGCAACACTGCACAGACAACCCAAGACATTGGTGGAGAATCCGCGTCTGGTCATGCAAGTGGGGACTCAAGGGCATCCGTCAGAAGGATTAAATTTACAAGCCGAGACCCAGAAGATGAAGACATAGTACCACAGGCTTATCTTAGGGTCAAACTCACTGCAAAAAGAGAGCATACTATCTTAAGTTCGTCTAGTGTCCAGGCAAACACGTCGATGTACTCTTGCAGGAGCACAACAAGTTTGGTCTCTTCCTCTTCCGCCAAGTCATCTGCGACGAATACCGGTCTTGGTTTTTCGCCTTTTCTAGCCAAGTTAACCTCCTTGACTTTGGCGGGTCCCTCTATCGGTTCATTAGTCTGACCTTCTCTCTTTGCACCTAGCAGGACCACCACTCTGTCACCCTTTTTAAATTTTGTAAACCGTTTGGGCAGATCCTGTGGTTTCCTCTGCCTTTCCGCTTCCGAGCCCCTTGCTTGCTTCCTGGCCTCCTCTTTTAGCCTCCTGTGCCTCAAGTGGACTGGCAAGTCTCCCTTGGTGTGTTTGACCTCAGATGGTTGCGGTATCTCTGGATCACTCTTAGTACTAACTTCCGACTCTGAGTTGAACTCGCATCCTTCACTTGAGGAAGGTGTTTCCCCAGAGGGTCTTAGTTCCGTAGGTGAATCTGTCTTGAGCACTGGGATTACCCACCGTTGTGCTACTCCAGCTTGCCCGTAATCTATGGCTTGTATTCGTTCCAGCCAGGATCTGTCACACTCCATTAGTATGACTCCTTTTTCGTTTCGACTAAGCCCTTCCTTCCTAGGCCTTAAGTCTGCCCTGATTTGCTCTATCGCTTTTCCCTCTGTGTCGTACTCTATTGTGTCTACCTCTTCTTCACTCTCTTCTCCCGCAGAGCAACAATCCTCATACTCCTCATCGTTCGGGTCCTGTTCTTCTGACTGCTCATCATCCCCTAAGCTTCCCTATTCACTCTCCTTGTCATCAGTAACTAAAGCCCAGTTATATAACAAGTTCAGGTCATGGACTTTGTTCCATTTCCATTCTGGTTTAGCTAGAAGGTCACGTAGAGGCTTTAAGTTAGCGGCCAAATTGCCGTTCAATTTATCGGTCAGATACTCTACGATCTCCTGAAGCTCTAGTTTGTTGTTGGGGATGCGAGACGAGGCCGGTTTGCCTGGGCCGAAAGTTTCAACTCCAAAGAGCCCCAAGGGCACCGATGGCATGTTGGCAGCGCCCGTTGATGGCTTCCGCCTAGGACAGTCAGGAAACAGGTGTGTGATTCCACACTCTGTGCATCGGAGATCCACTTTGTCCTTGTTAGCTTGTTCTCGCTTTGGGCAGCGTGATGAAATGTGGCCTGGGTGGCCACAAGTCCAGCATGTGACCGGATCCTGGCTTGGCCCTCCAAAGCCTCTGCCTCGTCCTCTTTCTAAGGCCATCACCAGTACTGGCCGATAGTCTATCAGGACTGGGTTGCCCTCCTCGTTGTAGGATACATAAGGATTGACATATGCCTCTTCCTCATTGGGCTCCTCCACAAAGTGAACAGGAGCATCGCTAGGTGGGTGAGTCACAAAAGGCCCTGGTGGCCTAGGTATGCCAATTGGGTTCATCTCCAGCCTAGGCACGACACGTCTTGGGTCAGTTGGTGCTGGAAGAGCTAGCTGTGTTCCCTTGCCTAAGAAATTAGGTGGCCTACTGCCTAAGTATGGAGGGTTGTACTGCTGCGTATACGGGAGTCTCCTCGGCATTCTACAGTGCGCTGCATCATGTCCGAATCTACCGCAATTTGAGCACGACCGAGATCTAGGATCTTGGCACTCCACTGGGAGGTGATTGCCGCCGCAGTACACACATTGTACATGCGATCTCACCGGCTTTCTAACGAGCTCTTGTAACCGCGCAATCTCCATTCTCATCTCTGCCATCCCTTGGTCATGGTCTGCACTCTTTCCCTTGTCCTGCGCGCTAGCACTTGCTTTTTCCCCTAAGGGGGTTGATCTCTCAGGGTCCCTCTGGTTTGCATTATCTCGGTTGGTAGCCCTCATGCTTCGCTCTCTAAGTTGATCATCTACGCGTATTGCCTCCTCGAAGACTCGAGCTAGCACATCCCATTGTAAGGTGGAGTTATTGGCCAGAGCCTTGTAGAGCTCCTCACTCTAAATCCCCTTCATGAACACTGTAGACACTGCCCTTTCGGTAGGTCGCTCGTTGGCAGGGATTCTCTTGTAGAGGCTACGCACCTGAGTAACGTAATCCCTAATGTCCTCCTTCTCCCTTTGACTGATATTCATTAATCTAACAATGAGGTTGTCTGAATACCTTGCCTCTGAGAACCTTTTGATAAAGAGGCCCTGAAGGCAAGCAAAGTTTGTACGTCTGCATCATCCAGACTAGAGTACCAGGTCCTCCCCTTGTCGCCTAAACACATGCCGAAGGCTTGAGCTTGCTGTGCAAGGTCAGTAAGACCGTTTGCCTCACATACTTGCTCGAACTGCTCCATGAAGCTATACGGGTCACTGCTAGGTTCGTATCGAGCTAGTTGTTTCGCTACCATAGGGATTCTAGCCTGCCCTTTAGCTCCTTGCATGACTCCCAATCCTGACAGTAGCGCCATGGCTAGGACAGTAGCACTTTGCTCCACGGATGTATTGTCCATGAGTCGCTTTGCCACCAGTTCGCTCAACGTCATGCCAGCCTTTGCTGCCCGTTCCCTCTCTACATTCGGTCCGGACTTGGCTGCCCCAGCTAGGTCTAGCACTCGTCTAGCCTGGTACATATCCACGTCCTGCTGCAGCCTTCTAGCCCTTTGCTCATGGTTGTAGAAAATTATGCCTTCCAATGCTCTCTTGATAGCTCTTCTCTCTTCTTCCAGGTTAGCCACCACTTCTTCTACAGGTCTACCTTGGATCTGAGTCCTGGTGAGTAGATCGTAGCCGTGGACCAGTTCTTGGACCGAAGTTGGAAATTCTCCTAGGTCTAATTGGTCTTCCCCTTGATCGCATCTTGATCCCGACATTGTTTCTGCTTCCAGCTCCACGAGGTTGTCGATGAATCCAATCAGCTCCGGTAGCTTCCGCTCCTCTATCTTGTTGCTTCCCATGTCTTTGTGTTTTCTCCAGGCACTACTAGTAGGGTGCTCAGGCACCTCTCTAAGTCTTGGGGTCTCCTCCTACTTGTGGGTTCCTTAATGTTATTAGGTATCCAAATGTGTTCCTTGATATTTGAAAGCAGCGTTGATCCTTACTCGCACGTTGTGCTTAGTGCTTTCGTGGTGCTTGGTGCGAAAACAGGCTTTTCTCTTTTCTTGTTGTGCAGGTTTGGTGGAGCACAAAAGTGAAATGCTGATGCAAAAAGAGTTTAATGCAAACTCCACCTTGTTTCTACCCACATTCTTAGTCTAATTTGAGTTTTCAACTCGGTTCCCGGCTATTCTATGGTCTTTCCGCACCCTGAGTTCAATTAATCTCTGAGATTCTAATGGCCAACTTGGGTTCTGGGGGTGTTCAGGGTTGCATCCTGGGGTCAGGTTTGTGGTCAGGTCAGCAAAAGATCCTTATCTTTGTGTTCTGGCAAGATGGTCCGATTCTGGGAATCGGACCGGGATGGTCTGACTCTGAGAGTCGGACGGTCCAATTCTGGCAATCGGACCGGTATGGTCCGACTCTAACAGTCGGACGAGGTTGGTCCGATTCTGGACTGGTCCGAGTCGGACAGGGGTGGGTCCGATTCCTTCAATCGGACGAGGTGTCTGGTCAGACAGGCTGGTCCGAGTGGTTTGATCGGACAGGATGGTCCGATCGGACAGTTGAGTGTCCGATTATAAGGGGCAGTCCGAGTGCCACATGCACGTCCGATCGGGCTGGTCCGATCCTGGGAATCGGATCAGACTGGTCTGACTCACTCTCAGTCGGACGGTCTGACTCTGGGAGTTGGACGGTCCGACTCTAGAACTCGGGTGGTCCAATTCTGGGAATTGGACCACTATAGGTTGGTTCGACTGTGTCGGCGGCGGGCGCGATTCCGGCGCGTTTGAATCCTCCTTACTGTCTGCTGCACTCAATCATCACAAAACATCCCATGACCGATCAGAGCGCTACTGGAACTCACTGGACTCACCTGAAGTAGCACGAATCGAATGCTCCTAGAATCGGGGTTGCGTTTCCTCGTCCTGTGAACCAGAAACTCTCTCTCTCTCTCTCTCTCACAACAAAGTCAACTAAGAAAATGAGGTCTGTCCTGGCCTCCCAGGCCTCTTAAGGTTCTTTCCTAGCATTGCAAAACCTTACAGCCAGTTCCCTGTCCCTGGTTCACCCAGAAGCTTGAGTCTGGTCCTCTGTTTTCCTGTTTCCAACAGCAGCAAGAACCTCTATTTTCTCTGGTTTTACCCTAATCTAACCTCCATCTAGTGCAGCCAATATGAAAAACAGAAATGCAGAACAATAGTCCTAATCTAATACTTCCAACAAACCCAAATACTTACCTGTTCCTCAGATTAAAACCTCCTAAGTCTCCTAGTTATCTCGAGCACTGGTTCAGGCTGCAAACCCTACTTCCATGCTCGATCTGATGCGCGCGGCACTCAAAGCTCGAATCCGTTTGTCCCGGCAACGGAACCAAAATGTGGGAACTCTTCGAGCTCTACTCCGAGACCTACGGACCACTTATTACTCAAGTGTTTCGAACTGAGCAACCATGGCTACCTCTCACATAGCCGTCGTGCAACGCCTACCTTGTGGGTGTAGTGAGCTTACCTTGATGCTCGATCGAGTACCTTCCTCTCTCTTGCACCCCTGCAGCTCCACGATCCTTGAGGCGAGCTCAAGCAACCTCAATCCCTCTCCCATGAGCTTCATCCTCCATAGCCACATTCAAGACCAGAGGAGAGAAGAGAGGAGGAGAAGATGAAGAGGGAGAATGGAGAGCTTCTTCTCCAAGATCCCTTGCCCTCCCACGATCACTCCCTCACACGCTCTCACGCTCTCAGTCCCTCTCACAAGCACAAGCAAGGAGGCACGAAGGTGGGAAACAGGAGGAGAAGAAGAAGACGCTGTCTGCCACACACGAGGATGCTCTTCTCATTTACTTTTTAACTTTATATACATGCCCTAATTTCCATGGGCGGTCATCCCCTTTTTTTACATGGCCGGCCATTAGCCTAGGCCCCTTTTCTCATTGTCTGTCTATCCTTCTAGCTTCCTTTCCACCGCATGTCTACATTTACAAATTGCGCGGGTGAGAGCCTGGCGCTCTTTTACACGATTTCAGGGTGCGCCTTTTCCATTTTAAAATGCGTCTTTCCCCTTCGACATTTGCCTTGGACTTTTGAGGTTGCCCTTGCGCTTTTGGTCTTTTTTTCTCTTCTTTCTTCAGTCGGGCTACCTTTTTTCCGCCTTTGCCCTGCGTCTTTTTCGCTTTCTTTTGCTTTCTTCGTGTTGGGGTTAACAACATTCTCATGAGGTTCTTGACATGTTACATTGAGACATGTAGCCAATACATTGGCCTCTCCTTGTAGGGGAAACATCTATTCAAAAAGTTGCAAAAAATGGATCAATCATAGATATGGTTCTAGAATCTAGGCTGTGATACCATATTGTAGCTTGTCCTTTCAGAGTCATATTAAAGAACATCATCAAGTGTCCTTTATCTTGGATTAGACAATAAAACATTAACTTTTGGAACTCATTAACATGAAGTTTCGCATCTTCCTCTACTAACCCATTAAAAATGGATAGAGGAAATCCTAAGGCTCGTAAGTCTGATATTCCTACTAGGATTGCAATGGGTTGTGCCATGATGATCGGATTTGCTAAAGGTCCTTGAACTATGGAAACTATTAGCCCACTCGAAGCGGACTGACTAACTAGAAGAGGGAACGTACTAGAACTTCCTTCTCCTCTTAATGGACTATTTGTGGAAGTAGGTTGCTAAAACCCATCCCTTTTAGGGATATCGGACCACTCCACTGAGAATAATATTTTCTAATAATCTCAGCATGCTGTCTAGCTCTTTCAACTCTTTTTTTCTTCTGAAGCTTGGCATGATGGTCTTCTAGATCTATCTCACTCCCTTTTGGCATACACTAATAAACTAGTCCCTATTGACCAAGATTCAGACATTGCCACTTATTAGCAGCTCTCGAAAAAATGCATCACCTGTCAAGACCTAAAATGGGCCTGACATTGGCTCTAAGGCTCTAGCTGAGCCTCTATGCTCAACCAAAACACCCCACAATCTTATGATTAGGAGCGTCCGGAGGCAACACATTGATCTACCTAAATAAGCATTTGTATGGCTCATAGTCCAATGGATAACCCTTCCCAAAATCCTCACAAGGAGCCCTATACATGTTGGTGTTATACACAACGTAAAATAAACATAGGGAGCACCCCTAAGCTAACAACCATGGCCCCTCTCTATGGCTCTCCTACACCTCAAGTATTGACCCCGAGATGCATCGTGAATACATAAAGCATGTATGATACATAATCCTCTATTTTAAACAATCATTCCAAGAGATAAAAGATAATCCTCACTGAGTAAGTCCCCTAAAGGAAACGAACCACTAACCCTATGACTTGGGATACCTCACTCTCAGCGTGGGTCAGTGTTGATGAAAACAATTGCTATGCATCTAGGATAATACTATGTGTTGAATGCAATGCAACCATGAATGATTTGTAGTGCTCAACCATTTTTATTAATTTAAAATAGCATTTTGATTGTGTGAAACCATTTCTTTTCATGATCTCATTCTGAACGTAATTGCTACGTTGCATATGGTGGTCAGCATCGAGCATACTCGTGCTACTAAGCCCTTAAATTTTCAAAACACATGTATCCTATATGCAAAGTTCATAATAAAAAATCAGATTCAACATTTAATTTAGCGCTTACTATCCCCTCCTCTCCCTACTATTTAGAGTTATACATTCGGTGTAGGTTTAGGAGCAGTTTGATGTATTTTTCTTTATAAAGAGCAGTAAATACTCACTTTAACATAAGTAAATACTCACTTTAACATAAAGATAAGGATAAACTGAGGCTAAATCTACATCCACTGACACATATTATTTTTTTCTATTTTTTGAGTATGGAAAACATATTTTCTCCATTTTTCTCTTTTTTTTTCTATTTATTTATTAATAAATACTGATATTTCCTATTTTTTGATGTGACTTGATTGGACTTGCTTAGAATTATTTTCGTCCCTCATTTCAAACCATGAGAACACCATTAACAAATCAAAACCCCCAAAATCCATGATTTACCTTAAAACCACAATTTTACGAGATTTGCGTGTTTATAAAAAAATTAATAGATGACAGATTCTTACCGATTTTCTTAATTTTTCTCATTAAAAAAATAATTGAAAATCAAGAGCAACCATTTCCAACCATCTGCAATCAAGATTTATCATAAAATGATGGAATTCATTACTTACTCATGAAACCATACTTTATCTCACATGTATCTTGTATTTGGAAGGCCGCTGATGCTCATTAACAACCGTTAACACTCCTCCAAACGTTGATCTATGCTCCATTGTGTCTCATCATCATCTCCCAATCAAAATCTCTTTAATAGACCCACCCCCTTCTCTCATAGATTAAGACATAGAAACATGCATCAAGAGGAGAGAGAGAGAGGAGAAGAAATACTAGATTATGATCTTCTCAATTATAGCCATTTTACATGCAGAGGGCGGCAATGGAGAGCAAAAAATGCAGGAGATCCATGGCAATGATTTGATTGGTGGCTTGCTTTCAGCCTCCCAACACCCCATCCATCAAATCGTCATGTAGGAGCGTTGATCAACACCGTTTAAAAAATGGCACCCCCTTCCCCCCCCCCCCCCCCCACATGTGATTAATTTTTGGCCTAAGACTCCCTAATGATCATGCCTACTCACTTTTGGACATTCTTTGGCCTTCTAGGTGCACCACTTTCTGCATCTTCCGTGTTTAGCACTCAATTTGTGATCTGAAAAATTTTACGCGTTCGGCTTGAGGTCTTGAATGGTCAAGAAGTTTCCTTACTCCAATCCAACACTCAAAAAAATTATTAAAAATATGCAACCACCACAAAGGTTGAAATTTTCATTCATGTCTTCCACGGTCACTTAAAATTGTCGAATCTGCATCTTCCACTTCCGTTAGCCTTAAATTCTATGTAAAATTTGCATCATTCGGCTCCTTTCTTGCATGTCTTGGGCATTTAAATTCTACTCTCAAAGATACATGCATTAAAGAGATACTTATCTTATTAATGTCATTATATATTTTTGCCCATGTTTTTAGAATGGCAAGCTCATTTTTGCCCTTCAAAAAGAAAAGGCATATGTCCTTCAAATTTGAGGGTTGGTCATAATAGACTGGTAGCAGATGCCAAAGAGTAACAAAAGGCTGAAATAACCTCTCTCTCTCTCTTTCTTTCTCTCTCTCTCTCTCTCCATCACCCACTTTGTTGGGTCTAAGGGGAAGGAGTGCTTTAGGCCTCAAATCTGCATACATGTTGGTACCCTAACTATCACCCTTTGTGACTCAACTATAATTCTACGAATATGCAATAATAGTAAACATTATTTTGGATACTCCTTATGTTCCATGTATTTTCTTGCTTAAACGGCCATGTGGAAATGAAAATGGTTAACATTTGAATGCATAAAAGTTTATTTTTTTGCCTTCCCACATGGAAAATAAAGGAGATGATAAATATATCCTAGTAGAAAAGAACAAACTTTATTTTATCTACAACATATCACCAAAATGCATCCAAAAGGAAAAACTATTAGAACAATTTCTTCTTTTGTGAATTGTTGGAAAGAGGAATGGGTGTTAGCATCACTATGTGTGTCAAGGACCTTGCCATAGTCCTTGGAGCTGGCAACATTTCCACAAATTGCACCAAAGGCATTGACTTACTGTAATCCATACATTACATAGCATAGTTCACAATTAGTTGGTCAATTCCAAAGATAGGTACGCAAAATTTAAAGACCATAGTATGCATGTCTAAACATGAATGCAAAGGAAAATAACACATACTTGGATGAGGGAAATGAGCTTGAAACTCTTGTGTTTCACCCATATTGAGTTGCTGCAATACAACTATGTGAAAAGATCAAGGCACTCCCATCACTTCTAATGGGAAGGGATCCAACAATATAGTATGGGCATTGAGTGGAGGAGGAACAAAGAAATATAAAATATATATCTAAATTCAAGAAACACCCCTTAAAAAACTATCAATAAAAACAAGGACTCGAGTCACTCAATGGCATGCTCAATTGATTGATGAATCTTAGCATCTAAAACAATAGATTAAAACCTCTCTTATAAGGCTTTGAATCTTAGAAGCATGATAATATCAACAAGAGAGTAGCTATTTGCAAAACATGTCACAATTGATGGAAAAGAAAGCATATAAACACAATCAACCATTCTAACAAAGTTGAAGTAACTCATACCAACAAGCACATGTTGCAACGAAGTGATCATATAATGTGGTGACTTTACCCAAGATAATTGAACATATAATTGTCCATGAGTAAAGATATGACTTTGAGATGTAATACTAGAAAGGTCAATATTGACCTTGTGCATTGTTGATGGTGACAACAAATACAAGTCTCATTGGAAACCCTCTTTGTTTTATGGTAAAAAATGTACATTGAATGTACTTGGAATGAAGGTAATCCTTGGAATAAAGATACCCTTGCACAAATACTATTGCCCATTACTATCTCTCCTTCTATAATCTTAATGTTGAATCCCATGAATATAATTCTTGTACCATTGCACAATAATTTAGATGGGTCTAATATTTCAAAGTAAATTGATAGGTGTCAGCCCAGGTAATTCACTATATGTATACCCTCTATATCACGTGTATTCAAGGCCTATTTATAAATATCCTTAGCTATTTAAAAAATCCATTATGTTGAACCCACATGATACATACCTCCTTTGCAACCTAAAAGTCAATGCCATTGCTAGGTGACCGGTTAATGAGATGCACTACAGTAGTAACTGCCTCAGCCCAAAAGTATTGTGGTAAGCCAACCTGGCTAAGCATGCTATGGACCCTTTCCTGAATGGTTCTATTCATACGCTTAGCCATACCATTCTGGGGAGGGGTGTAAGGGGCGGTCAACTGACGCTTAATACCCCGCTCATCACAAAACTGTGCCTTGTTGTCCATTTTCAGCATATGTGCCTTGTGAAGTGTCATCATATATTGTACCCTGCTTAGCACCATACAAAGATGCTAACTCATCAAATATGACATCATGACTGAGCAATATCTCTCATGTAGTCAAAACAATGCACTTATATGCCTTTCTTTGTGAGTATCCAAGGAAAACACACTTCACTACTCTAGGGTCAAGTTTCTTCTGTTTTTCATCAAGAACATGAACATAGGTAATACTAACAAATACATTCAAATGTTGTATGTCAGGCTTGTAGACATATAGTTCCTCATAAGATCTCTTTTCATGTATTCCTGCAGTAGGTGTTCTATTCTAATATAGATAGCTGTAAGTCCTGCTTCAATCCAATAAGACAAAGGCATATCCTTCTCATTTAACATGGCCCTTGTTGCCTCCATAATCACCCTGTTCTTTCTTTCAGCAACTTCATTTTGCTATGGAGTATAGCTACAAGTAAATTGCCTCTCGATCCTATGCTTTGCTAAGTATTTATCAAACTCCTTTGAGACATACTCTCCACCACCATCAGATCGTAAGCATGAGACATAATAGTTAAGCTCTTTTTCAACATGAGATTTAAAACCCATAAAGCTATGCAACACCTCATATTTATGCTTTAGGATGTATATCCATGTGTACCTGCTATATCATCCACAAGTGTCACATAGTATCAAGACCCACCGAGTGATGCATTATGTGTTGATCCCCAGACATCTAAGTGCACAAGTTGTAAATGCCTGCTACTATTCTGTGTATTCCTAGGGAAAATGGAAAGTTGGCTTGTTTCCCATGTTGACATGTTGAGCATACATGTCTCAAATCAACATATTTAAACCTTGGTAGCCTTGTAACAAGCTCCTTATGTTGCATATTTTTCAGCTTTTGGATATTTCTATGTCCAATCTATTTATGCCACATATCAATGTCTCGAATACTTGCCTCATCATGAGTAAACATAGCATTATTCAATTCAGGTATGTTTGCATCCAGTGTAAACATCTTGCCATGTCTTTGGCCTTTAGCAACCAATCTACATCCTTTTCCATACTCCTTTATGAAGCAACCATCTCTATTAAATCATACCTACAGGTTTTGCTCAACCGTTTGACCTAGAGATAACAGATTCTTAGTAATCGACAGTACATGCAATACATCATGCAAGTGCTTTTCCTACCATCAGGTGTGCAACCAAAGGAACAATCCCTGTGTGTGCTATGTCATGTTGAGAATCACCTCTAGTACATACATAGCCATTAGCATGCGATTTTAGCTCAGAAAACCACTCGCCATGTGATGTCATGTGATTTGAGGCACTAGAATCTATATACCAGACATCATCAAACTTTTCTTATTGCTTGCCCTTGTTGTGTACATGAGTCATAACAAAGAGTCTTTCACCAGTCTCAGGCTCTACATGACTAGAAGATGCATAGTGACCTTGTTGTCTACCCTTTTGATTAGCTTGCTTCTTCCAACACTCTTTTGCAATGTGGCCATGCTTGCTATAGTAATGACAATCTTTATCCTTATTAGCATTTTCATGAGTAGATTGAGTATGCTAGGATCCTCTACCCCTAGATTGAGATATCCCCTTTGTAGGAGGGGGTATCCACCACCTCCATTAGTAAATCCTTACTGACCTTGTCCATGCTAAGATGCATGCTGTTGAGTTCCCTTGCCATGACTAGAACCTCTACCACAATAACCATGGCCTCTCTGATTAGAGTAAAAAGCTACATCTTTGCTTTTAGAGCTAGTCGAGCTCGTAGCCAAACCCAATTTCACTTATTCATGGATAATCAAGGATACAAGCTCATTAAAGTTAGGCATTTCAGACCTGATTGAAATTGATGTATTGAAGGAGGCCCTAGACCATTCAAGGTCAGAGCCACCAAATCCTCATCATCTACCTTAGTGCTAATGGACACTAGGTGATTTGCAATAGTCTTTATCTCAGTCACATAGTCCTAAATGGATCGACTTTTCCTATCCATTGTGTTAAACTTCTACTTTAGCTATATTTTTTTGGCGCTGGTGATAGTACCATAATATCTCATCAGAATATCCCATGCATCCTTTGATAAGCTACAATTCATTATTTGCATAACCATAGCATCATAAATACATAGGGATGGCCAATGCATTACCCTAAGAGCTCTCTCAGTCCATGCTCGATGTGCCCTAAGTTGATCATGAGTTGCATTCCTATTGGGGAGTTTGGGCTCAACCTCCACATGTGTAACCAAGTGCCAGTAGCCCTTGCCAATGAGAAAATTCTCCATGTTGAACTTCGAGATAGCATAGTTATTGTTGTCTAACTTGTCACCCATTATTTGAGTTATGTTATTAGTTCTTTCAGCATTTGCCATCTCTGCAACTCTATGTATTCAATGCAGTATACAACCTATAAATACATGACTCACTAGAGTTCAGGATTAGACTCCTTGCAGTTTTAGGATTGTTTTCTTGTAATTTTAGGACAATTTTCCTATAGTTTCATGAATGGTTTTCTTGTTATTTCAAGAAAAGTTTTCCTATAGTTTTAGGACAAAATTTTAACATTTTTAGGAACAATTTTCCTGCAGTTTCAAGACAGTCTCCTATTGTTTCAGAAACATGCTATGTGAGTAACTAGTACTGAAAAACATAGTCAAATGAACATAAAACAAGCTCACATTAGCTCCAAACATTCAACAGAAGTGGTAAAACATCTAGATATGATAGCATATTCATGTAGACTTCATCTCCTGCATATCTTGTATGCAACCAAGCTATGTAACAGTAGTCAGACAAGTAGTCTGTAATGACCACTCCCTTGTGCAAACTGAGGTATTCTCAAACCAAAACATTCTCAAGACATCATAGAAATGTCCCATTACATTAGGGATTCAATACATGATCAGATAAGCATCAATGCTTGCACCATATGCAAGTAGCAGTGCCAAATATTCTTCCCACATGCTATTTACAGCTAGACCACTGTTATAACTGGTAATATTTTAGTCTAGATTAGAGAATTTAATGCTCATTTACATCCGCAAACCATCTTACATTCGTGGACCAACATCCAAACATTTATGGGTACCAAATAGGTGTCAAGATGCTCCAAAACTTCAAGTGTAAGCTCTCATATGTTCAATGACAGATTTCATCCTGCAATTTAAGATCTATAAAGCATTCTAGAATAGAATTATGAGCCCCTTTTAATCATTCCAAAAGCATAAAGTCTAAGGCCATATACTATTGAGGAATAACAAATGATGTATGCTCTAGGAAGAGATGTCTTGAATCCCATATGCACACTGAGGAGAACGAAACAACTCAACTTCTATAAAGCATTGTACTTGACTATGGAATGAATAATTTTTGTACTTTCACTTAGTGTCTTATCAGTGTCAGCTCATTACACAAGATTATCTTTATGAGTCCAAGCTAATCTATCTTGGAACCTAATTCACTTTTGCAACAGTTGGTCTATCTTTGCCTATGTCAACATGAGTCTTCTCTTCATCTTTCATCCTCCATAGCTCCTACCATGCTCTAGATCCGTGTTTTTTAACATGGTATTAGAGCTCAGCTAAGCATGGCATGGATCCATACACTGCTCTCCTAGTCCCTCCTCACCTCTGGTCATCTCTGTTCAGTTCACAACTGGCCCATGACTCCAGTTCCAGCTTCACCTTTGGCTTGACTTTGTGACTACCATAGCCAATGTGCACCCACCTTGGTGAGCTCTTGGATCTCCTCAACTAGAGCCTATCTCAACTTGCTCTCTTCAAGAGAGTTGTTCTCCAGCTTCAGGCCCTCCTCATTGTGACATCAAACGTCAACATTGTACACTCCAACACTGGACATTGCATACATTGCAGCTCATTGCCAGAAACACGATAACAAATTGTTGTATAGCCGAATCTCCCTTTGTGCGATACTGGATGCCCTGTAACCATAGGGCTTTGGAAGCTTGGGTTATAAGCTTCCTCCTAATCAAATGATTTGCCATATAAATGTGTCTACAAGCTACCCCAAGTGGAAAACTACTTGCTAGTCTGATTAATCCTAATTCCACCATAGCCACTTCAACTACAAGCTCATTCTCATCTCACTCTCTCACTATTTGAAGTAAACTAATGCTATTTCCACTCTAATTGCACTGAATTTGAAAGTTTCAACAAGAATCGGGATACTTTGAAGATTCTTTTTAAGTCTTGAAGACCTCAAGTAGTAGCATCAACACCAAGGCTTCCTCCATTTGGCAAGGCAAAAATATTGTCACTCTGATCTGAGTGTTTACTCAGTGATTTTACAAGCAAGGAGGGGAATCAAGTTGAAGGAAAAGACAAGCATCAAATAATCACCATCAAGAAGGAAGAAGAGTCAAGCTTAAAGATCAGACATAGTATCTCTTGATACTATAGAGTGTGCATTCACATTACCTTGCACTTGTGTCTCTTGACACATCGAAATACAACTCTTTTGCTGAATAATTGAAGCTTATCAACATGGCTGAACTTGTGAGAGCGGAGTTTTGAGCCTGGGATGTGCCTAAAATTTACCAAAAAATCGAGAATTTAGGGGAAAAATATTTAACATCGAAGGCGACGGCTCCAGCTAGGATGATTTTAAACACAAAGTGAAATACGACTTTTAAAAGACGCCCGAGCGACACTTGTGGATTTTTGATAAATTTTCAGACTAATGTGTAGGTTGTCAAGAGTTTCCAATCAATGCGAGATGTCAAGCCGGATGCGTAGAAATTTACAGCACTCGAATCGGAGCTAGGACGAGGAAATGGCCAACAAATGGGCAAGATACGAAGAGGTGGACAAAAAAATTGGACAAAATTGGGTGTGCCTTTTGGAGGCTTGACCCACCCCCCCCCCCCCCCCCACCAAATTTTTAACTAACATCAAGAAATGCAATCGTAGTGAGAGAAAGAAGGAAGAAAACGTGAGATATGGTGCCATATGTGCGCTCGATTTTTTCGCTCCATGATGATGGATCTTGGATTTCTGCCTGCAAACAACCTACCCAATCGATCATGGCCCCGATCTTCTCCCTCCTTGCCGGTCATATCGCTTGTCTTCGCCCGTGAAATGGTGGCCTGAATGCAGAGATGGAAATCTAGTCTTTCTCTCTCCTTCCACTCTCTCCCTTAAGGGGCTGTTCTTGTGTGCATGAAGAATGGTGAAGGAAAGCTTGTCCGGTTGGAATCGGATTGCTTCCGGATCAATGTAGACATGAAGATTGCTGATTGTGAAGATTCTAGACATTGAATGTGGGCTGACCCACAGTCCTGCACCAAAACCGAGATCCTGAGACATGGAGCCTAAGTAGTAATTCAATTTTTATGAAGAAAAAATGAGTTTTTATGCTATTTGATTGATGAAACATTGTTCCCATGGGCTGAATACTCATTATGATGTTGTTTTCTATGAGTTTCAATAGTTTATAATCAGAAAATCAGAAAATCATAAGTGATATGGCTGAAATTAATGTTATAAAACCCGAAAAACATGCATTTAAGGGGTAAAAAATGAGATTTTTGCAAAATAAATGGGAAATATGAGACATAATGCCTACAAAACCTGAAATTTTTCTGTCAAGGAACCTAAGGACCACAGCCCACAATCAATCTTAATTTTTAGTCATTTTTTATTGAAGTAAATAGATGAAAAATACCAAAAAATGGTGAAAAATGGGTTTTAAATGGGAGAAAATTAGGAAACGGTAACAGAAAAATTCCAAAAAATAACATGTGTGTTTGTGCAGCATATAATGGAGATAAAGCACAAGGTTGGCCTCGATTTACCCTTGTTTCTATGTTTCTGTTCGTGTTTATCGCTTTTTTTGTGAAGAAACACACATCCGACATTTTCACCTATCAACGAATGCAAAACATTAAACTGTAGGGTGAGAGGGGAGGTTAAGCGTCCACTACAAGATATAGAGCTTATAGTGACGTTTAAAGCGACGAAAATAGAAACACCAAAATTTGCCCCCGTCGTCGCAAAAAGCATCGTTATTGACGACGCCATAGAATCGTCGCTATATGCGTCGCTATATGCGTCACAACGTCGCTATATGCGTCGCATTTGTGACGCATATAGCGACACATATAGTGACGGTTGCATAGAATTTGCGACGCTCATAGCGATGCCAATAGCGACGCGAGCAGTAAATTTGCGACGCAAATAACGACGGTAATAGAGAATTTTTTTTTTGGTGGCAGGGCAGACTGTGTGCTGTATGAGAGCCATACAAAATAGTTTCTGCATTGCTGCATACAAAGTGTTTGCAAACAAAAAGAATGTATACTGAAATCATAAATTTGATACATGAAATAAATACATGATCGCATAAAATGCGATTGGTACAATCATGAAACGATATCACTAATACATAGAAAATGTCTACATAGATCGGGCGATTAAAAACTAAAGGTGTGTGAGCTCTAAGGATCCAAGGGCGAGCTACAAATCCTCGTCCCCCGAAAGCTCGTCCCGCTGCAAAGGAGCATCAAACGGATTCTGCAGAAAAAGAAACAACATATCAATCTACCATACAATAATGCATTCAAATATCTCATGGTAACTACGGGCAAGAAAGATGAGTGACTTACAGGGCCGCCGCGTCTATACAATCGGTCGATCAATGCCCTGAAACCGTGCCTCTCTGCATATCGAGTCTCAAGGCCTTGTGGATCGCGATTTGTAACGGAGTGCTACAAAGAAAACAAAATGCTAACTGTTAGAAACATGATTGTCAGTACAAAGAATATCTCAAAAAAACAAATAAGAAAAACAAAAGAGAAACTTACAAAGTCCTCCAAATATGTCATGTGGCCGCCACTCCCAAGATGATGCACCGATCGAGCCTCGATTCATGCCCTCGCCGCCTCCTGCTGCTGACTCCAACGTCCTGGCGAATTTGTAACCTCCTCCCTCAATCGGCGCCAGTCGTCTGCATCTAACCACTCGGGCTTTGGAGCCCCACTCTTGATTGCCTTGCGTGCGTCGGATCGTCTATGTGACATGTATGCACGCATGCAATCCATCATCCAGCCCGTAGAGAATCTATCTACTGCGGATGGCCCCGGGAACTCCTCGTGCAAGGATGCTACCATGTAGTCCTTGCTCCCCTCCGGTATGTTCCTCCAATGATCCAGGACGTTGTGCCGAAAAACTTGTTGGCACAACTCCCTCATGCGAGCCATCACCCTCCTCCCCTCATCATTCATGATGATGGCTCCTGACCTACTATCCACTAGGTATCCATAACCCCTAGGAGTCTGCCTAAGATGGGCCCTCTCCCATCTCCGTCCACGCTCCTGGGCATATCCAGGAGACCCCTGTACATCTGGTGTACCGACGGGGGTACCCTCTCCCGGAGTGCCACTCAAAGGGGTGCCACCAAAAGGAGTGCCACCAAAAGGCGTGCCATCTGCTGACGGCTGCGCAAAAGCTGGAGTAACTGGAGTGGACGTCCCCACAGGTGTGACAAATCCTGGAGGTGACGCAGCTCCAGCTGAACAATGAGACAGAGACACCACGTTCGTGTCTCCACAGCAGCACCCCCTGATCCTCCTGCACTTGCAGTCCCTCCCTCTGGCCCAAGTCGTAAGCGTCGAGATCGTCTGCTCGAAGCTGAAGCATCTGATCGCGTTGAAGCTGATCTAGTAGAGCGCCCTGACGAAGAACGAGACAGCTCCTGGTCTGCCATCTCTTTGAATCTCGCGAGCTGATCTGGAGACATGCATGCCATCATGTCCTGAAACTCCTCATCGCTCATCCCTCGACTCATCCTGAAAATGTCGATATCTGCATAGATAAAAAATGATGTTATAATAATCAATTTAAACTATACAAAGCACATTAATATAAATCATTTTTGAAAAATCTCTCTTAAAATGCATATCTTGTCTACCTTTATGGAAGATCTAAACAACGAATTGAGTAATACAATTCTCCAAGAATGAAGTATTCTATAGTCCCATGTTAATCTCCTGACACAACTCTGCATACACTGAAAGGTCGATAGACATGTCACCACAAAAGAACGAGTCTGCCTCGTTCTCAAAAAATTCTACGACTTCTGTATTTCCATCATTGTTAGCCGATGCGGGCTCCAAGCTTGCGGTGGCCTCCACCCCTTGTAATATCGACCCCTCTATTTGCATATTTTCTTCATCTGTGCCTGGAACATCGCTTTGATCATATACTCTCGCACCTCGAGGAGTTGAAGGTATAACATACCACCATTGAGGTTGTCGGGGGTTTGGATGGAAGATTACCTGTTCACAAACACTTACAAAGCGAGTTCAAACCATTGTGACATAAACCATGTCGTATTACAATTAGCAAGCAAATGACTATTTGCACCTGTTCACAATGGGCCGGCAACACAAAGGTGTCGCGCAAATCCGTCCATTTTTTTTCGGAATCTATTTCGAGAAATCCAAATGGACCTCGTCGAACTGTTGCTCCAACTCCTCCAAGTACCACTTTGAACCACTGCACATCGAATAGTATCATGGAGAAGCTACGGTAATCCACCGTAATAATACTTTGCAAGTTCCCAAAATACTCCATCTCATCCACAACCGTGTTCGGATCCGTTGCTCGTCGTCGGCTCTCTTGCTCAAACTTGCCATGACACCACAGTCCATTGTGGAGCGCATTTTGTCAATACGCTCCACCCAAAAATATCGTCCGCGCGACCACGCTGCACTATATATTTTGTACTGCACATTGAAACACTCAAATTAGATGTAGCAAGCAAATTTAGATACGACACATTCTAAACCCCTCATTACCTTTGGACTACATCCCCTCGAGAACTCCCACTCCTCCATTGAGACCTCTGTCCCTTCGCTGGATGCTGCGGTCAAGGCTCCATGTAACCATCATGTTGACATAAACCGTGGCATCTCCTCCATGCCTTCGGGATATCGAATCGGTCGGTGATGCGTACTGCGTCGGAATTCAGCTCGCGCTTCCTCTCGATCTTGCCTTGCAATCTGGTACTTGGCGAGCCACGTCTCCATGGAGGCATGGTGCAACATACAAAAGCGATTCACCTTCTCTTCCATTGAGGCATCCATTCTTTTTTCTGCCCCATTTCCAACTACCACATCTCCAGTCAGCCTATCATCGTCCTTCAGCGTCCATAGCATTTCATTGTTTGGTTCCACCGTTGATAGCCATTGTGAGATATGCACTAACGCCTTTGACACCAACCAATCTTCCGCCATGCTACCTTCTGGACGAGCTCGTTGTTGCACAAAGCCTTTCAGGGTTTTCATGAAGTGCTCCAGGAAGAACATCCATCGCGTATGGACAGGTCCAGCAATCTCCACTTCGTCCACAAGATGCACAAGAAGGTGAACTTGTATCGTGAGCATGCTAGTGGGCAGGTATTTCTCAAAGAGACAGACCGTCTCAACTGCTCCCCGCCTTGCAGATTCAATAGAGGACATCTTAATCTCTTTCTGTGAGATCCATTACACCAAAGTCGACAACTTGTAAATGGCCTCGCGAATTTCTGGAGTTAGGCATCCCGTGATCGCGATCGGCAGGACAAATTGCCACAAATGAGAAAGCATTAAGAATAATGGTCACTTTTCAAATTTCAAAATGTCCACGCTAATTAAAATTCATTCTGTTCACAAACCTGACATATCTTATGCCAATCATGGGATTTTAGCCTAGACATTTGGTCATCTTTAGAAAATGCGGACCTGAGAGAACGCATCATACCCGTCGGAGTGCGGATAGACTTGATTACTTGCTTCACAATGCGCTCTTCTTTGGTAGACAAAACCCAGGGAGCGCGAGGAAGCTGCACTCCCCCTTCAGCACTCGACTGTGGCCAAAGCGCCTCCATCTTACCTACCTCCTTTAAATCCATTCGTGACCCTATAGTGTCTCTCTTTCTTGTGATGTGGTCCCATAGTAAGCTGCCCACATTCTTGAAAATATGCATGGGATCCAACAAGTGGTTGACCTGTAAGTGGGTCCAATATGGCAACTCGTAGAAAACTGAGAACCGTCGCATTCCATTTGGATGTGATTCCGGGTTTACCATTTTCAGCTCGTACCAGCTTGCAGCGTTCATACGTGCTGGAGGTCATCCAAGAAAACCTTCCCTGAGTTCATGATCCTCCGGCAAGAAAGCGGCGTGTCCTTGATATACCATCTTCTTCATGGTTCGTGACCTTCGGGAGTCTAACTGTGGCCCACACAATGGACGTGAATGATAACCTGAGGTAACCAGACTTGCAAGGCGATCCACGACCTAGTGAATACTTGATTGAATGAAATAAAATATAGATATTACCAGCGAGAACAAAGGTCTGCTCACCTGAGCACTCTCCCAATCCCGGAAAGTCATGCATCGTCCACATGAGAATGGCTCGAATGTTGGCTGACCGTCGACCATCGCGGCTGCTCATATCTTGCACCGTGACCCCCTCCTCCTACAAAATCTTAAGCTCATCGACTAATGGACGAAGATACACGTCCATATTTTTTACTTTGTAGCGGCTCGGGACGAGCAAGCTAAGGATGAGATGTCCTTTCTTCGTAGAAAGCCATGGAGGGATGTTGTAGTTGACAAGCACTATAGGCCACACACTGTAAGAAGTCGAGTGCAGACCGAATGGGTTCACACCATCCATGGCGAGACCGAGCCGAAGATTCCTTGGCTCTCGCGCAAAGCCTGGGAAGGTAGAGTCAATGTGGCTCCATGCACGCGAATCTGCTGATATTCATTGAACTCCATCCGTGGACCTATTTTGCACATGCCACGTTGTCAAGCTTGCCATGGCAGACGTGTGAAACATGTGGTTTATGTGGGGGATGAGCGAAAAGTGTCTGAGAACTTTTTGAGGGATGGTTTGCCCTTGCAAGTCCTGTCGATACCTGTGAGCACCACACTTTGGACATGTCTCCATAGTCTCATATTTATCTCGAAACAATATGCAGTCGTTGATACATGCATGGATGTTATTGTAGTCCATGCCAAGCTTCCGTAAAACATGTCGTGCATCATCACGAGACTCAGGCATGGTATTTGCAGGTGGCAATATATGATATTTCAATAACCTGAAAAAAATCATAAAACACCTTGAAAAAACACAAATGTTTGCAATAATACTGTTTAAAAAAAAATCAATGAAGCCTGTGTGCAAGGTACCTGAATAACTCAGTCACACTCGTATCGCTCCAACCGTATTTTGCTTGCACACTTAAGAGTGCAAGCAATGTCTTCAACCGAGATACTCGGCACCCATCATATAATGGTATGGATGCTTCCTCTCTAAGCGGGTCAGATGTCTCAACATCCATGGGAATCAATGCATCGATCATTGCCTCCATCTCAGGCTCCAAGATTGTAGGCAGGTCGGGAAGGTTGTCTGTCTCCTCTGGCATTGACAGTATAAATGGGCCTTGCGAGTGGTCGATTGGCTCCTGCAATCCATCCATCGCACGTCCACGAACTCTTCTAATTGGCCACAAAGTGTGCACTCCCCCTTGGGTCGAGACATCACCCCCTGGATAGAAAATTTGCCAACAAGACCCAATCTTATTGTGTATGGTTTTCAATTAGCTTGAGAGTACAATGCATGAAAAATGCTAACTTCAAATTACCGTTTGCTGAAAATCCGCAATCGCCTGATCAATGATCTCAGATTGAAACTCGCCAAATCGTCGTACGTGTTCTATAGACAATCGGCGTTTTCGTCTAATTGCCAACTTGCATTGAGAGCAAGGATATGGGACACGCTGATTAAGATATGTCTTGCGGTCTTGAACAATAAGACCTTCGTTTGCCATCTTATCTACATTACAGCAAATGAGGCTTAAATGGATAGCTTTATGGAGATGTACGTCAAGTTGCAAGTTACCATAAATCTTGCATTGTATATAGTAGTTGAGAGATTTTCGATGTTATATCTCGGCCTTGTATCATGCTCAAGGATTTGTTTGTCCCGGTAGATAATTATTTGTTATATCTCGGCTTTGAGTATAAGTAATCTATTTTAAAATTAATGCGTGCCATCTATGAAATTTTATAACTATAGTAATAAAATTGATTTCAATCAATTCTACTCATAGTCATAAGACCTGAGAGAAATTATCCTATACTCAATTTAAGGGTTTCTTCTTCTATAACAATACTTTTTGGTTCATTTTGATGAAGTACCTTAATGACCATTAGCTAGGGTATCATTTTCTTTTAGTCCTTCCGTTGACTAGTTGGCATGATTTCTAATTTGGCATGCCTATAAAGTTAATACAAAAACAATGAATTATGCATATCACAATTAGATCCCCTACTTGGACTTCATGAAGGAATTGACCATTTTTAAGCCATCTTAAAGAGTTACCAATGTACGTGGCCCATGGCAAAGCACATTGCATACCATTATCAATAAGTCTATTATCTTAAATTTCCTTCCCCTCCCTCTCCCTCTCTTTCTCTCCCTCTCTCTCCCTCTCTCTCCCTCTCCCTCTCTTTCTCTCTTTCTCTCACCCTCACCCTCTCCCTCTCGTTCTCTTTCTCTCCCTCTCTCATTTCCTTCCCCTCCCTCTCCCTCTCCCTCTCTTTCTCTTTTTCTCCCTCTCCCTCTCTATCTCTCTTTCTCTCTCATTTCCTAAACAAGCAACAAATAAAGTGATTTAAACATCCTCCAAGCAAAAGGGAGAGGGAGAGATACAATGCACTCTCCCTCTCTTTCTCTTTCTATCCCTCTCTCATTTCCTTCCCCTCCCTCTCCCTCTCTCTCTCTTTCTCTCTCATTTCCTCTCCTAAACAAGCAAAAAATAAAGTGATTTAAACATTAAACAAGCAAAAGGGAGAGGGAGAGAGAGAATGCACTCTCCCTCCTTCTCCCTCTCTTTCTCTTTCTCTCCCTCTCCCTCTCTTTCTCTTTCTCTCCCTCTCCCTCTCCCTCTCCCTCTCCCTCTCCCTCTCTCTCTCCCTCTCCCTCTCTTTCTCTCTTACTCTCTCATTTCCTTCCCCTCCCTCTCCCTCTCTCCTAAACAAGCAAAAAAGAAAGTGATTCAAACAACAAACAACCAAACCCGTCGTGAGAGAGAGAATGCACACACTCTCTCTCACCCTCTCCCTCTCCCTCTCGTTCTCTTTGTCTCCCTCTCTCATTTCCTTTTTCTCCCTCTCCCTCTCCCTCTCCCTCTCTTTTTCTCCCTCTCCCTCTCTATCTCTCTTTCTCTCTCATTTCCTAAACAAGCAAAAAATAAAGTGATTTAAACATCCTCCAAGCAAAAGGGAGAGGGAGAGATACAATGCACTCTCCCTCTCTTTCTCTTTCTATCCCTCTCTCATTTCCTTCCCCTCCCTCTCCCTCTCCCTCTCGCTCTCTTTCTCTCTCATTTCCTCTCCTAAACAAGTAAAAAATAAAGTGATTTAAACATTAAACAAGCAAAAGGGAGAGGGAGAGAGAGAATGCACTCTCCCTCCTTCTCCCTCTCTTTCTCTTTCTCTCCCTCTCTCATTTCCTCCCCCCCCTCTCCCTCTCCCTCTCCCTCTATTTCTCTTTCTCTTTCTCTTTCTCTTTCTCTCCCTCTCCCTCTCCCTCTCCCTCTCCCTCTCCCTCTCTTTCTCCCTTACTCTCTCGTTTCCTCTCCTAAATAAGCAAAAAAAAAAAGTAATTTAAACATTAAACAAGCAAAAGGGAGAGAGAGAGAGAATGCACTCTCCCTCTCCCTCTCCTTCTCTTTCATTTCCTCTCCTAAACAAGCAAAAGAGAACGATTTAAACATTCAACAAGCAAAAGAAAGAGGGAGGGAGACTCATCAACGAGATATGGCGAGCGTGGGTGGCTTCTCTTTGCAACGAGGGCTCCTCCTCTCCTTCGCGAACAACGGCGGCGGCAACAAGTCTCTTCCTCTTCTTCTCTCACAAAGCCTTCGCTCTCTCCCTCGCTCTCGCTCTCAAAAGGCGAAACAAAAGAAATGAAAACGGCGCTCGGGTTTGGGCCGCGTTTTTTTTCCTAGCGACGCCCATAGCGACGCCAATAGCGACGCCGATATCCGCCGTCGCTAATTGGCCAATTCCTTGTAGTGGTCAAAATATAAACTAAAGTTTGATTTATGTGTTGCATCATGCCTATAGGACGTTGTTTTAAAATAAAGGGAAAGGCAGCATGAGTGTAAGGATCGGTGTCTTTCCTCTTTGCACTACATAAACGTTAGCATGGAAATCATGAAAAGATTGGTTTCGCACGATGCACAATGCTGATTTTCTTCTGTTTGTACACTAAACCATTCACGTTATGCACTATGCATAGTTCATGGTATCAATGGAAAAGCTCCTGCACTGCATATCAATGGTTTTCTTAGGACTTTGATCCATGATTGAGAGTGTGAGGTTATCCCTTGCCGTAGGATAGAGGGTTGGTTTCTTAAGGGGCTGTTTAGTGAGGAAACATGGTATATCTCCTGGATTTGAAATGAAGAGTGGAGTGTGTTCGAATGTTTTATATGTTGAGCAGCACATCAAGGGGCTAATCCCTGCGATGTAAGAGAGCTGCAGTAGGGCCGCGGTGTTTCTACCGAGAGGTTGCCTCCATGTATGTGATCGTGGTATTGCCAATGTGTATGGGTTCTCCCTCTGAGGAGCTTATGGAAAGGGAAACATTGGACTACAAAATGATGAAACTATAAATGCATAGATTAGGCTTTAGTACAGTTTGTCCTTTGGCATTAGATAGACGCTCCTGGTCCGCGAGGCCGTGAGGGTGTGTTTGTCTGTCATGAGCATGAGGTCCGGCTTGTGGCATAGCTAGTGCCAGCCCATTTCAGGTCCCATCAGTGGTGCGCCTGCCAGGATCTGCCAACAAGTAGTGGTTCTCGAATCTAGGGTTTTTAGGGACGAAAAAGTTAGTTTATGTCCTCTGACAAGGACTGTCAAGCTGTAATACAAAAAGTAGAATGTGCTGAGAGGGCTAGATGGCGGTTGGAGATTGTAAGTCGCTATTCTCCTCAAAGGAGTAGCCTGATACGCATAAGAGGCAGTGGTCTTAGTAACCCAACTGCTGCACATAGTCCTTTAGGTGCAGGAGGAAGCGTAAGTTCTTCCTCTCTTCCACCCAGTCAACCCACTTTAAGTGGGGGTGTGATTCCATCAGTTCAAGCTCCTATTGTGAATCCGATTGTCGTCATGGCACAACCCATTGCAATTCCTACAAGGATGCCGGATCTGCTAGCTTTAGGAGTTCCTTTGCCCATTTTTAATGGGTTAGCCGAAGAAGATGTAGAGCTTCACATTTGTGAATTCCAAAGACTAATGTTTAATTACTGTATCCAAGATGAGGGACATCTCATGATGTTCTTTAACATGACATTAAAAGGAAGGGCTGCAGTATGGTATCATAGCATAGAGTCTGGAACCATAACCACCATCGATCAATTTTATGCAACATTCCGAGGAGAATATGCCCCTGAAAGAGGTGGCCAATACTAGTTGCGTGTCTTGAATGTAACACGCCAAGACCCCCACGAGAATGTGAAAGCATATGCCAAGAAGCTTAAGGAAGTGTTTCATAAGTTACAAACTTACATTCCCATTCCGCCGGCTGCCCAATCGCAATACTTCTTGCATGGATTGGATTTCAATATTTAGGTACAATTGAGCAGTGTGGCTTTGGCTAATATAGACACCGCCATCGCGTGGGCAGAAGGAGTAAAAGCACGATTACAAATGGCCTACTCCTCTCGAATAAATCTTAACATGGGTTTAGTACCTGGTGGCAATCTACAATTGACAAATGGAAGTC
Source organism: Lygodium microphyllum (assembly GCF_053477565.2). Classification (NCBI taxonomy): domain Eukaryota; kingdom Viridiplantae; phylum Streptophyta; class Polypodiopsida; order Schizaeales; family Lygodiaceae; genus Lygodium; species Lygodium microphyllum. Next base: position 75,654,482 of record NC_141140.1, read on the forward strand.
AAAGGATGCCTATGAATAACCCTAATGGGAGAGGAAGCATGGTTCAAAATGTACCTTTACTGCTAGCTTCTCCCAGTGTGACCATGCCTATGGCAAGTCAGTTGGCTCCACCAAATGTTGGAGGTGGAGGCCCTAATGTTGTTCCTGTGAGTCAACAACCAATGCCCAATCAAATTGTTAGGCCAATGGAACGATGGATAGACAATCAAGGCTATGAGTCGAGTGCATCTAATGTCCTTGGCGAAGTTAAGGATATGATGAAGCATTATACTGACATGATTTTCAAGAAATATCGGCAAATAGATTTGACATCAATTTCCTGAGGAAGCATCATAATCTGATAAGGAGTTAATGCCCTGAAGAGGGTGGTCAACAAATAAAAGTTCAAATGGCCTCGTCTGGAACTCCTGTTGACCCCATATGACCGATTCCTGAGGCCAATCGATAGGATGGGGATCCCCTCGTAGTGGCACAGGCTCTTCAGGAAATTGTCTTGGTAGTGATCGTGCTCTGCATTGGGCTTCCTCTGCTAGTTCTTGTCTTCTTCTTCTGGGTGCCACAATGCAGTTGGGCATATGGGCATCTTCGGGCTCTTTAGGCGGGAGGTCTGGTAGAGGCAGACTGGGCATTCTTTGTTGCTCTTTTTCAGCATCCTGCTCAAAGTCTGGACCCTCTTCGACATTCTTCTCGATAACTGATGGAACCTCTTATGGTGGTGGTGGTGGCTGCTCATGCTCTTCAAACCCAAGTTCCTTAAGCTTAACAGTGGAGAGGCCGGCACGGTCTAGGTAGTGAAATTGCTGCTCTTTTGTGATTCCTGTGCCTATTAGAAGCTCCTATTCTTGAAGGCCATACTTTAGTGCTCGGGTGGTCAGTTTTAGCTTCCTTCTTACCTTCTCCACTGAATCATTGCCCTTCGCCCGGGTGACGTGTAGTACTGTGCTGAGGAAGGCTTGCCTTTGTGTGTTGGCACATACATCAACATCTTCTGCCCTGGACTCTGCAAGCACTCTCTCACACTTGGCCACCGCCAAGCGTTCTGTTAAATCCCTAACTCTTTCAAAATTGTTTCTTTCCCACTCACTGGCTCTCTCGTCCATCTTCTTTCTTCCTTCCTCCAGCTCACTTGCCAAGGTTGTCACAACCCGCTGCTGCTCATTCGTTAAGAACCAGAGTTGGTTCCTTTTCCTAGATTTTCAAGCTAGTTGTTCTTCAACAATTTCTTTTGCCTGATTTGCAATGCTGTATCTTTTTTCTGCCTCAGCAAATAGCTCTGACTTTTCTTGCACAAGCTACTTGTGACTTTGGATCTCTGTGAAGTACCATCTTCTTTGGGTGAAGGCCATGGCCATGAGGGCCTCTATGTCTCCCTTGGTAATCTCCAATGCATCTTGCAATTGTTGTGCCTCATTCTGCAGCCTTTGTGCTTCTGCTGCAGAACTCCCGGCCTTTCCTGTTCTAGGAACTCTATTTCCCTCTCCAATCTATCTTGTGCTTCAAGTTCATACCATAGACGGAAAGCTATGGCATCTTCTTATTGCTCACTTGGCTCGCCCTCCTGAGCTTCTATCTGTCTGTACCTTTCCAGTTCGGCAGTTCTCTATTGCAAGTCAGCATACTGCTACACTAGTAACTTCAAGCTTCGCTGTTCTGCCACCAAGTTTTGCTCTTCATCTTCCAACCTTTGTCTTAGGCGGCTCTCATTGTCGTGGGCTTCCTTGGCCTTTGCTTCCAGCTGATCTTGTAGAGTTTTCACTTCCCTTCTTTGGTCGGCTCCTTGCTGTGAAACTTCCAACCTTAAGGCTGCTAAAGTTTCCTTTTCTTTCTCTAGCTCTACCAGGGCTATCTTTTTTTCTTCTTTTGCCTTGTTTAATTGTGCTAAAATCTCAGCCACATAAGCGTCGTAGTTGGCACCAGATGGCACGGGAGTACGGGTTGTAGTGGTTGATGCCTCTAGCTTATGTCATTTTGGATCTTGCCTAGACTCGGCATCTGCATCAGTGGGCTTTTTTGCTTTGGCTTTTGGTACAATTTTAGCCACTTTGCTGACAAGTAGCTACATCATGTTCATAAATTGGGACGTGTCTAGAGAGGGTGTGGGTTGTGGGGTGGTTGTGGTTGTGGTGTCAGTTGGTACTGGCACAAAGGAGGAAGGTAGGGGGTGTAGCAGGGACTTGCCCTTGCCTACAACTACTGGGGCCGTTTCCACACTGCCACTTGCTTCAGCTTCATGGTAGGGACTCAAAGGATCAATCTCTCCTCTCCCATGGGTTTCTTGGATAGATCTATGAGTGGCCTCTGCCAACTCAGCAAGTTCTTTCATTATTAGTTCTTCAGCTTCCTCCTCTACCCTTCTTTGCCTCTCTTCTTCTTCCCTCTTTGATTCTCCTCTAATTTTTTTGAGTTCTTCATCTTCTTTTTTCCTTCGTTCCTCCTCCACCCTTCTTGACTCTCTTTGAGCCCTCTTCATCTCGGCTCGCTCTTCTTTGCTCAGTCTTTCTTTCTTCTCCTTCTGGCTCTTGTCACTCTTCTTTTTCTCCCGTGGTTTAGCCGCTTGAGTAGGTGGTACCTCCGGCTCTCCTTTTCGCTTATTGTCCTTTCACTTGAGCCTTCTTCCTCGTGGTGAGGTGAGCTTTGATGCATAACTTGCTCTTCATCTACACCAGCATCCTTGATAAACTCATGGATGATTGCCGTCAAGACTCCGCCATATCTGATTGTGGAGGCTTTCGAGGCAGGCTTTTTCCTTGCGGACCGTGCAGTAGAAGTAGGAGACTCTCCACCAACAACTGGTGCTGCGGATGGAGCCAGGAGTGCGGCTGAACTCTTGATAGTTTTCTGCACAAAACCGTTCCAATCCACCTCCTTTGGAACTCCTGCAGCGATGCTCTCTAGTAACGGCACCCCGATTCTGTTCATTAAAGCGTTGTATCTTTGTCCTAAGAAAAGGGCATGGACCATTTTAGCTTGCACCTTTGTTGCGGGATCTGGAATATCAGCCAAAATGATTCCATCCACTGTGTGCACGTCATCTTTTTTGACTCCCATCATGGTATATACATCTATTCTTGGGCGCCTCTCCTTCTTGGACACAAGCCCTAGGGCTTTCTCGATGATAGTTGCATTAAGGGGCACTTGCACCCTTCTTTCTTGGTCACCAATCCTTACTGTGACCGTGCCACAGCTCCTACCTTCATCAAAGCTCCTTAAAAAGTTAGCGCACATGTTGTAATCTATAGCCTGTCCGACCTTTTCCACATACTTTCGGAGGTTGCATTTATCCACCAACTCCTTTACTGCCGGCTCTTCCAGGATGGCATCGTCTAAATTCAGGGTATGTTTAAACGTGAACTAACTAAATCCACATGTCTCAACATTGATCCCATACTTTGTCAGCTCCTCTTCAGTGAATGAAAGTTTACCCCCCTTTTCTTGTCCTGCCATGGTAGGTGCTTGTCATTACACCATGCCAAGATTAGCATTATGAATTGACTCATCACTAACAAAAACCCAAGAAAGAATGCATGTGACAATTTTCCGTGCTGCTTTAGAGGTATAAAACTTGGAAATAATTCAAAAGCAACATCTATTTCCTCTCATTCTTTCCTATTTAAATTCAATTGATCATTTTCATCCATCACTGCACCTTGCTACATCACTTGGCTCTCACTTTGCTCCCTCCCCTCCTTAAGTTTTAAAGGAATTCTTCCTAGGATTAGGAAGGGAAGAAGGAGGACTCACATGGACTTTGTGGGGCGAGTTACTTGGCCAACAGCCAATTATAGAGGTTAGGGTTATATTCAAGCTGGGCATGACAATCAAGTTCACATGGGTTATATTCAAGCTGGGCATGACAATCAAGTTCACATGGTTATATGGAAGCTTGGGTAATATAGGTCAAGACATCATGAAAGATGTCCCCGAAGTTAAGGCGACTAGCAACGTGAAGTTCCTCTTCCGTAAGGAATTGGTCAATGCAAGAGTGGGCTAACACATGGTTATCTAAGTGTATGTTGCGTGTAATGGCCAAAACCCTAAACGAAAGAGGTGCCACATAAGTAGGGTCGTGTTCAATTGTTTTGATTGCCCTTCTTTGCTCGGCATTGGTCATGATGCGGCAACCTTTTTTCTCCCATTGGAGTCGCAATGCATACCACAGTTGTAAGAATAAAGAATTAGAGCTGGCAAGTTGCGTGAGCTCCTCTAGTTCTTGTTTAGGTGCAGAGCGAGCAAGCTTGCGGTATGAGGTAATTAGTCTTTTGAGAATGGCTTGCTCCTTTGAGATTTCTCCATTAGCGATTAATTCGACAGCAATTTTGGGGAATTTGACGGTCATGAATTCGTAGTCTTCCCAAGTGCATGACAACACACGAACATCAGAAGCAAGGGGTTCATCGAGAAGTCCTAGGTCAAGCCTCTCATAGCTCCTAGCGAATGTGGTGAAGGTGTTATCTTACACCTTGATGCATGTCACTACGTCATCTCCCGAGGTCTCAGCAAGATCCTTGGCCACTGAAAGAAAGATTGTCTTTCATACGAAGGCCTAAGACCTACTCGTGGTGATGGTGCAATTGGACTGGACAGTGGTGACTCCATTGATGGCGTCATAGATGGGACTTTGCACTCAGAAGCACTTTGAGATGCTGCAGGGGGCTCCAGTGGCATAGGAGGTCTGCTACATTCTTTCTGAGCCAGCATTGGGGTGCTCAACTCCTCTGACTTGGATAATTTTAGGGCATCTAGCTTTGGACGATAAATGAGTTGGGATTCATTAATCACAACCAGTGCTGGTCCAACTTGCTTTGCAACCTGGGCTCGGTATGTGCAAGCCTCTCTAGCTGGAGTGAGGTTGCTTAGAGTTGAGCCTCTTGAATGTCCACTCTTAGGCACCCATATCCAGGGGTTGCCCTCATAGTATCCTTGTGCTCACAAGAGATCTTTGGGGATCCATCGTGGCATGGTCGTTCGCCTACGTTGATAGCGTTTGAGCTACCTCTCAGGCTGTGACTGATAGTTTTTACGTTTAGAAGCACGTTTCTATGGTTTACAAGGAGGTGGCCCTTGTCTTTTGGCACTCATATGAGCGTGGACTCCTTGGCCTTGTAAATGTCCTTGGTTGGCTTGGTTCTAGTAGTTTGAGCGTGGGGTGAGATATTACAGCCCTTCTCCCTAGGCTTGGTCATAGGCGTGGTCGTAGGGGTTTCTATTGGTGGCTTTGCAATTGCAGAAGGATCAAGATAACCATTGCTAAAAGTAGTCACTATGCACATAGTAAGATGGATGCGATCTAGGTTATAGTCCACATTGCAGTTCATCTACTTTTTAATAGTGCGACCTAGTAGTGACTTATTACTGGCCCCTTTAGCATTTGGCAACACATAAAAGAAGATTGGTATACTTTCAAACTCGATAGAGACAGCCACTTTGCATTTTCCTAAGAGTGAGTAAGTGTTGCCCCCAAATGGACTGAGTTTAGCATTTGTGGGCTATAATTTAGGTTGACCAATGTGTGTCCAATGGTCATGCATCAAGATATTATAGTCGGCACCTTCGTTGATCAAGGCATCAAAAGAATACATCCGTTCTGCAGCAGTGACCATGATTCGTAGGTAGGCAGGTTCCACTACTTCATCATCTTGATCTTTCAGTTTGGTAATAGTGGCCACGCAGACGTTGATAGGGGCTTCAAGCATAGGTGGCTCGTGCAATGGATGGGAAGGAGGATAATACTTTTTCATGCGACTGCCATTGAAAAAGCCTATTCCTTCACCTTGGAGCGTTTCCAATTCAACGTTGCCTGTTCTACTAATTGTACATACTCGAAAAGGTCCTAGCCCTCAAAATTTCATTTTCTGTTTGTGACTCTTCATAGAGTTTAGTAGATCGAGGCCCCTTGATCAAAATTGCGCTGTTTGACATGCTTGTCAAACCACATCTTTCTTTGTGCCTTCTCACAAATCAAAGCATGGGCGGCTAAGAGTCGAGTCTCTGTGAGACGCTCTAACTCCACTAAGCGGTTGGTCCAAGCCTCTCTTCCCTCCCAACACTCCTGGGATGCTATCCTTAAGCTAGGGACAAAGAACTCTAAGGGTAGAATGGCCTTCGTTCCATAAGTTAGCCTCAAGGGCGTCTGTCCTACAACTGTCTTATAAGCTGTATGATAGGCCCACAAGGCCGCCATTAATTTTTTATCCCAATCACTTCGTGATGTGGATACCACCTTCGTAAGCACGTTGACTAGGATTTTATTCGTGGATTCTGCTTAGCCATTTGCTTGAGGGTAGTAGGGTGAGGACCTTATATGAATGATTAGGAAGGTCGAGAGTAGGTGGGATATCACTTCATTAATAAAGTGTGTGCCCTGATCACTTATTAGTTGAATTGGACAACCAAAACATGAAAATACCTACTCCCACAAGAACTTTACAGTGGTTCTAGCATTGTTCTTCCTAGTGGCTCTTGCCTTTACCCACTTCGTCACGTAATCAGTTGCCACAATGATGTAGCGTGCCTGGGAGTACTGTGCCACAGGACTGATAGGTCTAATGAAGTCAATGCCCCGATGTCGTGCTATTACGGGGGTCAACTCCATCTTATCCTTGCGCATAGGCACCTTAGTCCTCTGGCACTCATCGCAGTGTTTTACAAATTTAGTAGCATCACGGAATAGGGTGGGCCACCATAGTTGGGATTGTAGCACCTTACAGGCTGTTGTATCCCCACTAAAGTATCCTCCAGCTATTCCACCATGTGCTTCTCTCAATACATCATGCATCTCGTGCTCACACATACATCTACACAACAAACTATCTTGTCCTAGCCTATAGAGTTGGCCGGCGATTAGTTGGTATGGTTGGATCTTTAAGATAAGTCTCCTTAGCCTGGCTTTCTCAACATGTCTCTTAGGTAGACCATTCTCTAGCACTTGAACTACATCATCAGCCCAATATGGCATCAAATCGACTCTAAACAAGTCTCTTTTGCTAGATAGGCCAAAGAGATGAGCGTCTGGTAAGTCGTCAGGTATGCCTTGTCCAGCAGCTTCTCCTATGGGTATGCAGGACATGTGATCAGCCATGTAGTGCTGCTTTCCCTTACGTATAACCACAGAGAAATGGAATTCCAACAAGAGAAGTAACCATCTAGCTATGCGACCTATAGCACGTGGCTTGTTCACGAGATAAAGCAAGGCTTGATGGTCAACGAAAAAGATGAAGGGGGTGGCCAACAGATAATGCCTAAATTTCTTTACAGCAAAGACCATGGCTAACCCTTCCCTTTCTCTAGTGGAATAGCTCATCTCCGTTTCAGTGAGCTGCCTGCTGGCAAAACTCACGGGGTAATCTAGGTTATCCTCACCAGGCTAGCATAGAACATCTCCAATAGCAAACTTAGAGGCATCTATGTGTACATGAAACGTTATGCTCCAGTCTGGGGCTCATAAGATTGATGCAGTGGTGAGAGCCTTCTTCAACTCTTCATATGCATGTTGGCATTCCTCAGCCCACTCAAATGCGATCAGCAGCTTGTACAATGGTTTAGCAATCAGTGTGTAATTTAGTACAATGCCTCGATAGTATCCCGTATGGCCTAAGAAACACTGAACGCCCTTGTAGTTAATGGGTGGTGGTAGGTCGATAATGACCCTAACTTTTGAGAAGTCAGTGGCAATGCCATTCCTTGACACTACGTGTCCTAGGATACATCTGTGCTTCACCCAGAACTGGCACTTTAAGGGGTTCAACGAGAGGTTGTATAACTGACACTGTTCAAAGATAGCTCTCAACTTTTCTAAGTGTTCGGCCCAACTAGAGTGTACGCATAAGTCGTCTACGAACACCTCTAGCTCGCGTCCAAGCATATCCTTGAAGATGGTGCATATTAATCATTGAAAGGTCGCATAGGTGCATTCATTAGCCCAAAGGGCATAACAATGTAGGCGAATACACCCCACTCCGTGATGAAGGCAGTCTTGTGCCTATCGTGAGGGTGCACTTGCAGTTGATTATAGCCAAAGAAGCCATCCAGGAAGCTGTAGGCTTCTTTGCCAGCTACCCTCTCTAGCATGTGCTCGATATACAGTAAGGGGTAGTTGTCCCTCTTCGTAGCGGCATTAACTTTCTTGTAATTCACGCACACTCGAATTTTACCATTCTTTTTCATAACGATCACTATAGGTCAAACCCAATCCGTGTGCTCAATCTCATATATAAATCCCGCCTTCATGAGCTTATTGATTTCCTCCACTGCATAGGCGCGTTTGGGATTCATAGGGTAAGGTCGTTGCTTTGTTGGCACCGCATCTGGAACCATTGGGATATTATGAGTCACAACCCTAGGATCGACTCCTTTAAGTTCCTCCAAGGACCAGGCAAACACGTCAATATACTCTCGTAGGAGAGCAACAAGTTTAGCCTCCTCATCCTTGGTCAAGTCGTTAGCAATGAACACAGGTCGAGGCCTCTCGCCTTCCCCTGCCAAGTTGACTTCCTTGACCTTGGTGGGTCCTTCAATTGGATCACTGGTTTGCCCTTGTCTCTTTGCTCCTAGCAGAATCACCACTCTATCACCTTTCTTAAACTTTGTGAAGCGTTTGGGGAGATCCTACGACTTCTTTTGCCTCTTTGCTTCTGAGTCCTTAGTTCACTTTCTGGCCTCCTCCTTTAGCCATTTGCGCCTTAGGTGGACTGGAAAGTCCCCTTTGGTGCGTCTGACCTTAGAGGGTTGGGGTATTTCAGGATCACTCTCCGTACTGACTTCTGACTCTGAGTTAAACTCACATCCCTCGCTTGAGGAAGGAGTTTTGCCAGGGGTCATAATTTAGTAGGTGTATCCATCTTAAGCATTGGAACTACCAATGGTTGCACCACTCCTGCCTACTCGTAATCCATGGCTCCTATGTGCTCTAACCAGGATCTATCGCACTCCATCTGCATGACTCCTCTTTCATTCCAACCTGCCCTTTCCCTTCTAGGCGTGGAGTCTGCCTTGATTTGTTCAACCGTTCTCTCTTCAGTGTCATATTCTATCGTGTCTAACTCTTCTTCACTCTTGTCTCCAATAGAGCGGCAGTCCTCGTACTCTTCATCATTAGAGTCTTGCCCCTCAGACTGCTCGTCATCCCCCATGCTTTCCTCTCCACTCTCCTTTTCGTCAGTGACTAGAGCCCAATTGTATAATAGGTTCAAATCATGAATTTTGGTCCATTTCCACTCAAGCTTAGCCAAAATATCCCTTAGGGGTTTCAGATTGGCAGCCATGTTGCCCTTCAGTTTATCAGTTAGGTACTCTATGATTTCCTGAAGCTCGAGCTTGTTGGTGGGAATGTGAAATGAGACCGGTTTCCCTGGGTTACATGAGCTTCCTGCCATCATGCAGAGTGGCACGATGGGCTCCCTTGCTGGCATGCTTGGGGATTTAGCAGCTTGCCTATATATCTCTTCCTCATTTGAGAACGGTAGGTCAATGGTTGCCAAGACGTGCATCAAATCCCGCTCGTCCTCAGGGAAAGGGATGTACTTGGTCAATGACCCATAGGGTTTGCTTGCCTGTGGATCACCTTTTAGCATGGTTGAGATAGCATCAAGGTCGGCTGGGGTAGTATTCCAGGTATCCATCTCAACCCTTACCGCTTTTGTTCTATTCCCCAAGAAGATAGATTCTTACGCCAATCTTCAATAACTCGAGCGTTCCTCATCTAGGGTCGTCCTAGTAGTATGTCGTAGCCCACTCCCTTCATGAAAATGAAGTTCACGGAAAACTGCACCCGTGCGACCTTCACTGGCCGGTTCTTTAGGACCCCGAATGGTCTGACCTTCATTCCGTTGGCCAATGTGACATTGAACCTAGCCGTTTCTACGGGTGGGTTTCCCTAGGCCTGTAGAACTATGTGGCTCAAGACACTGACACCGGTGCCTATGTCTACGATTTCTTTTCGTGTTACATCCCCCAAGGCTAAGATAGGTAAGACTGCATGCATCTCAGTGCCTTCCCAAAAAGCAATGACATGCAGTGACCTTGGAACTGAGTGTAGCGTTAGGCTTGGAATCTGCGTGACTGCGTCCTGCTCTTGCAAGTCAGTGGCAGTGTACTCCTCTTTTCCCTCCACCCAGTGCTTTAATTCTTACCATAAGGAAGGGTATTGATGAAGCAGATCTCCTAGGCTCAAGGTTACTGGCATGGTTACTAAAGTGGTGAGGAGGTTGTTGGGTGATTGCCTTCCTCCTTGGTCAGCACTCTTTGGCCATATGTCTTGGTTAGCTTGTTGACATGCTTCTTCTTGGTCTTGCCTCTGTGGCATCTCATGTGGTGTGGGTGCATTTCCCGATTGAGGTCGCGATGGTGAAACAGGTGTACTCACACTAGAGAGGTCTTCAATTTGGTCTTCCAGTATGGGCTCTACGTCCTTAAGGTGTTCCTGGGCATGCTTGACCCACTCCTTGACTTTGGCTATAGCCTCGAGTTGCCGTTTGGGGTGGGGGTATTCCCCTACCTTGGCACTCCCTAGTTCTGCTCTCTTAGGAGCTGAGGTCTCTGCCTCTGCATCAATGACCCTCTTTCCTGTCACTGGCGTTGTAGCTTCCTCAGTCTTAAGGGTAATCTTTGCATCTGTTCTCTTTCTCCTTCTCCTCTGGCTTTTCTTTCCCAATGAGGTTGCATCCAAGTTACTTGGCCCAGGCAATGAGACGCTTGCCTGTTTTGTTTGTGCTCACATCATGACATGTAGTGGGATGGGCGTATCTTCACTGTCAAAGGTCTCCACACCAAATAGCCCTAAGGGTACTGAGGGTACGCTGGCAGAACTAGTTGATGGCTTCCTTCTAGGACAGTCAAGAAATAGGTGTGTGATTCCACACTCGGTGCATCAAAGGTTAGCTTTGTCCTTGTTTGCCTGTTCCTTTTCCGGGAAGCATGATGAAATATGGCTTGGATGATCACAAGTCCAACATGAGATTGGATCTTGGCTTGGTCCTCCCAAGCCTCTGCCTCTTTCTCTACCTAGTGCCATCACCGGTATTGATCGGTAGTCCATTAGGACTGGATTTCCTTCCTCATCATAGGATATGTATGGGTTCACGTAGGTCTCCTCTTCACTAGGTTCTTCCACATAGTGAACAAGAGCATCACTCGGTGGATGGAATACATAGGGCCCTGGTGGTCTAGGTATGCCTGTTGGGCTCATCTCTAGCCTAGGAATGGCCGTTGTTGTGTCATTTGGTGCTGGAAGTGCCAATTGGGCTCCCCTGCCGAAGAGGTTAGGTGGCCTGTTGCCTAAGTATGGAGGGTTGTATTGCTGCGCATATGGAAATCTCCTTGGTAGTCTGCAATGTAATGCATCATGATCGAACCTACTGTAGTTCGAGCACAGCTTAGATCTAGGATCTTGGCACTCGGCTGGGAGGTGGTTACCGCCACAGTGTATACACTGCACATGCGACTGCACATGTTTCCTCATTTGGTCTTGCAATCGTGCAAGCTCCATTCTCACCTCAGCCAGCTCCTGGCCTTAGTCAACACTCTTTCCCTTATCCTATATGCTAGAGTTATCTCTCTCTTCTGAAACTGTTGACCGCTCTAGAGCTCTCTAACTTGTATTGTCCCGACTGGTGTTCCTCATGCTTTGCTCCCTAAGCTGATCATCCTTCCTTATTGCCTCTTCAAAGGCTCTAGCTAACACGTCTCGGTGTAGAGTGGAGTTACTAGCCAAAGCCTTGTACAGCTCCTTGCTTCGAATTCCATTTATAAATACCGTAGACACAGCCTTCTTGTTAGGTCACTCATTTGCAGGGATCCTCTTGAAGAGGCTATGCACATGAGTGATATAGTCCCTTATGTCTTCCTTTTCCATCTGACTGTCATTCATCAACCAAACGATGAGATTGTCAGAGTATCCTGCCTCAGAGAATCTCTTGATAAAGAGGTCCTTAAGACGTGCAAAGTTTGTGTGCTCAGTTGCATCTAGACTAGTGTACCAAATTCTCCCCTTATCACCTAAGCACAGACCGGAAGCTTGAGAGCGTTATGCAAGGTCCATGAGACCGTTTGCTTCGCAAACTTGTTCAAATTTCTCCACAAATCTATATGGGTCATTGCTAGGTTCATACTTGTCTAGCTGCTTTGCTACAATAGGGATTCTAGATTGCGCCTTTGCCCCTTGCATGAACCCTAATCCCGACAGTAATGGGGTGGCTAAGGCTGTTGCACTCTACTCAACGGGACGTATTATCCATGAGCCGCTTGGCTACGAGTTCACTCAACGATAAGTCAGCCTCTCCTGCTCGTTCTCTCTCTGCATTTGGCCCTGCTTTGGTTGCACCAGCCAAGCACGGTCACGAGTGGTGTTAGGTACCTCCCCGAATTGTGTAATTAGGCCATATTATTGTTGGATGGAAGCTTTGCATGTAAATTCACTCAAAGATATCTTTTTGTCCACAACGGTAACAAGTAAGCTTGAATATTTTGTGTTGAGGCTAGTGGATTTTGGTTTTGCCTTGTTGTTTCCATGTTTTTTCTTAGATCCTCTTTTAAGTTCAAAATTTGGAGGTCAAGTTAGTGGAAAAGAATTAGGGTGATAGGAAATAAAGGATTTCTTCAGATTGCTATTGCTATTGTATGGCCAAGTTTGGTGAGCCTATTGACACAGAGTAATTGGGTGATAGTTTTTTTTTCTTGCATCATGGGTATAAGAAATAGCATCCTAAAGTGAAGTAGGTTTGAGAGAATTGAGCTTATCTTGGATATGGCTTGAAGTCCATCCTCATGTTTGTGTTGGACCATGCTTTTTGGAACTTCGTCATGCATGTAAAAGAAGAAGTTGTTGGCAAAATCTTTCAATGTATCTAGCCATGGTATTGCCTTATAACCAATATAAACTAGTCAAATTTCACCTTGCATGGAGATGAAACTGAGATGGAAAGAAGGGTTATTTGACTTTCATGGTGTCAGATAATTGGTGCTATGATGAAGGACATTCCAGTAGGCAAACCAATGTTTTTTTGGTCAAATAATTGGTAGAGCAATTGGTTTTGTCTTTTTCCAAAAGAGCTTCTTCATCAAAGTAGTCATCAAATTGGTTCAACCAAAAAACAAAATTTTCATCATTTTTACCATCAAATATAGAAATTTAAAAGGATTTAAGATTTTTTTTTTGCCCTTGATTTATTGAGCTTCATAGATGCCTCATGAGACGCAAGCAATGCGGTTGTCCTAGGATTGTGTGGCTTAATTTTGTCCTTTGGATCTTGAAAGACTTTCGTGACTTCTGCCAAGTTATGGTGAAGAAGGTAGATTTGTTGTAGTAAAGGTAGTTTGGGAAGTAGAGGTTCCATATTCATTTTGTTTGAGTTTGAAGGTCCTAACATATTGTTGAAAATTATGTCATTGCATACGAACAAACTTCAAGACAAAAATCTCTCCCATGCACATGAATAATCCTTTGGCAAATAATTTGATCTTTTTGAAGAAGTTTTCTTGAATGCATAACAAATTTGGTGGCTTTTTAAAAACAACGATTATATAGAAATTTCCTCTCTTATCTCTTATAACTAATCTAAGGTCCCCCCCCCCCCCCAAAAAAAAAAAAAACCATGTGCCTTAAAGCCTTAGAGTTATTGTGCCAATGCTTTAGTTGCAAAGAATGATCCTAGCTATTAGAAGGAGAAGGGATAGTTGCATAACACCATAGCCATCTAACAAAGGTCCAAAGGATAAGCAAAAAGTGAGCCATTGATGATTCCTTGTAGTCAAGTATGAATGCCTTGGTTGTGGAAAACCACATTTTGAGTCTGATTTATGTTGATGGTTTTTATAATAGTAGTAGATTTGGACTATCAAAATAGTGAGTTCACACGTAGCTCAAGGTCTTTTCCAGAAACATAATCTATTGTGTAATACAAGTCTCCACTAGATGATAGGCTATAGCTTAATGATGATGAGGATTATGGCAACTTCAATGAGAGATGCATGCATGCCTCTTCTATGATGTGGATGCTATCAAAGAGATGTGCATGTGGGCCACAAAGATACAGGGATTGTGGAAGGCAAGGCAAGACAGGAGATAGAAAAGGACAATCTAATGTATTCACTAATGAAGACTATGTACAATCTTTGTATATTGCTATACTCTTCTTGTAATCCACTAACTTTGATTCGAATCAAAATCTTGAACCTAACTCTTGTCAGTGAGCACCCAAATATTCTTGTGAGTCCCAAAAACTCTTTGCAATAGTATAAAGAAGATACCAAATTCTTGATAGAAAAACATTATCAAAACCTTAGAAACTCTTGATGCCGGATATTCAAGAATGTCAAGAAGATCTCCCAAAATCATTGTCAAACACTAAATTAGTCCAAGCTATAAGCTACCTTGATAGGAACTCTCATATAATAGTGAGAAGTGCATGAGATGTAGCATGTAGACCAATTCAAATGAGAAGAAGGAGTAGAGAGTAAGTAATGATCTGCTTTCTTTGTCTTCCAAAATAATTATAGCCACTTTCAAGTATGATTAGGATCTCTATTAAAAAGTCATGCTAGCTATTCTTTGACTAGCAAGCCAAAGCTCATCGCATGTAAATCTGCTCAACATGGCAAGCTTTCCTGTGTCATGAATCGCGTGGTGGGGAGACTTGCTCAAGATGCTGCACCGAACACACACAGAATGCACAAGGAGAAGCTCAATCAAGAGACAAGAAGAGAGATGGAGGCCAAAACGTTTTCTTGCCGGTTTCTTCTTCTTCTTCCACACACTTTACAATGTACACAAAGTATAGATAAGATACAACATAAAGGAAAGTGGCCTACTAAGTCAAACAATGCATAACCGACTACACTAGTTGGCTGGCGCTATAACTATGCCAATTGTAAATAGGTGTAACAACCTGAATATAATAAGTAATGAGTCAGTGGCCATGTGAGAGTCATAATGACCACCGACATGCTAAGTGTAGATGTGTGGACCCATCTAACCAGGCGGTCCATCATTAATGTCCCCATGTGTTGAGCTTGTCATCTCAACATCTTGTCATCCAGTTGACATTGCAATTCCAATTCCTCACATAAAGCATCATTGAAACAACTGCAAGCAATGACTATGTTGTTCTTTGAACATCTCCAGGAAGTAAAATATCTACCCCTCTTTTTAGTGGGCGGGATAGCTGCTTGGATGGTTCCTTTGCAGATCGTTGATTTTTATCACAGATGGCTGGCATACAGCCATGTAGAGTAGCTACCAGCTCCTATGAACTTCTGAGTTCACCAGCATACTCCATAAGATGGGAAAATGTGTCATTGCCTTCATTGTCAAAATCCGCGCTGAGTGCTCCTAGATGCATGCCTTTCTCTCCAACTAGACCAGCAGCAAC
The DNA here is from genome assembly GCF_053477565.2 of Lygodium microphyllum. NCBI lineage: Eukaryota > Viridiplantae > Streptophyta > Polypodiopsida > Schizaeales > Lygodiaceae > Lygodium > Lygodium microphyllum. The sequence continues at coordinate 75,669,844 of NC_141140.1, forward strand.
AACACGATTCTCTGGGCAAGAAGCCGCCATGTTCGCAACTTCTACAATAGGATTACATATAATCTCTTTAGTAGCATGAATGTTGGCATGTACTAATCACAACGACTTTCTTCTGGCATCAGAAGGTCGAGTAGCATTAACTTGACATTAGTTCCTGTAGGCTTGACTTCCTTCCCCAATGTACCTATGATTGTTCTTAGATATGAACATGCCGTCCTCCTACTTCAACTCTCTCCCCCTGCTTGCCTCTTAGTGAGATGGAAGAAGAACAAGCCCTCCTCTCAAGCACACAATGCTTTTTCTCTCTCTCTCCCCCAACCCCCCGTTTCTCATGCATGCATCCTCTCTGTATCCATAAATTATTTTCTCCAAAATTAGCCATTCAAGATAAAAGCAAGCATCACCTTTTTCTCTTTCACTCCCTCCCACAAACATATTGCATTTATGCTTTTCCCCAAACCACATGATGTACCATAACCTATATACAAACTTCTTCTATTAGCTTCATCATGAACACTTGGGTACTGGCCTTGACATCTAAATAAGCTTTGTAGTAATACATTCGCCCATAATTGGCCAATAGACATAACTTGGCTAAATTTATTGCATGTATAGGTATCTTAGATGCAATCTTATCAATGCTATCCTCATCCCAACTTAACAATCAGCAACACACCTTTTTTTTCTTCATAAGCGCACCTCAAGACAAGGGTAATTTCTTCTACAAGCATTAGTGCAAAGGATCTCCTAGCTTGTTAGGAAAATAGGTAATCAATAAGTATCCTCCATCAAATATCTATTCGACTCATTAAATGTGAGCCTTTATTTCCATAGCTTGGATCATCTGAACAATCACTTTTGCTAAAAAGGCCAAAGTATATGAATAATAATTTTGATTTTATTTATGTTGAACAATTTCCCTACATCCATCCTCCAAGGGTCTTTGCGAGTGGATGCACACCGTTGTTAGAGCGTTTGGGGTCGAAAGTCTACCAGGGGGTAAGATACAGTAAGGTGAAGGGAGCTTCAAGGAGAGGAGTAGACGAAAGAGAAGGGGTTTAAAGAAATAGAAGATGTAGAAGAATACTCATAGAGGTAAAGCTTGTCAATTTATTTCTACAGCCTAAGAAGATCAATCCCTTGTAGAAGACCAAAAACGTGCATCAAACAGTAGCTTCTTCTTTGCTGCCTAGACCGCGAATCCGATGCTTTTGTTGACTCTGAAGGGGGGGGGGGGGATAAAATACCAGGACACCTGGCTAGAATTCTCCCAAATCACTCCTTCTTCTTCTCCTAGTTCAGAGTGTTATTTGTTGCTTGTAAACTACGATTATGCATCGCACAATTTCACCAATCCTTCTTTTTGCTGCATAAAATCCCCCAAAAATGGATGAAAGCCACTTGCTTTTTTTTACATGTCATCCTATTCTAGAAGTTGTCTATAGCTTTTGGATATCTACAAGAAATAATATCCAAAATATCAAAAATAAGCTAAACCTATGCAAAAATCTAGTATTTTTGAACCATCCACACTACAGACACTGACATTAATGACTAATATGGCATTGACTCTCTAGATCAATAAGAAAATTTAATGAGGATGCACTCTAGAGTTTTCCACACTATATCCATGTAGCGACACGACATCCACCCCCTCTTAACCTACACATCCTCCGACATGATCTGCAATGTCAAGAAGTATCCTCTGCCATGTCAATGTCTTCATCTTCTACCTCTTCTTCTTCTTCTTCTTCTTCTTCTTCTTCTTCTTCCGTATTCTCATGTTCATGCTCAGTATCCAACTCCTTCAACTCATATGCTAAAGACTCCCTACATTTCAAGAGCTTGATATGTTTTCCAGCCAATGGAATCCTTAGAGCTGTCCCATCCATCTCATTTAATGCATAGGTAGCATTGTCAAAAACTAACCTTACCACATATGGATCAAACCACCACTTTGCCATCTTTCGATTGGTACTATGCTAATTTTCTAAGATGCTATCATAAACCAGCATCTAGTCCCCTTCTTTAGCTCGTGGTCAAAGTCTGTGTCACTTGTCAAACCTCTTTTTGTTCTTGATCCTTGTAGTCTTCAGCTTTTTCATGGTTGTCTCAATGTCTTTAGGCTTTCTTTCTAACTCTCTAATGCATAGGACCAACAACTCTTCTCTATTCAAATCCTTTTCCCATGATAGAACACTCCAAGTATCAACAATCTCCTCAATAGGCATGATTGGCTATTGTCCATGCACTAATTTAGGAGGCATATACCTTGTAACTGCACTATGAGTGGTTTTCAATCCATAAAGCAAAGGGTAACATTCTTGGCCACTCTTTAATCCTATCCTTGCATGACTTTGCTAATGCCTTAATGATAGGCCGATGACCTCTTTTACTTTTGCCATTTGTTTCAAGATTGTAGACTAAAGTTAAAGCTAGCTTGATACCAGATCATAAAAAGAAGTCACGAGCCTCATCCACATCCAATTCTCCTCTATCTACAACCACTTTACCAACACAACAGCAAAATACTTCTTCCAATAAGAACCTGCAAACTGCTTGAGTAGTCTTTGTACTAAGAGCTTGACCTTCCACTTGATTTGTCGAGTCTTCTCGTGCAAGCACAAGATATCTCATATTCCATAAACCTATAGGCATGGTAACCAAATCAACTACCCATTTGTAATGCATAGACAATGGATAGGTCGGTTGCAACCCATCTCTATACTTTAGCATGGAATACATTTGACAGTCACTACATGATTCCACATAATTCTCCACATCTTTATACATGTTTTGCCATCAATACTTATCTTTGATCTTGGCAAATGTGCCCCAAACTCCTCTATGTCCATCCCATAAACTTTCATGAAACTCTTGCATCACCTATTGTTGAGAAGCCCTATCTTCCAATACACATACTCGAGCTCCTCTCATTTTCTTTGCATGCTTCCATAAATATCCGTCTTTCAAGAAAAACCCATAAGCTTTTCTTTTAATCCTTTTGAATTTAGCTTCACTCAACCTTTTTTGTCATGAGGTTGAGATATTGGCCTACTTTCAACCAATCATCCTTATACAACTCTTCCAAAAATTGTGTTCTCACTCAAGCATAACATTGATGATGCTTTCTCTCAATTTCCCATCTCTTCTTCATGGCTGTAAGGTCTTTTCTTACTGCTAAAATCCTTGTTACAACAGTTGTACCTATAGTAATAGCAGCTACATACTCATTCCTTGCTATCATAAAGTCATTTTCAACACTTATCACATCGTTCTCTTCATCTTCCATCAACTCCTTTTTATCCCTTGTAATTATCTCCGCCTCTTGAGAATCTTAGTAAAACAAAAGACTACTGCAAAGGAAGAGCAGTTACCGCCCCTTTTCTTTGACATTAATGTAGAGATAGATAGCTATGCAATGACTTGCCTCATGATAAGAGCCACCCTCTTGCTAGCATTCTGTATAAGCTTATTAGAAGATATGAGCAATAGTAGGTTTACTAGGTGCAACCACTTGTTTTTGTACACCACACCCCTCAATGTAAGAATAAACTTGAAGAGCTATATGCAAAGCTGACCTTTCTTTAGCAAATCCCTCAAGCCTTCCCGTAGCTTAGCCTCTGGCCATGAATGGGATGCCACTTAACATGCTTCTTGTAACACACAAAAAAGAGGTGAAAAAGAAAAAGAAAAAGAAAAACTCCCTCCATTTATGCTCTATGAGTGTCACTACTACACCTAGAGACCACCCTAGCCCCTCCATCACTTTACAACTTAGCGCACATCAAGGGCAGGACATTTTGATAGACCTATCTCCCTAAGTCACACAAAACATCTCCCTTTATATGAATTGGGTCCTCAAGTATGGGAATACACCTTAGGCTCCCAATTCCACCATCACTTTCATAGTATACTACACACAGTAAGGTAGACATCCCCCTAGAAAGTACACTTGTTCTTCTTTTCAAGTACATTGTGTAGTGGCCCGGCAAGCTAATAACTACAGAGGATGCCTTTAATTATCAATATATCTTTGACATCTCCAACATGACCAACCTCCCCAAAGGCTCCAAGAACCATTCCACACCAGCCCTCAACATCTTTAACTCATACCATCAAGTGCCATGAGACTAGCACTTAGCTTGGGGGGGGGGGGGGGGGTAATGTTAATTCTCAAAAAACCAAGACGGAAAATTCAAAAAATTAGAAGTAGAAGAAAATCCCAAGGCAAGAGGAAGACAAAGGACAAAGGTGCACTAAGAAAAAATTGAAGATACAAAGCGCAGTAAAAAAATCTAAATGTAAGAGGGAGAAACACAAGAATAATAACACCTTAATATTTTTGCAAAAAGAGCATAGGGCTCTCTCCCATGCAAGTTGTAAAGAATAAGAGGTACAAGAAGTTAAGGCCATGCTAATAGGAAAGAAGGAGGAAAAAGAGTGAAGGAATGGACACAGGCGATACCAAAAAGGGAATGGCCACCCAAGGAGAAGGTAGAGCATTATAAAAGTAAAAAAATGAATGAAGAAGCTCATTCTTGGTATGTGGCCAAACTTGCTCTCTTCTTGTTTCTTGCTTCTTCTTCACTATTTTGTATGAGAAAGAGAGAGAGGAAGTTTGAGAGAGGAAGAGTGTATGTGAGAGAGAGTGAGGAACCGTGGAGAAGATCTTCTTCTCATCACTTTATTTTCTCCTTCTTCTCTTCTCTTTTCTCACGCGCATGGCTATGGAACTCGGAGCTCGGAGATGGAGCTTGCTTAAAAGTGCATCTTGGATTGTGGAGCTACCAGTGGATTCATGGGAGGAGGCAACTCAATGGTATTCAAAGATAAGCTCGCTATACTTGTGTGTGGAAAAGCATGCACGGCTATGTGAGAGGTAGCCATAACTCTTAACTTAAAACACTTGAAGCAATATTAAGCGGTTCATGGTTCTTGGCAGTGTGCTTGCGAGAGCAAGGACAACTATGTTTTGGAATGTTGAAACCAAAAAGCATCATTGTTGCATTATTAAGAATCATTGTTATAGAAATGGACACTATCATTGCCATCCCTACAAGGACCATCACAACCCAAGACTTACTCAATGCGATGCATAGTCTAGCAAAGAGTTCAAAACCAACATAAGGGCATACAATAGTGCTTTTTCATGTGTGTTTATAAGGGTGCACATATATGAGCTTTTGTTTAGTTGTGGTAATAGATATAGTTTGGAGTCCATAGCTTTATGTACCATCCATCTTATTGGTCTATTATTGTTTGTTATGATAATTTATGTGGAAATAAGAAAATTTTATATTTATTTTTTATGGACTTTCATTTGTCTATTTGCTGCACAATGCTGACTTGTTACATGTAGCATTGAATGTGACATTGGTCACATTTTGCACTTCGTAAGATAGATGACAAGGAACTAATGTGTCATATGCTCTAGTGGGTAGACTATTAGATGGATTATATTCAAAAAATACTTTGATTAGAGCACATTTTGATGTGTAATGATTAATTATTTTTAAGTACTTTACTCACATGAAATTATTATATTTTTTTCACTCTCTAGCATAGGATTATTTTGTGCACATATGTCACTTATTTATTTGGTTATAAATTTTTTGCAAGCCTAAAGTGTTGGATAATTATTTTTGTAAACCATAAATATAGTATTTAGATAATAGTTAGATATTATTAGACTAAAAGGAGGCCAAAAGTATGGCACTCATGGAAAGAAACAATAGCCCAAAAAATGATGATTTTTCAAAAATGCTCTAAGCACAAAAAGATAATGCAAAATTTATAAATACATACATGGGAAAGGTGCTCACACATGCATGGGAAAGGATTGTACCCAATATTATATTACGTACTCTCCTTCTATTATTCTCTCTTATCATATTTAATTTATTTCTTCAATTTCATGCTAATTTCTGCTATAGTATGGTAAAGGGTTATAACATTAGTATCAAAGCAAGGTGATTGGCATTTGTGTCGTCATGACGGTGTCATGCTGATGTTGCAACGCATAGGGTTGAAGGTCACCACAGGGGTTTGACAAGAAAACTAGACAAGATAGATAGAGATGTGTCTTCAAGAGATAAGTAGATTATAGTAAAAATTTTAAGGTTCAAGAGGTACTTCGCAGTCAATCACAGGGGTTTGAGAGAGAAGAATGTATGGGGGTTCAAGAGCTTAGACTTCGGAGATGGTAGAGATAAGAGAAGCGTTGAAGGTTTCAAGCCAAGTTCTTGAAGATGTTAATAGAGCTTCCAACTGCATGTTCTTAGCAAAAATCACAAGAGTATTATCTCATAAGTTCTAACTCAAATCAAGCTTGTTTTCTTGAATGTAAGAGCAATCACAAATTATAAAGCACGAAAGGAATGGAATCCAAAAGACAAGAAGGTCATGTATTGGTTGTCTGCAGTAATTGACAATAATATGCTGGGACACATTAGAAATGCAGAGAATGCATATGCAGCTTGGACCATACTTGAAAGTATGTTTTCTGTAAATACAAAGGCACGAAAGATTCAACTCAAGCAAGAGTTGAATACATTGAAGAAGGGAAGATGTTTATCAATGAGTATGCACTGAAAGTAAGAAGCATTGCAGATGCATTGGCAGCGATTGATGCAATGCCCAATGATGATGATTTGGTGTCGTCTACCTTGGGTGGACTTAACAATGAAAAGGCTTGGAAGTCTTTTGTAACTTCCGTATATGTCAGAAATCCATTTCCAGATTTCGATGAATTGGTCTCCCTTATGATCACTGAAGAGATCAACATGCAGAGTGAGACATCTAAAAGAAGTGGTGAACAGGTCCAAGATTTCTACTCCAGTTCTGGAAGGGGACGTGGCAGGTTCTCTTCAAGAGGCCGTGGTACAGGACGTGGTAGTGACAACTAGCAAAACAGATTGAATCAGCAATTTGGTGATATGCAGGTTTCAGGAGATCGTGGTAACTTTAGATGCAGAGGGAGCGTTAGAGGAAGAGGTGGATGGCAGAACAGAGGTTCTAACAACTCTGGTATTGTGTGCCACTACTATGGCAAAACAGGTCATATTGCAGCCCAATGTTATGCTAAGAAAGATGATATCCGTAGTGGTAAGTTGCAGCAAGGAAACTATCCATCGTCTTCACGACAGAATGAAGACAAAAATGAACGTTTGTTCGTTATGCAGCATATGCTGAATGCTGTTACAGGAAAGGGAACACATGAAGATGTTTGGTATGTTGATTCAGGTGCATCCAATCATATGACCAGCCATGCATAATGGTTTGGAGAGATGCATGATTTGTAGAATGCAGGTTATGTGTAGACGGGTGATGACTCATGCCACCCAATTTCACACATTGGAAAAGTTCCCTTGTCCTTGCATGATGGTAAGACAAAGAGTCTTTCAGATGTATTGCATGTGCCATCTATTACAAAGAACTTGGTGTCAGTCGGTCAAATGGTAGAGCAAGGGCTGCAAGTCAGATTTAATGCAAAGGGCTGCTTTGTAGAAGACTTCAATGACAAGTGCAGGTTGGTAGCAAAGGGAAGTAGAGTTGGACGTACACTCTAGATGCTGGAATTCCTACTATGAATGCTGCTATGTATGCCAAAGGAAAAGGTGTTGTTGCAGACATTGAAATTTGGCACAAACACATTGGACATGCAAATGTACAAAGGCTGAAATTAATGCAGTCCAAAGGGTTGGTTACAGCTTTGCCTACATTTAAAGTTGCAGAATTTCAGAAGGTATGTGAAGCATGTCAGTTTGGTAAGCAGGCAAGACAACCCTTTTCACATGATAGAGATGTAAGCAGAAATATCCTTGATGTTGTGCATACAGACATTTGGGGGCCTACACAAAATGTATCTCTTGGAGGCAGTTCATACTTTGTCACATTCATTGATGATTGTTCTAGGAAGCTGTGGATATATTTTATGAAGGAAAAGAGTGAAGCTTTTGAGCACTTTAGAACTTTCAAGGCTGCAGTTGAAATAGAAACAGGCTTGAAAGTAAAGTGCTTGAGGTCAGATGGAGGGGGAGAGTACCTCTCCAATGAGTTCAGTGATTTTCTGAGGTCTCATGGGATAAAGAGATAGTTCACATGCAGGTATACCCCACAGCAAAATGGGGTTGCAGAAAGGAAAAACAGGCATATTGCAGAAGTTGCACGCGCCTTGATGGCTGAAAAGAATATGCCTAAGCATTTTTTGTCTGAGGCTGTTCATACTGCTGTTTATATTATGAATAGAACTCCCACAGCTGCAGTTCATGGTATGACCCCCGAAGAATGTTTTACAGGTAAGAAGCCTGATGTTTCACACTTGAAAGTATTTGGCTGCATTGCGTATGTTCATGTGCCAGATGAGTTGCGGAAGAAACTGGATCCAAAGGCTGAAAAGTGTGTCTTTATTGGATACTCTTTAGAGCAGAAAGGGTATCGCTGTTACAACCCTGTCACATGTAAGTTCAGAGTGAGCAAGGATGTCATCTTTGATGAAATGAGCAGTTGGTATGCATCTAGTGGTGATGCATTGGATGATGATGATGATCATGACACTCATGTGCAGGCTGAAAAGCAAGAATCACGGACTCTTAGTGGACCAGAGACATCATCTGGTAGTCCTTGGTCTGGGAGACTAAGGAGTACCTCTACATCTTCGGGTGCATCTAGTAGCACTATAGGTAAAGACAAAGGAAAGAATAAGGTGTCAGAAGGCATTGATGCAGTTCTTGATGGAGACTCCAGTGGCTCAGAGAGCTTGGATGATGAGCTTGGCATTCCTTCAGTGAGGACTCCAGGTGTGCAGAGAGTACGCGTTAATGCAAAGACTCCATTGAGTGATCCAGTGGTACACAGGTCTAGCAGGGTGAGATGCCCTGTTAAAAGATTTGGTTTTGAAGGTTATGCAGCTCACCACTATGCTTATATGGTGAAACTAGTTGAGGATGTTGAGCCCACATGTTTTGAGGAGGCTGTTGGTCATGCTCATTGGGATGCAGCAATGGATGAGAAGATGGTTGCATTAGAGGCCAATAAGACTTGGGATCTAGTATCATTGCCGAAGGGAAAGAAAGCTATTGGATGTAAGTGGGTTTATAAGATTAAGCACAATGCAGATGGTTCTATTAGCAGGTACAAAGCTAGGCTGGTTGCAAAAGGCTATGCCCAGACATATGGCATAGATTATGATGAAACCTTCAGTCCAGTTGCTAGGATGGCAACTGTCAGATGTGTGATTGCTTTGGTAGCAAAGCCAAAGGTTGGAGGTTGCAGCAAATGGATGTAAAGAATGCCTTCTTGCATGGTGATTTGCAGGAAGAAGTGTATATGGATCAGCCAGCAGGTTATGAAGATTTAGAGCATCCCACATATGTGTGCAGGTTGAAGAAGGCACTCTATGGGCTCAAGCAAGCACCTAGAGCATGGTCTGACAAGATCAGAGAGTATCTTGTCAATATTGGCTTTTATGTTTCTGATGCTGATCACTCACTTTATGTGAGAAAGGGAGATGCAGGTTTGGTCATCATAGTCATCTATGTGGATGACTTGATTATTACAGGTGACAGTGATAGTGGGATTGCTGAAGTCAAGGACTTTTTGAAGAAGAAGTTTGAGATGAAGGATTTAGGTGAGCTAAGATACTTCCTTGGCATTGAGGTGATCAGATGTGATGATGGTATATGGCTATCCCAAAGACAGTATGGCTTGGATATGTTGTCCAAGTATGGTATGACAGCATGCAAACCACTTTCAGTCCCGTTGGAGCAAAATGTAAAGTTGAGTGCTGATGTTGGGGATGAGATAGAAGACCCTACTATGTTCAGGAGGATAGTGGGGAGTTTGATCTACATGACCATTACAAGGCCAGACTTGAGCTACGTTGTTGGTCTTGTGAGTCAGTTTATGCAAGTACCTAGAAAGCCACACTTGGATGCAGTGAGACGCATATTGAGATATGTGAAGTCCACATTACATTATGGGCTTTTCTATGAGGCAGGTACAGACGTACAGGTGTTTGGATACACAGATGCAGATTGGGCTGGTAGTATGTCTGATAGACGATCTACCAGCGGATACATATTCTCTCTTGGTAGTGCAGCAGTTGCTCGGAGCAGCAAAAAGCAATCTACAGTTGCTTTGTCGAGTACAGAGGCTGAGTATAGAGGTGCTGCTGTTGCAGCATGTGAGGTAGTATGGCTGCAAAAGTTACTGGCTGATTTGGATGTGCAGGTGGAAGGTCCAGTTGTCATTTATTGTGACAACATGAGCAGTATACAGTTGGCTAGAAACCCTGTGTTCCATGCCAAGACAAAACATATTGAGGTACACTACCAGTTTGTGAGAGAGAAGGTACTAGCAGGTGAGATTGACTTGGTGTATGTCAGCACACAGGATCAGATAGCTGATATCTTCACGAAGGCATTGGGTATAGAGAAGCTTCAAAAGTTTCGAAGCTTACTTGGAGTTGCAGAGATGCAGTTGAGCTTGAGGGGGAGTGTTGAGATGGCAAGCTCAACACATGTGGACATGGATGATGGACTGCCTGGTTAGATGGGTCCACACGTCTACACTTAGCATGTCGATGGTCATTATGACTCTCACATGGCCACTGACTCATTACTTATTATATTCAGGTTGTTACACCTATTTACAGCTGGCATAGTTATAGCGCCAGTCGACTAGTGTAGTCGGTTATGCATTGTTTGACTTAGTAGGCCACTTTCCTTTTATGTTGTATCTTATCTAAACTTTGAGTACATTGTAAAGTGTGTGGAAGAAGAAGAAGAAACCAGCAAGAAAACGTTTTGGCCTCCATCTCTCTTCTTGTCTCTTGAGTGAGCTTCTCCTTGTGCATTCTGTGTGTGTTCGGCGCAGCATCTTGAGCAACCCCCTCTACCACGCGATTCTTGACAACATGGACTTTAGTAACGTAACCTTCTGGTTGCCTTAGTCTATCATCAGCCATTCTAAGAAGGGTGGAGCTATCTTTTTCGATGCCTAGACCCAACCTCTCCATCAACTCTAAACTCATGATATTAACGGAGGACCCAACATCTACAATAGCATGCTCCACTAATATTCCATCCACGTATGTTGGAATCCTACGGCAATTCTTTTCAGCATGATCAAACAAATCTTCCCCTACTCTTGCTATGCCCAAAGGTTCTACAATATACCCAACACGCAAGATCTTCTTGAATTCCTTGCATACTCTTGGAGATAATTTAATCAACTGTAAGAGGTTTACATCCGGTTTGACTTCGCAAAGATAACTTGCTAAATCAAAATCATGATAGGTAGCCAAAGCTCTCTTTTCTCGCCACACCATCCTTTCTTTTGGTCTCGGGACCGGCTTTGGTGTTTCTTTTTTTAACTCTTGCCTTCTTTCTTGGCACTTCATCATCTTTCTTAGGATCAACTTTTTTGTCAACAGGCCTTAGAGGTCTACCTTCCACGCTAGGATTCAGGACTTGCGTCCCCTTATCCCCTTGCTTAGGGTTTCCCTTGACCGGTTTTGCATTATCCTTATCAATCTCTTTAGCCTTTTGGCCTCTTGTCACGGCTCATAGGTTAGAGGTTTCAGCACCATTGATGTGTAGAGCCTCGATAAGGCTGACTCCATTGTCTTGTGGCAACTTCTCTTTAGTAGTCTTTCCCCTTTATAGTATTTGTCTTGGTCCATCATTTTGCTGGAGGTTATTACCTTGCGCTCTATGATTAATTGGACCTGGCTGTTTACTCCCTTGTTGGAGGGAACTAATCTTACTCCAACAGGTAGTGGCTAAGTGGCCCAACTTCCCACAAATATCACATTTAATATTTGGACAGTTTCTAGGGAAATATTGTCCACCACACCACTTATAGCTGAATCTTGAGGGTCCACCCTCTTCAAGGCGTCGACTCCCTATCAGATTCTACTGCTTCTTCAGGAAATTGATGTCAACAACTATTTGCCGATATTGTTCAGAAATCATGTCAGTGTAGTGCTTCATCATATCCTTAACTTCGCCAAGGATATTAGAGGCACTCGACTCATAGCCTTGATCGTCTATCTGTCGTTCCATTGGCCTAACAATTTGATTGGGCATTGGTTGTTGACTCATAGGAACAACATTAGGGTTCGAAGCTTGGCCTCCAACATTTGGTGGAGCCAACTAACTAGCCATAGGCATAGTCACACCAGGAGGAGCTGGCAGCAAAGGTACATTTTGAACCATGCTTCCTCTCCCATTAGGGTTATTCATAGGCATCCCTTGACTTCCATTTATCAATGGTAAATTGCCTCCAGGTACTAAACCCGCATTAAGATTTATTCAAGAGGAGTAGGCCGTTTGTAATCATGACTCTACTCCTTCTGCCTGCATGATAGTGGTGTCTAAATCAGCTAAAGCCAGACTGTTCAATTGTACCTGAATATTGAAATCCAATCCATGCAAGAAGTATTGTAATTGGGAAACCAGCGGAATAGGAATGTAAGTTTGTAACTTACGAAACACTTCCTTAAGCTTCTTGGCATAGGCTTTTACATTCTCATGGGGGTCTTGGCGTGTTACATTCAAAACACGCAACCAGTATTGGCCACCTCTTTCAGGGGCATATTCTCCTCGAAAAGCTGCATAAAATTGGTCGATTGTTGTTATGGTTCCAGTCTCTATGCTATGATACCATACCGCAACCCTTCCTTTTAATGTCATGTTAAAGAACATCATAAGATGTCCCTCATCTTGGATATGGTAATTGAACATTAATCTTTGGAATTCACAAATGTGAAACTCTGCATCTTCTTCAGCTAACCCATTAAAGATGGGCAAAGGAACTCCTAAAGCTGGTAGATTCAACGTCCTACAGGAATTGCAATGGGTTGTGCCATGACGACAATCGGATTGACAATAGGAGTTTGAACTGATGGGATCACATACCCTCTTGAAGTGGGTTGACTTGGTGGAAGAGAGGAAGAACTTATGCTTCCTCCTGCACCTAAAGGACTATGTGCAGCAGTTGGGTTACTAAAACCACTGCCTCTTATGCGTATGGGACTACTCCTTTGAGAAGAATAGCAACTTATAATCTCCAACCACCGTCTAGCCCTCTCAGCAAGTTCTGCTTTTTGTATTTTGGCTTGACGGTCCTTGTCAGAGGACATAAACCAACTTTTTGGTCCCTAGAAACCCTAGATTCGAGAACCACCACTTGCTGGTAGCTCCTGACAGACGCACCACTGATGGGACCTGAAATGGGCCGCCACTGGCTATGGCACTAGCCGGACCTCATGCTCATGACAGACAAACACACCCTCACGGCCTCGCAAACCAGGAGCAAAAGACAAATTGCCCTAAAGCCTAATCTATGCGTTTATAGTTTTGTAGTTTTACAGTCCAAGTTTTCCCTTTGTATAAACTCCACAGAGGGAGAACCCATACACATTGGCAATAAATACCACGATAATCACATACATGGGAGGCAACCTCTCGGTAGAAACACCGCGGCCCCACTACAGCTCTCCTACCTCGCAAGGATTAGCCCCTTGATGTGTTGCTCAAGATATAAAACAAACAAACAAACTCCACTCTTTCATTTCACAAGTAATCCGGGAGATATACCATGTTTCCTCACCAAATAATCCCACAAGAAACGAATGTCTATCCTATGGCTTAGGATGCCTTTCCACATGCAAAGGTGAATGATTTTAAAGTGCTCAGACATCATTTCAAATCAGAAACATGTGGTGCACACTCAGGCTTTCCAAATACATTTCACTAACCTGTTGCGACAATGAAAGGATAGCACCGAGATAACATTTGTGCTACTATCCTCTTAATTAACATACCACAAACTCTATGACATGATGTGCATCAAAAAATCAACAACAATCAGAACGCAAATCACACCATTCAAACATCCCAACCCCCTACGTTTAGGTATTGCTTTCGTTGCATAGGTATAGAGGTTCATTTTGTTATGTTTTGATGTATAAAAAGTGGTAAATCACAAAATTTGACAAGGAGAGGGAAAACTGAGGGTAAACCTCATGTTTTGCCACTACCATACATCCACAAACAATCATTATATTCTTCCTTATTTTTCCATGACGTATTTCTATTTTTCTCCTTATTTTTCCTATTTTCTTGATTTATTTGGCAATAAAATATGCCATTTTCTAGTTTTTCTTGTTCCAATCACTTCAACATACTAACATTCAATTTATCTTCCATTTTCCCCCCATGGGAACAAATTTTGCCCACCCGAAACGGAAAAACTACCATTTTACCACTAAAAAACCGCATTTTGGGTTTACGGGAATTAAATAAAACATGTAAATCATTGCAAAAGTAGAATTTTCTAATGAAAAAAAATTACTCATAATGAAAATATTACACACACAAATTTTCATCCAATAAGAACATAATTATCATCATAAACTATCAAAAACATCCTTCATTTTCGTCATAAAAATGGTCATACCGTGTTTTTATGTAACCCGAGATGCCTTGAATGACTTTGTAACTAGCAAACGGAGCCTCCATTGCTCTCAATCCAATGCTTTACATCAATCTTCAGCATCTCCATCAATCTTCATCACCATTTCCTTCATTCTCCTTCCTCGATTCCTCCTTCAAGAGGGTACACATGAACATCCCATAGGGAAGAGAGAGAAGGAGGAGAGAGAAAGAATAGAATCTATTCTCTTCATCTGGGCAGCCATTCCACACGCGAAGACAGGTGATAAGATCAGCAAGAGAGAGAGAAGATAAGCCCCATGGTCAGTTCTATGGGGTACTCAGCCTCTATGCATCATCCATGAAGATCATGGCGAAAAATGTGCCTTGCGTCTGATCACACTTCTTTCATATCTCTCCACATTTTTTTCATCCTATGTTGCATAAAATTTTTAGGGTGGGGGTCAAGGCTCCAAAGGGCACCCCCTCTTTTGGTCCTCTTAATGTCCACCTCTTCGTATCTTGCCCATTTTGTGGCCACTTCCCCGTTCGGACTCCGATTCGAGCTTTGAAAAATCCTGGGCATTTGGCTTGACATCCCACATTGACTGGAAGCTCCTGGCATCCCATACTACAGTCGAAAAAATTATCAAAAATCCACAAGTGTTGCTCGGGCGCCTTTTAAAAGTTGTCTTTCACTTGGGTGCTTAAAATCGTCCTAGTTGGAACCGCCGCCTTCGATGTTAAACCCCTTCTCTTTCGTCTACTCCTCTCCTTGAATCTCCATTAACCCTATTGTCTCTTATCCCCGTGGTAGACTTTTGTTCCCAAATGCTCCAATAGTGGTGAAACTGACATGAAAGTTGGCAGCAGGTGTTTAAAGATGGGGCTTTATGACATATGATTGCTTTGTTGTTGCAGCAACAATAACAATAGTAGTTCTTGTTACAACATTGGATGCAAACTCAGTAGGAAGAATCATAAAGAATTGATTCCTTAGTTGTGAATGCATTGCAGGCAGTGGGATAGGAATTGAAGCAGTTTAAGGGCCAAAATGTTTCGGCATTCATCCAATTGTATGTAGAAAAGACATTGTTTCATGGGGACCGCAGTATGCATGGAGTCAATATTTCTCCTGTTTGGCCATGCACGTATTGCATGATCGAATTGATGAGTTACATAGAAGAGATGTGATTGGGCAGCTTTTAAGAAAGCTTTAAGAGAAGATTTTTTCTTGGAAGATGCGGGATTGGTAACTAAAAAGATATTTATAGATTGGATTGAAAAACCTAATAAAGGGTTGGCTGCTACAACTTTGCTCCGTGAATTTGAAAGTTAGTATATGTGTAGTTGGATGCCGATGAGTAGCAATCATTGGAGAGTTAGAAAATTGATTTGTTTTTTAAGGTTGCAGATCTTGTCTTGTAGGAGAAGTTGACTGATCATTTAAAGGATACCTCTTCTGAAACAGGGCTGAAATTAGATTGGTGGGCTAATGTAGTTGAGGTAGTGCATATGTTGGTAAAGAGAGAGAAAATGAAATTAAGATGGGGTATAGGCACCACATCTGCCAGTGCTTAGAAGGGGAGTGAAATTGGAGCCAAGGTGCTTGTGGCTATGGCAAAACAATTGGCTATACCTATTGGTCTTGCTCTTAAAGGTGATGTTGTGGATGAATTAATCAAGGGCATGCGTGATATGAGGCTAAATTCTATAGAAATCAATACAAAGGTTGAAAAATTGGATGTCAAGGTAGAAGAGAAGGGTCGAGCAATAACCCAAAGACCGTACAGAGAAGGATACAAGAGGAGATGCACTTGGTGTGATAGTTATAGCATTAAAAGCAAGACTGTACAAGCTACTCTGAAGCGAAAGCAAAAAGGTTAGTCATTTGGAAAGATGGTAAAATACATGCAACAAAAATTGGTTTTCTAATAGAGCCAAAATTTGGAAATGGTGGCATGTAGAAGAGGTTGGAAGAGATGGCAGCAATGATAGCATTTTTTGCCATAGATACATCCACATATGGGTTGAGAATTGAAAGGACCGAAGAAGCTCGTAAAGGAGGCATGGCTGAAGCAAAATCTCACATTTGGATGCAAGCATTAGATTGCATGGAAAAAGGAAAAATAGCAAAGTCTGAATTGGCTGATGCAAGTTAGAGTATATGAGGGAGAACATGATGGAGTGCAGTAGTGGATTCATTTTCAGCCTATGCTTATTTGGTTGAGGTTCATAATCAACAAGTTCTTGTGGAAGAAGAGAGAAGAAGAGATGAGAACACTGCTAGTCCTTCCTCTTCAGGTCCATCTAAATGCATAACATAAAGTAAAATGAAGCAACAGAAAGAGGCTAAAAAATCCATACCTGAGCATGTTATGGAGGATCCATCTCAAGAGAAGAAACAAGAAGGGAAGAAAAGGGGCAAGTAGCCCAGTTAAAGGTTACAATTGGATCTTGAGACTGCCACACGCAAACCTTAAAAACATCTTGCAAGATCATATACTTGTTGGAAATAGAGTGGAATTCACACTTGGCAAAGTTTTTGGAATCGCGAAGCATGAATTTGATGATGAAATCATTGATATGCTGAAACAAAAAAGACATGAAGTTTTGCAAGCATTGATGCAGGTTGACAAAGACATAGAGAAACAACTTCAGAAGGAATATGATGATGCATGTAGTGTTGACTTGAAAGCTGATGTTGAAAATGGGTTAAATGGGAGTGTGGACAGCAAGCTTGTGGGGCTGAAATTGGTCTTATGGGCAGTAGTAAGCATAGAGAGAAGGCTATGTATAATGGGGATATCCATCAAGTCAATGAAGAAGAAGATGCTCATTTTATTCCAAGCAGTCATTATTCACGAACACATTGGGCTCGTGCTAAAAGAGAGACAATTGTTAAACTAGGAGAAAGAGAGACGCCTTGCATAGCTCTCTTAGATCATGGTTCCGAAATCAATGTTATGGCATGCAGCTTGTATGAGAATGGAGGTTGGCCGATTGATGTAGATCTGGGATGGCACATGCGGCAGTAAACAATTCATCAGGGGATGAATATCATTTTTTTGTGCAGGATTCATGGAGTTATCTAGTGATTTTGGGGCAGCCCTATATTTTGGAATCAAAACTGGAAACAAAAGCCTTGGATGATGGTTCTTCATATGCTCGGGTTCAGAGTAAAGAAAATACAAAGGTAGTACAATATCTCACTATGTGTGTGAATCATCCGTGCAATTGGGATAGGCTACACCTAGTGTACGAGAGTTTAAGGGTTTTTAGACATCATTGTTGTAAGTGGAGGCTATGCCAATGCCTCTAGGAAGATAATTATGTCTCCAAGAAAGGGGAAAGCTGTATTTGTGTTTGGATTGTAGGAATGGACAACATGTAGTCTTGGCAGTTTTAAGAATATTTTAGCCATGTGTAGGGCTGAAAAGAAATATGTAGGATGGGCTGAAAAAGAGCTAAAGTCATATGGTTTGATGGTTACAAATGAAGGTATTTCAGGGCTGTTTTCAGGGATGGTTGATGTTGATATAGTGGCTGAAATTTTTGCAGCAATTAATGCTAAAAATAGGGTAGAAAAAGAAGTTATTTATGTTGAAATTTTTGAGATGTACGAAGTCATTCAAGAGTGTGCTGAGCATGAATGTTATGGGTTGCAAAACAGGGTTGAAGAAAGGGTTGATACAAAGTACAAAATAGTTGCAAAGAAGGTTAAGCATGTGGCTTTGCCTTTACCACCTAAAAGTGATGGGTTGGCTGGAAAAGTGTCTCAACATCCTAGTTTGCCAGATCCACATGGAGTAGGACATAAATTTACAGCTGAAACTTTACAAAAGCTAAAAATTGGTGATACAAGCTTTCTTTTGCATACAGAAAGATCTTGTTTCTTGCATATGTTGACAAGGCATGGGAAAGCCTTTGCATTTCAGACAAATGAAATGGGATGTATTGATCTGACCATAGTTGCACCTATGGTGATCTTTATAACACCTCATGTGCCATGGAATTTAAAGCCTACTCTAGTGCCTCAGGCATATTTGCCTAAGATGCTGGACTTTTGCATGAGAAGATCACAATGTGGATTTTGGAGCCTTCTTCATCTCCATATTTGAACTAGTGGTTTACTGTTCCAAAGAAGAATGGTGCTTTGAGGTTTACAACCAGTTAATAAAGTCACCATAAGGAATGGTGGATCAGGCCTGATAGTGGATGACTTTGCAAAAGCATTTGCAAGCAAGAAAATTTACTCTATGGGTGATTTATATTCAGGATATAATTAGTTCTAGCTTGCATTGGAAAGCTTGGATATCACTACCATGAAGACACTACTTGGATTGGTTAGGATGTGTATGCTTCCACAAGGAGCAAACAATTTAGTGGCGCATATGATGAATGTTATGCATAAAATTTTGAGGGATTATATTCCTTAGTTAACCTTACCCTTTCTTGATGATGTGGTGATCAAAGAATTGATATCTATGAGAAGAATGAAGCCTAGTTGAATGAGCATGGATGTAGAAGATTTGTGGCTCATCATATTGTTGATTGTGATAGGATTTTGAGCTGTCTTGAAGAAGTGCATTTGGTCAGGAGAAAAGTTGATTTTTGGAGTGGAGGAAGTATTAGTTGTTGGGCACATGTGTAGACCATATGGAAGAAAGCCCTCACCAGTAAAGATTGATGCCATAAGTTGTGGGAGACATGTTAGAATGTACCCGAGGTGAGAAGATTTTTGGGTGCATGTGTCTTTTACTTGATATTGATTCTACATTTTGCTCATGTGGGTGAAAGTTTATATCAACTCTTGAGAAAAGGGCAATAGTTTTGGTGGGGTAAACAACATATAAAGGCAGTTCAGAAGTTAAAGAGCTTATTGATTTCAACCCCAACACTAAAGAGAGAAAATTAAGAGAATGGGTAGCCTATTATTCTCACCGTGGATACAAGCCCAATTGGCATTGGTTGGATAGTGGATCAGGATGATGCTGATGGGAATATGTATGCCATTCAGTTTGGAGCAAAGGTCCTCAATGAACAACAACGGTTGTATTTTCAAGTCAAAAGAGAGCTTTGGGGTGTAGCAACATCCCTTAAGTGTGATAGGGAGTATTTTATGGGAGCTCATGTAGTGGTAGAGTCTGATTGTCTACCTCTATTGAGCATGATAGTAAATTGCTCAACTCTCGATATTGCCAAGTTTCGTGGATTTCATATATAAAGTTTCTTAACCCTAATTTTCAGCATATTTCACGTAAAGAAAACCCCATTATCATGCCGCTATGCGCACATCGTGTGGAAAAACTCTAGAGTGCGACTTCCTTATAGATCTAGAGAGCCAATGCCACTTTAGATATTAGTGTTAGTGTCCATGGTTCAAAAATATTAGATTTTTGGACAAGTTTTAGCCAATTTTTGATGTTTTAGATATTATCTCTTGTAAAAATCCATAAAATTGTAGACAACTTCTAGATTAGGATAATATGTAAAAGAAAGCATGTAGCTTTCAGCTATTTTGAGAGGATTTTATGTAAAAAGAAAGCCTTTGCGAAATTGTGCGATGAGCGATTGCTGTTTTCGTGCAATGAACAATAATCTAAAGTGGAAGATGAAGAGGGAGTGATCTAGTAGAATTCTGGCCAGCTGTGTTGGAAGATATTTGGGCTGATTTGGGGCTGATATCTTTGGCCGTATTTAGAGAATTAGCTATAGCAGTGTTCTTTTAATTCATTTTTTACTCTACAAAAGATATTTTGTCAAAATATGCAAGTATTATGTGCCTCTATGGCAGGGCAATGTTTGTTGATCATTCATAGATGCTTTGAGTTGAATTAAGAGGAGATTTTTCTCTTATTTCTTGGCTGTGGTAACTTATCCTTATCAGGATCTCAATTTGAAGCTCTCTTGAAGCAAGTCTCTTTGCCCTACAAGCCTTGTAATTGACTCATAAGCTTTTGTCCTCAACAGTTTACATTGAATGTAATCATGCAAAGTTGATTCATGCAATGGCATCATGTATGAATGATGGGATGCAGAGTTGTTTATGATAGATGACAGCATATTGTACTTGATTTTATAATTTGTGATTGCTCTTACAATCAAGAAAAAAAGCTTGATTTGAGTTAGAACTTATGAGATAATACTCTTGTGATCTTTGCTAAGAATATGCAGTTGGAAGCTCTATTAACACCTTCAAAAACTTGGCTTAAAACCTTCAACCCTTCACTTATCTCTACCATCTTTGGAGTTTAAGCTCTTGAACCCCCATACATTCTTCTCTCTCAAACTCCTGTGACTGACGATGAAGTACCTCTCTTGAACCTTTAAACATTCACTCTAATCTACTTATCTCTTGAAGACACATATCTATCTATCTTGTCCAGTTTTCACAATAGCAACAACAAAGGCAAGATGAAGAGAAAATTGATTCCACAGCTATTAAGGCCCTAGAGCAAGTTGGGTGGGAATTAAAACAATTTAATTGTCAAAATGTCTTTGTTTTCATTCGCTTATATGTTGAGAAAATGCTCTTCTTTGGTGTACTGCAACATGCATGGAGTCACTATTTTGCTAGACTAGCTAAGCATGGTCTTCAAGAAAGAATCCATGGTCTTTTTTAGCGAGATGCGGATTGGGCTGCATTCAAAAAATCCCTACGCGAAGAATTCTTCTTAGAAGACTCAAGCCTAATGATGAAGAAAAGTTTCACTCATTGGGTTGAGAAACCCAACAAAGGTTTAGCTGCAACAGCTTTATACCATGAGTTTGAAAGTAAATTTGGACAACTTGATGCTTAAAGACCAACAAAGTATGGAAGGTCAAAAGATTAAATTATTCTTTAAGACTGCAAATCCCATTCTATAGCAAGAGAAGCTTGATGATCACCTAAAAGATGCTACCTCCGAATCAGGAGTCAAGACTACATGGACAGATGTTACTAATGCAGTTAACATGATTGCTCGAAGAGAGTGGATGGGACTAAGATTGGGCTCTACTTCAACTTCAACAACTCCATTGATGGAGCTTGTTCCACCTTCAAAATCCCTATTCCTTTGACTAATCAACCAACTCTTTCTTCTTCTATTCCTTCTAAAAATGATTTCATGGATGAACTCATTAAAATCATGCATGACCTTCATCTGAATATTATAGAAATTAGTTCTAAGGTGGAGAAGCTGGATGTCAAAGTTGGAGGACAAGGATGATCATCAACTCAAAGACACATGAGAGAAGACTATAAGAGGTGCTGTATTTGGTGTGATAGCCAACAACATGAAAAGAGGGAGTGTTTTGCCTTCCATGAGATTGAAGCACAAAAGCTCGTCTTTTGGAAAGACGGTGAATTCATGCAGCTGAAACTGGTCTTCCACTGGAGCCAAATTTTGGCAATGGTGGAATGAAGAAAGATTAGAAAATTTAGTTGTAAAGAATGCCTACGCATCAATTGATGTAGCTACCTATGGGCTGCAAATTGAGCCAACTAAATCAAATTTTAAATCATTTAAAGCTAATGTGCAATCTAAAGTATGGATGCATGCATTAGATCAAATGGAACACGGCAAAGTAGCCAAATATGATTTGACTAACACCAGTCAGTGTGTTCGAGGAATAACTAATTGGAAAGAACTGGTAGATTCTTTTTCTGCCTTTGCACATTTGGTTGACGTCAATCATAAAGAAGTCTTGATTGAAGAAAAGAGAAGAAGAAAAGATGAACCAGGGCCTTCCTCTTCTAGCCCTCCCAAACGGGTAACTAGAAGAACGCTTAAACAACCAAAGTTTGCTGAAAA
Source organism: Lygodium microphyllum (assembly GCF_053477565.2). Classification (NCBI taxonomy): domain Eukaryota; kingdom Viridiplantae; phylum Streptophyta; class Polypodiopsida; order Schizaeales; family Lygodiaceae; genus Lygodium; species Lygodium microphyllum. Next base: position 75,692,081 of record NC_141140.1, read on the forward strand.
TATAACCCCAGATCAAGAGATGGAAGATGCGCCACAAATAAAGAAGACCGAAGGAAAGAAGAAATACAGGCAACCAGGCTACAAATTGCAGTCTGACATAGAAACTGCAATCGATCTCAAACGAGTTCTAGAAGAACAAATTCTAGGAAGTAAAATTGAGTTTACCTTAGGTGAAATTCTTGGAATTGCCAAACGTGGATTTCATGATGTAATTATTAATGTAATCAAAAGAAAAAGACAATATGTTTTTAATGATGCTGAAGAATTAGTGCATGCTTTTTTGCAAGCTCTTCAATTCTTTGTGTAGGATGAAGAGAAGCTGGCTCCACAAGGAATTCCACTTGAAGCAGTTAAAGAGTTAAATGCAGCAATTGAAGCTAAAGATAAAGAAAGCATGGATGCAAAAATTAAAGAAGTGAAGGCTGAAAATGTAATGGTCAACTGGTCCAAACCAGTTGGGCAGCCCACCTCTCAAAAAGAAGGTCATCTATACAGCATGATGAGGAAGAAGCCCGATTCATTCCAAGCAATCACTACTCCCGTACACTTTCGGCAAGAGCAATAACGGAGATAGTAGTCAAAATTAGAGAAAAATAAATACCATTTGTTGCACTCTTAGACCACAATTCTGAGATAAACGTCATGGCAAATAGTCTCTATGAAAGTGACGGATGGCCCATAGATGTTGATCCAGGTTGGCAAATGAGAGCTACAAACAATATGCTAAATGTCCTAATATGCAAGTAACTATTGGAGACATAAAAGACAAATTTCACTTTTTTTTTCAAGACTCTTGTAGTTACCCTATCATTCTTGGGAAACCTTACATTTCTGAAGCCTTCTTGGAAACAAAAGCTCTTGATGATGGTTCTTCCTATGCTCGAATCCGAAGCAAGGATAATAAACAAGCTGTGCAATTTCTTACCATGTGTGTTAACCATCATCGAAACAGAGATCGACTGCATGATTATCCTATGCCTCCTAATGCCTGAGAATTCAAGGGTTTTTGGGTTGCACTGTTGTAAAAGGAGGCTATGGCAGTGCGTCATGTAAAAAGATTGAACCTCCTTATGCTACAGAGACTGTGTCTCTAGCAAATCTATATGTATGTACAACCAATAGTATGGGATGTTATAAGTCTCTTCCAGCCATGACTAAAGCTGAAAGAAAATATTTATGTCATGTAAAAAGGGTGTTGAAAACTTATGACACAATGGTTGAAAATGAAGATATTTTGGGCATTTTTTTTGGACTGATTACTACTGACACATTGGCTGAAATATATGTAGCTGCTCATATAGAAAATCAGGTTGAAAATCAGTCCATAGAAGTATGTACATTGGATTTTTATCAAATAATTCAAGAATTTGTTGAGCAGGAAGACATTGGTTTACTCAACAAGGTTGAAGCGCAATTGGAGACAATATACAAGATGGTGGATAATAAAGTCAAGCCTGTGGTAGTCCCACTACTCCTGAAAGTGAAGGGCTGGATGATAGGGCAGCAAATCAGCCAAGTTTTTGTGATCCTTCCAACATTGGTCACAAGTTCACATCTAAAAGTATAAAAGAGCTAAAAATAGGTGAAAATTCTTTCCTTTCACCAGCTGAAAAACACTCTTTGATGCAAATGCTAATGAAACATGGAAAATCTTTTATATTTTAGCCAAGTGAAATAGGCTGTGTGGATCCAAATATTGTGGCTCCTATGGTAATTTTACGATCCCACATGTGCCTTGGAACCTCAAGTCCATCCCCATTCCAAGGGCGCATTTTTCCAAATTATTGGAACTTCTAAATGAGAAGATCAGAATGAAGATTTTAGAACCTTCTTCAGTACCTTACTTAAATCAGTGGTTTAATGTGCCAAGAAAAATGGATCCTTACGATTCATTCAAGATCTACAGCTTGTTAATTGTGTCACAATCTGAAGTGTTGGTTCGGGTCCAATTGTTGACGAGTTTGCTGAAGCTTTTGTAGGTAGAGAAATCTATTCTTGGGGGATGTATATTCAAGATACGACCAATTTAAGCTTTCATTAGAAAGCCGAGACATTACCATAATGAAGACACCTCTCTTGGATTGGTCTGCATGTGCACTCTACCACAAGCTGCAACAAACTCCATAGCCCATATGATGAATGCCATGCACAAAGTCTTAAGGGACTTTATTCCACAACTTACTCTTCCATTTCTTGATGATGTACCTAGGGATGTGAAGTCAATGAAAAAAATGAGGAGCTTGACGAAGATGGCTGTAGGACATTTGTAGTTAACCATGTTCATGATTGTGACATGATTTTGACAAGGCTAGAAGAGGTACATCTTGCCCTTTCTGGAGCTAGGTCGATTTTTGGAGTAAAATAAGTCCTAGTGGTTAGACATCTGTATGGCCCCTATGGACGTAAACCTTCACCAATCAAGATAGATGCCATCAGTAGAATGCAAGAAAAATACACAAATATTTTAGAGGTGAGAAGATTTCTTGGCGCATGTGTATTCTATCTTGTACGGATACCACATTTTTCTCATGTAGTAAAAAATTGCTATCAATTATTAAGAAAAAGCCAAAAATTCTCTTGGGGGAAAGAGCATACTCTCATTATACGCAAAATAAGAAATTTATTAATTTTAGCCTCCACTCTCAAAAGGGTTGATTATTCAAATGGTCAACCCATCATCCTTACTACAGATACAAGTCCCATTGGGATAGGATGGGTTGTTGGCCAAGAAGACCTTGAAGGTAACATGTTTGCAATTCGTTTTGGAGCATAGGTTCTCAATGAACGTCAAAGAAGGTATGCACAAGTAAAAAGGGAATTGTGGGGAGTTGTAACAACATTAAAGTGTGATTGTGAATACTTTACATGTTCTTTCGTAGTGGTAGAAACTGATTGTCTTCCACTCTTGGGTATGATTGCCAACTGCTCTACACACAACATTGCTATGCTAAGATGGATTTCATATGTTAAATCTCTTAACCTTGAATTACGAATTAAAGCATATTGCAAGAAAGGTGAATCTAGTTGCTGACATGCTGTCACGTGCAAGATATGACAATGAAGAAGAGTTGATGGAAGAAGATGAAGTTAAAGAATCTATACTTGTTGAATTTCATTCCATGGCTACTAAAAGTACATTTTCAGTTACTGCATATACAAACCCAAAGTTGAATCTTGCAGGTGAAGCTGATCTTTTTAATGGTATAGCATTAAGTACAGTAAGAATAGGAAAAGGTACTGCTATAAATCAACACACATCAATAAAGATCAAAGATTTATCTATGGAAGAAGGATGGTCAACTAGAAGCTAGCATGCTCATTGCATTGCTCAAGTTCTAGTTCATTTCCTTGAAGAAGATTATGAAGAAGATTGGCTGAAGATCCCAATATTTTAACACAATGAAGAAGAAAGAGACTTGGACTGATGAAGAGTTCAAGCATATTAAGAGGAAAGCTTATGGCTTCTTTCTTAGAAAATGGAAATCTATGGAAGCACGCAAAGAAGAAGAAATGAGCATTTGTCTGAGTTTTGGGTAATAAAAGGTTTCAACTATAGGTAATGAAGGAATTTCATGAAAGCTTGTGGACTGTCCATAAAGGTATATGGGGAACCTTTATTAAAGTCAAAGAAAAATAATGGTGTGCAGAACATGTATTGAGATATAGAGCATTTTGCTGAAACCTGTTATGTGTGTCAAATGTATTCTATGGTCAAGCATTGAGATGGGTTACAACGGACTTATCACTTGCAAGAGAAGATCTAACCAATCAAGTTGAAGGTAAAGCTTTAACAACCAAGACCACTCAAGCTATTTGTCACTTTTTGCTTGAAGAAGTATTTTGCAAATATGGATGTGTTGGCAAGGTAATCGCAGATAGAGGAGAATTGAATGCCGATGAGGCACGCAACTTCTTTGCTCAATTGGGTATCAAGTTGGCTTTGACATCAGTCTACAATCCTGAAGGCAATGGAAAGAGTGAGAGAGGACATAAACCTATTCTCAAAGCTCTAGCAAAGTCTTGTAGAGGAAAGATCAAATAATGACCTAAAATGTTATCTTTTGCATTATGGGATGACCGGACTACTCACAATATAGTGACTAGCTATATGCTGACTGAACTTATGCATGGACAACAACCAATTATGCCAATTGAATAATCTATTCTAACATGGAGTCTTCTACCTTGGGATGAAAGCATTAGTAGAGAAGAGTTATTGACTTTGCGCATATGGTAGCTAAAAAGAAGGCTTGAAGATGTTCAAGCAGCTATTAAGAAGTTAAAAACTAAAAGACTAAAAAACAAAAGAAGATTTAATAGGAAACATCGACTTCGGCCAAGAGCTATCCAAGAAAATGACTGGGTGCTTGTTTATGATAGTAGCCTAGATAATCAATACAATGCTTCTAGGAAGATAGTAAAGCATTGGTTTGGCCTATATGTGGTAAATGTCATTCATGACAATGCCACATATTCATTGGCTAAAGTGGATGGGATAAGCATGAAGATACCCGTAGCTCAAAAAATAATTAACCTCTTCAAACGAAGAGAAAGTTCAACATATGAGTTCGAAGACTTGGATATAATTCAAGAGCATGAAGACATAGAGAAAGAAGAAGAGGTAGAAGATGAAGACATTGACATGGCAAACGATACTTCTTTTGACACTGCAGATCCTTAAGACTTTGGCACATGCTAGAGGATGTGCTTGTTAGGAGGGGGTGGATGTCATGCCACTACATGCACATTGTGTGAAAAATTCTAGGGTGCGGCATCCTTATAGATCTAGAGAGCCAGTGCCACTTTAGGCATTAGTGTTAGTGTCCATGGTTCAAAAATATTAGATTTTTGGACAAGTTTTAGCCAATTTTTGATATTTAGATATTAACACCGAATTGGGGAATATGGGAATTTTCCATAAGTTTGGGACACATGGTCAAATATTTGGATTTGTCATAGCTTGACCACTATAAATCCAAATCAAGCACTCTATAGCTCAATAAATTCCATTTTTCAAGCGCTTTCCAATGATAGGTCACATCATATAGTTTTGAGGAACTTATGGGCATGCTATCCGGGTGCCACCTTTTTAGTATTCAAAAAATGAGAATTGGGAGATTCCCAAACTCACTAATATTGCGTTTATTATATCTTTTAAAAATTCATAAAACTATATACAAATTTTAGATTAGGATAACATGTAAAAGAAAGCATGTAGTTTTCAGCTATTTTGAGAGGATTTTATATAAATCGAAAGCTTAGCAAAATTGCACGATACATGATCGCTGTTTTCAGGCAGTCAATAGCACTTTGAAGTGGAAGATGAATTGGGAGTGATCTGGCAAAATTCTGGCCAGGTGTGCTAGTATTTTACCCCTGTTTTGGAGCCAATGGAAGCATCAGATTAGCGATCTGAGTAGCATAGAGGAAGGTATTATTTTATGAATATTTTTTTCTTAAGAGTTTTATCTTCTCATAATGCAGAAATAAACTGACAAGCTTCATCTCTATTAGTATTCTTCTACATTTTCTATTTTTTTCTGTGAGTATTCTTCTATGCCTTCTATTTCTTCGAACCCCTTCTCTTCCATCTACTCCTCTTTCTGAATCTCCCTTCATCTTGTTGTCTCTTACCCCCTGGTAGACTTTCAACACCAAACACACCAACACCATGTTAGGGGAAGTTTATGCTATCATCAGAGGTGATTTTTGGAAGATATTTGGGATGATATCTTCAACTATATTTAGAGAATTAGCTATAGCAATGTTCTTTTAATTCATTTTTTACTCTACAAAAGACATTTTGTCAAAACAAGCAAGTATTATGTGCCCCTATGGCAGGGCAATGTTTGTTGATCATTCATAGATGCTTTGAGTTGAATTAAGAGGAGTTTTTAATCTTATTTCTTGGCTGTGCTAACTTATTCTTATCAGGATCTCAATTTGAAACTCTCTTGAAGCAAGTCTCTTTGCCCTACAAGCCTTGTAATTGATTCATAAGCTTTTGTCCTTAACAATCTATATTGAATGTAATCATGCAAAGTTGATTCATGATATGGTATAATGTATGAATGATGGGATGCAGAGTTGTTTATGATACATGACAACATATTGTACTTGATTTTATAATTTTTGATTGCTCTTACAGTCAAGAAAAAAAGCTTGATTTGAGTTAGAACTTATGCGATAATAGTCTTGTGATCTTTGCTAAGAACATGGAGGTGGAAGCTCTATTAACATATTCAAGAACTTGGCTTGAAACCTTCAACCCTTCTCTTATCTCTACCATCTCTAGAGTCTAAGATCTTGAACCTTCATACATTCTTCTCTCTCAAACTCCTGTGATTGACCATGAAGTACCTCTTGAACCTTTAAACATTCACTGTAATCTACTTATCTCTTGAAGAAACATCTCTATCTATCTTGTGTAGTTTTCTTGCCAAACCCCTGTGGTGACCTTCAACCCTATGTGTTGCGACACCGTGGCTAACATGCAAGTGGTGATAATGGTAAGATTTGGGTTAAAAGACAATTTCTTGAGAAAGTGTGCTATAGATGGGTGGGGGTCCCTCTCTATGCAGGTTAAGCACTCCTTTGGAGGTGTGGCATTCACATGGTAGATTTTAGGAAAATTGTACCTACCATACACCTCCTAGTTGAAATAAACTCCAATTCTTCACAGATAGGGCATGTAGGTAGGATTATTTCTCTCATATGGTAGTGTGTTACAGAATATCATTTAGGCATCTAAGTTAGAGTCCCAAATTTTTCTTTGCCACTTTGGTTTGTTGCATACCTTTAACGTGTCCACTTGTCTACTTGTAGGACACGTCTTAGTAGCCCATCGGGAAGAGAGTCCAGAAAGCGCGGCACTCGGCACTCCCATGGAATGTCACGGGGTTTGCAATCTAGGACTTCCCGAGTCTGCCACGTAGCGGAAGCATTCTGGCCTTTCCCACTTAGGATCGACCTGAATTAGGGTTTTCCTAGTGGTCAAATTCCTAGAACGGTAGCTAGCATCAAACCCCAGATGAACTACTTTATATAGAAACATTGTTAGATATGATCAATGCCCCACCCTCATTAGGTGCTACCAATGATCCATGGTGCTCAAAGTTGTAAGGCCCCCATTATGAGGAGAAGCCAAATGTGAGCCCGGACATTGGTTGAGTCCTGACTTGTATATCAGATGAGGTCTATGTGACCGGATGGCAAAAAAGGTGACTGTTGTGGATCTAATCTTTGGGTTAGACGGAGTGGTTAAGCTGGTAGCAACTCGAGGCACATTGCATTGAGTTGCGTGGTAAGGGAGTTAAAGGGGCCCCTATTGTGGGGTCCGGGGTAAAGGGAATATTCCCTGGAATATTCCCTGGCCGACTAGTGGAGGCTCATATGGTAGGTCGGTCAGCAGGCCGACCTAACGACCTTCGCGGGCTACAAAAGCTAAACCCCTTCGCAGCCATCAAACACTCATCTTTCACCCAGTCAGAGTTGTTGTTCCAGCTAGCCTTAAACTCTTCACCTATCTTCTGTCTAGATCGCCATCTAAGCTTCACAAAGTGGAAGCGCACGGGTGGACAGAGCCATCTTTGTATCAGTTGTTTGGAGTTAAAGAATTTACTGATTCTCCTCTTATCTGTTGTGTACTCTCTATCTCTTTCTTAGATTCTGTTCGCTGCACCGTGTAATATTTTACAAACATCAGGGTCGAAGCGGATTTGTACTGCACTTGGTTCAAGGAGAACGGAAAACAAGAGGGATGCAAAGCTCAACCTCTCTGCCCGTAAGGCATAGTCCCATTCCGTTCCCCTAAAACAGCATAAATCGGGACTCTAACTTCCTATATTCTAGGTCACTGTTACCTTGCTGTCAATTTTCTTCGAGAAAAGTTCCTGGCCAACCGGGACTACCCTTCCGTAGGACGGACCCATGGTCACATCCACTGCACTTCCCTCAGGGTTGCTTTAGTTGTCTAATTACCTACGACATTTAGTTTGACAAGCAAAAATAGCTTTCTTAATTAGCCAATTTAATCACTGATTCCTTCACGTAATCTTAGCACTGACATAGAAAAACAATGTCAAACAAGTTCATTTTCAAGAATTGATCTTATTTATCAGTCTTTGGAATACATCATATAATCTAGCCCGAAGGCTAATCCATAATCCGCCCGAAGGCAATTCCAACAGTCCTCAAGGATCGCTATTCCAAGTTTGCGCCCGTAGACTAGTATGTGGACCTCGAGATCCAATCCCACAGAGTCATGTCGGCCTCTTGTGCAGGACCCAGAGGCAAGGGATTTATGGCCAGAGCCCCCCTTGGCACCCAAGCGTCCTCCTGCTTCAAGTAGCACCCATGGAGGGACCTCTCATGGCAGGTTCGGTCCACGTACCCGGCGCAGCTAACAACCCCCTTGGATAGGGTCAGGTAGACAGTCAGGGGTAACTGATACTGCCTCTCCCTCCAGGCCTTCAACCTAAAGCATTAATTATTTTTCCAGCTTTAGTTCATTTAGCAAAGAAGTACAAACAGTGCTCCTAACTGTACAAACACAATCAATCTAGTGGTTGTTTGGCCAATTGCTAAGGTGTGAACCCTTCTCTCCGAATGTATCCAACATTCAATCTGGGATCAATTGCGACTTGGCAAGATCCCTAAGGGTTTCGTTGCTTGTTTACCCTTTTATCCTTGGGTTAGGGTTTAAATCTTGTTAACCCAAATTAACAAACACCTTAGGTTCCTTAAACTAAGATAGTCAATCTTGTGCAATCTCGTCACCCTAACTTGATTGGTCAATTGCTTGCTAGGCAATTCATGATTACCCTAACTTGGCAACTCAGCCTCAAAGAAGGGTGATATAGCAAGATGACTATCCATCCTCTTGCAAATTAGACTTGTACTTAGAACTTTCCAGCCTTGTTTCAAGGAGTGGCAGTTCTATCTTGTGATTTAAACACAAAGCCGTGTGACGTTGCAACTTGTTGCACAAGACAAGTATCGCACCTAACTTGTGGGGTTATTTCTCCCATCGCACGGTGTTACTTGGTCAAGAAATACGTTTGGTCAAGATGTAGGGATTGGGGATGTCTTCTTGACCCAACCCAACCCTAACCATACTAGGCGGACAATGTTTGGCCCTAGGGTTTCTAACTTCCTTGTGTAGAAGTCTAGCGTTTGGTCATCTGATCATTAGGGTGGGAACCCTAGATTGTTCTTGCATTTAACTAACCCTAACATTCTGTGAATGTGGGTAGGATCCTTGGGAATTAGAAGTCTTGACTTGGCATCCCAAGTGCAATACTAGGTAGAAATTTTAAACGTAACTAAACCCTACCTAGCACTTTGAAGTGTTCGTTGTACTAACTATTTATGCTTTTATGAATCCCATGTGGGTTATGCCATTACAAGCGATTTACCTAAATTGATCTAATTGTCTTGCGACAAGAGGAGATCTTTCCTTAGAGATGCTAATATTTTTCCTAAAAGAAAATAATTGCAAGACATAACATTCCATCCAAATATGTGATTCATAGACTTTTTCCTTCTATGCAGCTATAAAATGTACAATGACCATTTCTTTTCCTTGCCTAAACTATAATGATTGACAATTTAGGACTAACTCGTATAAAAACCTACGTTGAATTTCAACAAGAACTATGCTCATAACCCTTCACTTAATGCATTGAATTCAAGCTTTAATATGAAATGCATCCTTTTCTAAATACAAACTTTGATAAAAGAAGTCCATGCATAAGCGAATACCATGAGTCCGAAATTTAATTTATCTCTCCTTTAGCACTTAGCCTGACTTAAAATGCAAGCATCCTTGCATGCAACTGACAAAGTTCATAGTTTCCTTTCCATGCATTGCGATTCTTTGGACAACATTCAATGGGTGTCTAAGATTATCCTCTATACGAATCACATCCATGAATTTTAAATCATAAGTGCAACATGCGACATAAGATCTATCCTTCTTAGCACGATATCCTCTTCTAATTTATGCATTATCATTCAAGAAGATTGCAACTACCCTTGTTGATGGGAGTGCGAGCAATTTCAATTAATCAACATGTACTAAATATTGTAAAATGAATGGATAAATACATTTAAATTTTCCTAAATACCATCATGCTTAACGCATCCCTTTATACGAGAATACAGTTGGAACCTGGGCATGAGGATTTGCAATGTTGTCCATGCGTGAACTCGGAGTAGAAGCTCCCGTGTGTGTGCCTCTCGCCATTTTCTTGGGAGCCAGTGACGAATCAAATCCCAGTTTAGCAACTTCCTCTTGGGTCCTTTACGCATTACGAATCCTCTTCGACTGAGTTCTTCTCCTCTGCGCAGGACACGGCCCTTATAGAATGCGGTTTTAAGAAAAACCCGCAATGCACGGGAGAACAAGGCTTATGGAGGCTCTAATTTAAAAGCTTCCTAACAAGCTTCTAATGCTCCCTGTGACAGAAACGACCGTGGAGAGAGAAGATGAGGATGGAGGTGATGATGAGGAGGGTGATGCTGGCAACGATGAAGAAGATTATGATGATGATGGTGGCCGTGGAGTGGCGCAGGAGCATCGATGGTAGCAGAAGCCTGTGGCGGAGATATGGTGGGAAACACGATGGCACGCAATCAGTCCCTCCTCTTCCCCTTCTCAAGCTAGAGAGAGGGGGTTATATAGTGTGGAAGGGGGGGGGGAGAGATAGCCACGATGTGGCTAGTTTGCATGCTTCCTCCTCCCCTCGTGCTCTCCTACTCCTCATCACTCCTCTCACACTCCCTCTCCCCTGCCATGCAACGGATGAAGGGGAGGGGTTAATAGTAAAAAAAATTTCCTCAAGTTTAACCATTATCCGCTTTTCCCCCTTTGAAGAGACGTTCCCGTGTGGCCTACGGGTTTTTAGCCTCGGCCTCTTTTGCATAACGTGGCTGGAGTTTATTAATGTGCGAGGGTGGAGCATTTAGCCCAGGGTTCTTCTACTTGCGGGGAGATTATTTTAAATTGCTCTTGCGCGGGGCATGTATGATAAAAAAATCATTAATATTCCGAGCGAAAATATTACAATACCCCTCCACTTTCTTGGGTGCCTTCATTACCTTGTCCTCCCATCCTTTGCTCTCTACAAGTGCTCAACTTCTTTTTCTTGTTTCCTTCTACGTTCTTTGTATAATCTCCTTGATTCTACTTGGGCAGCTTCTAGGTCTCTACCCCCTTCTAGTGTGGCTCCGGTCTTTTTGCTTGGGATTCTCAACATGATTCTTCTTCTTTCTCCTTGGCTTGATTACATAGAATCTTGATCCCCTTGTTCACAAACCATCCTTTTACTTGAAGTTTGCTATTGAGTTGGGTGACCAACTTCTCTCCCTGGGGATTCCACCTATAAGAAATAATCTATATAACGTATGTTCAAAGGATATTAAGAAATACCCTTTCTTTACATGCTATAAGGTCTTAAAATGACCCCTTTTACTTTACTAACCTTACAAAAATTTTCAAATTATAATTTAAAAACCCCTTTTTGTAAATATAGTCCTATAAATTTTACTAAATATAACACACTTTATTTTGAACTCACATGGTATCTTATATATTCTATAAGGTGGACTCCTCAGGCTTCTCTCTTCTTAGTAGCTTGTTGTGCCTCCTCCTAACTGAACTCTATTGAATTCTTCTTCTTCCGAATTCCTTGTGAGAATGAAGCAGGAGGGCTCATGGGAGTGCTCATTGGAGTGGGAGAGCGATGCTCTTCTTGGTTCGATGATCGGTCATGGATCTCCTCTCCTACTTCTTCTCTTTCCATCTCCCCCATGGCTTCTTGTATTATGGCTATCATAGCACCCCTCAGAACCCTACAGTTGATGCCTTGGATGCTGATTTTTCCCTCTTCAATTCTGTTGTTGTAGCCGACACTCTCCTCCTATTGCCTGGGAACTTTTGCTAGCACCTTTGTCAATGCTTGGATAACTTTTTAGACATAAGCATTCCAGTTCACCTCATCCAGTGCATTTTCTATAAGGCTTTCACGTAAGGGCACTCCTATCATATCTTTGACTTGAGAAGAGGGTGTGGACCATCTTCACTTGTAGTCTGATGGTAGGCTCAAGAATATTAGCTAAGTTGATTCCATCATTTTTATAGAATTTCTTAGTATCCATTCCCAACATCCTATAGATATCTCTCTTTGGCCTCTTCTCTGGCTTGTCCACCAACCCCAAGGACTTCTGCACAATCTCCAAGCTAAGTTCGACTTCCATCCTTCTAGTGGCATCTCCATGTCTAATTGTCACCGTGCCACTGTGTTTCTAGATGTCAAATGTTTTTAGGAACTTTGTGGATTTGCTATGATCTATGTTCAAGCTCACCTTCTCTAAGTACTCAGCAAGATTTCACTCTTTTATTATCTTGATCACCATCTTCTCTAGATTATGGATGTTGTGGTATTTTAGCTGGCTGAAGGCATGTATCTCCATGGCTAAGCCGTATTTTCTATGTTCTTGGTTCGAGAATGGGAGCTTCTTGACTTTATCGTATTGCCCTTCCATTTGGGTTCCTATCAGCATACAAAAGTCCACAATCAGTTCTGTTTAAAGGAAATTCCTTGCATAAAAGGTAAAGGGATTAGAAAGAAACAATATTAGATTGTTGAAATGTATAAACCAAGAAATGAAAATTTCCCTATTAATCAATCCATACATTCCATGTAAGAACTTTATGGAGAATTTTTATTAAAAGAAGAAGGAAAATCAATTCATCTTTTTCTTTTGAAGTTTAACTCCTATTTTTATTTTTCATTTACCTTCCACTTTACCCCCTCTGCCTTGGAAATGATGAAAATTCTCACAAAGAGCTGTATGTGGTGTATTATTATATGCAAACTAAAGTAAATGCAAGTGTGTATCCCATGTTTGTGGTTTTGAAATTGTGTATGCACGGTGAGAGCTGAAAAGATGAGTGGATTGCCTCTTACCCACCGAGCTTCCTATCCTCACTAAGAGAGCTAAAGAAGGATATCACCTAGCCAAAGGGAGGATGGGCTAGGACATCCCTTTCATCAAAGAGAATGGAAAGAACCAAAACATAACTTCACGAGAGAGAACTTGTAGCCCATCTTAAAGGAAATGAAGATGATGGAAGGTTAAGAGAGGTGATGGCTCCTAATTTCTCCCATGAACATATATATAATATGAGGAAATAAGGATTCCCTGCCAATAGAGCATATAGCAAGTCTTACTTAGTAAGTTTAAGTATGAATGTAGAGGGAGAATTAGAAGAGAGTACATATGATCTAGACACCATATTAGAATATGAGAGAGAGAGAGAGAGAGAGAGAGAGAGAGAGAGAGAGAGAGAGAGAGAGAGAGAGAGAGAGAGAGAGAGGGAGACAAGAGGAGAAGAGGTAGAGGAATCTTACCAATATGTATTCATGGAATGCTAAATAATAAAAGAGACTCACTCATAGCTTATCTAAAAGAGATGGACTAGCATGAGGGTGTTCTAGAGTGCTCTCATGTGCTTATCATTGTCTTTTACATCTCCATAGACATCTTATATAGTCTCCATGAGGGATTAAATTAAGATAATCTTCTTGATTAACGTAATCCTAGATGATGTATGGCATCTTTGAAAATATGGAGAATAGTAGATGGGACAAGTCCCCACCTTGGTCATCATGTAAGAAGCGAAGGGTGGTGGTAGACAAGCTAGAGAAAGGGAGCTAGATTATAAGAGATGGGTGCCAAAAGCAAATTATTATAATATATTTACAAGAAGGATAAAATGGAAAGTTGATGCGATAATGGTAAAATGGAGAAGAAAATTGCTGCAGACAGTAGTCTGCACCTTCATAACTTCAAATTAGTTTCCCCTGAGATTTATTGAAGTTATAAAAAACGGCTTCTAAAAGCTACTTTGACTTTAGTTTCTTATATATATATAAATACATATAAGCATGTGATAGAGGCGGTCCATGCTTGTAAGCTTTTTGTAAGATCCAAATGACACAAGGATGTAGAGAGTGACTTGTATACAAGGGTGAGGTGTCCTCTCATGATGGTGATAAATCCCAAATCTTGGCGATGTAGGTGGAATCCACGTGTAGTTGGAGGCTAGTCCTTTGAAAAAATCTATGTACTCACTCAACCCCTAGGTGCAATCCATTTCCACCTTCACTAAGATAACCCATCCCTTTTACCCTTTATATTGAAATCCCTCCTAAAACCTTGTTTTCCCACTTACTAGAGTTATCATAACCGAGAAGCAATGTAGCATACCTAGTGCTTGAAGAGTAAACCCAAAGTGATAAGATGTAGGGTTTAAGCTATGGGTAAGGCTCTTGATAGAGGGTTTGGCCAAATTTTGTAGTAGAAATCCGGTTTGTAAAAAACTCGGATCAACGGAAAAGATAAAAAATTGTACTGTTAGTAGCTTCTATTTGCCCATTTGTTTCAAGATGAAATGCAGATGAGAAATCAATCTTACTATCCAAATTAGGAAACAAAGTAGTCCAAAAATTATTGCAAAATCTAGAATCACGATCATAAATAATAACTTTTGGCAAAAACAGTCTTCAAAAATAATTGTGCAGCTTGAGATGTAGTTAATGTTTTCTTGCATGGAATGAAATATGCTTGTTTGCTAAATCAATCTACAATAGCCCAAATCATATCATTATTAGCTTGGATGTTAGGCAAACTAGTTATAAAATCCATTGAAATATGTTCCCATGGTCGTTTAGGAATTGCTAAAGGCATTAACAAACCATATTGCTTACCATGGTGTCGCTTAATTCTTTGACAAATTAAACACTCAGATACAAAGTTAGAAACATCAGATTCCATCTGTGGGGTCAATAAAAATCTTCAACCAATGTAAAAAAGTAGAAATAATACCTATATGGCCTTGATATGGGGGCCTTGATATGATTTAAATGAAACAGTTACGCCCAACCTTTTCTCATAAAACATAAATCCATCAGAATAAGACAATGAATCTATTGAAACCCAATTATTAGCAACTAATTTATTCCAGTCAGCTTGAAAACTAAGGTCTTAGTCATATGTATCTTTCATAGGGATAAGGGAATCAAAAGATATAGCGGAGGTATTATGGATACTTGGTCTTCTACTTAAGGTATCGGCAACAACATTCTCTTTTCCAGGTTGATATTGGATAAGTGGATGAAAAAATGAATAAAAGCAGCCCATTTAATATGACGGTCAGAGATTTGTGGCTGACTAAGGAGATTTTGATACTTTGTTGGTTAGTTTTGATCATGAATTCAGATCCCATTAAATAGTGTTTCCATTGACGTAAAGCTTGTATTATAGCTAGCAATTCCTTATCATAGATAGAATATTTAAGTTCAGATGGTTTAAGTTTGCACCTAGAGTAGGCTATGGGATGTGAATCTTGCATAAGGACAACTCCTATTCTAGATCCACTAGCATCAGTGACTTCTAGGAAGAATATCTGTCTTGCTAAATATGTAGCCCCTTGTAGTTTATCCATGAGGTCGTCTACCCTAGGGATCGGATATCTAATCTTAACAATGATCTTGTTTAGGGCATGATAATCAATGCACATCCTATAGGTGTTATTTTTCTTCTTAACTAACAGGACAGCTGCATCAAAAGGAGAACTACTAGCCTAATGAGTCCTTGGGTTAACAAATTTTCAGCTTGGGTTTGAATTTCTTTCTGTTCAATTTGATTATGTCTATAAGGTACTTTACATGGTGGTTGTGATCCAAGAACTTAGTCTATTTTATGATCTTCAGTACGTGTAGGTGGTAAATCAGTAGCAAAACAATCTTTAAATTGTGAAAAAAATTGTGTGTGCCTAGGATGCATTTGATTTTCCTCAGCTTCAATTTCATTCACCCATATTAAGTATGATTTGCTAACTTTTCTTAATGCACATTTAGCCTGTGTGTGACTAAGCAATGGAAAATTATCAAAGATGTGTGTACCATACATATAGTGTGATTTGCTTTCCATTAGAATAAATCTTCATTGAATGTGTGGAATAATCTATATCGAGGTTATATTTATGACGCCAAGGTATTCTTAAAATAATGTCACTAGATTGCAAAGGCACAACCAAGAAATTTATGCGCTTAATATAATCATCAATTTTAATTTCTAAGTCATAAACTTATTGTGTACCATTGTATCTAGTACCTAAGAATGCAGCCTTGATGCGATAATGAGTTGGAATAGTATGTAAATTCAATTCTTTGACCAATTTTACATAAATAAAATCATGCGTGCTCCCATCATCATGCAAAATAATATTTTCTTTACCACGCACAAGACGTCTCATCATTAATAAAGAATAAGGATTTGGCATACTTGATAAAGTATTTGAAGTGATACCGATATCATCATTATCTTCTATAAAATCTGGTATTTCTACATGGTCTTCATCTTTAGTCACTCCTAAGTAGTTGATGTGAATAGTTGGCTTTTTGAATTGACAATTCACCACTACATGTCCAGGTTGATGACACTTGTAGCAGACTATGGATTTGGCTTTGGAAACATTATTGGTAATGGTTGGGAGTTTAGGTATGTTGGAATTTGGCTAGAAAGATGGCTTAGGATTTGGATTTGTGTTTGATAAGCAGGGAATGGTGTCCAAGATTTACAGAAAGAAGATGGCACAAAGCGGTTTTGATTGAATCTTCGAAAGTTAGAATTGAATTGCTTTGTACCGAAGTTACAGTTAGTTGGAAATTGTTGTGATTCTCTCGTTCTCAAATCTTGTCTTCAACATTATGGGCCAAAGATATTACATCCTCTAGAGTCATTGGCTTGAACATGTTCACCTCTGCATAGAAGTGAACAAGCAAACAGAACATAAACTTGTGCTTGTGGGTTACCTCAGGTACATCTTCGAGCATTCAAAGTTGCAATAAGGTGTTTCAGAAATGCTCGGTATATTGTGAAATAGGCTCATGATCTCTTTGTTGCAGAAGATCCCACTGTTTGATTCCTTTTTCATGGAATTGAGGTGGAAGAAAATTCTACAAAAATATCTTTTGAAAAACCTCCCAAATAGTAGGACAATCAATACTTTTGCGGAAAATAGTCGACCATAACGATACTCTGTCCACTAAATGGTTAGTGACACACTTGAATTTGTCTTTTTCAGCATACTATTCTTCATGGAAAAAATCATCAAATTGACTGATAAAAGTGAGAATAGTCTTTCCGTCACGTAGCCCATTAAAAGTACAAAATTTGAAATTTCTTTTACTTATATTGGCTTCTTTCTTGATAGATTGTGCTTCGAGTGTCACATCGATTGTACATCGTATAACATCTTCAGGCTGCGGTCCCATCTTGATTGACAATAGATTGTTGAAGAGTAGTCAGTTGAGTTTGCAAAGTTTGACGTGCTCTTCATTCCTCTTGAAGTTGCATCATAATTAGGTCTAATTTTTGCTCCATCGTTGGTTTCGGTAAATCACCTTCGACCATCAAATCTTCCATATTTTGATCGGATATCTTGCAAAATCCAAACAATCTCACACACTCAAAATCTTGTTAGCGGGATGAGTGTAGCTCAAAGTTGGGTTTACAAGGCTTGCTTCTTTTTTTTATATGGCTTTTTTGCAATCTTTCTTCTTTTTATGAGTACGAAAATTGATGAATCCTTCTTCCAACATATACTTTGTTCGTGTAGGCTGCGTATAGCAATGTGTTTGTTGGAAATTGGCTCTGTCAAAGTGTAGGTACGAATAGGGGCTTGCCAGAGTTGCAAAACCACTTTGGGGTTGATTTAGAGAAGATTTCGGTATGAACGCTCGCTAAGGGGGAAATTTAAAGATAGAAATATTTAAGCTTTAGTAAGCTTGTAAGCCTTAAGCTTTATAAAAGCTTAAGGATTTTTTTTAAAATTAACGAGGACATGAGGACATCGACGGTTGATTCGACGACGATCAGTACAACGTCCTGGTGCCCAGTCAATGAGATTGAGAGCTTAAGCTCTTTCTTAAGCTTTTATTAAGCTTAAAGATTAATGTTAATAAAATTTTTATTATTTTAGTCTTAAAAAAAAAAACGTCTTGCAAAGGAACTTCCCGAGTGGTCCTCCGTCGGCAGAGAGTGGTCCTTTGTGATCCAACATCACAACAGGGGGTTCTTCACTGGGAGAAATATGCTGGTATTAACGATTTTGATTGTAGAGCCCATTTGTTCCAAGAGCTTCACCTTTGCACGAGATGGTAAGTGATTGGAAGCCCTTGATCTCAGCTTTGCTCTGATACCACTGGTGCGCAAATCGAATGCGGGATAGCGAGCGTATGAAGGTCCCCAAGAACAAAAGAACTCTACTTAAGCTCAAAAAGTAAGAAGATAGACTTGCATGACATGAAGAAAAGAGACAAATTGGATACAACCTTCCCCCATGCATTGTGTGAGCGCTTCACAAGGCATGTATTTATAAATTTATTCATCTCAAAGCTCAAAAATAGCCCAATTTTACAACAAGCATGCTTTAGCTTTTGTGTTTTCTTTTTTCCAAATAAAGAATAAAGCGAGTGGGTGGCTCAAAAGTCGGGCTATGCCCAAATACAATGTCCAATAATGAAATATTTAAACCGTGCATCCATGCGCATAAAAAGTGATAAATATCTATCAAGCACTTCAATAAATAAGCGGGCCTAAATAAACATTAGTGCCACGTCTTTAATAATAAGACACATCCATTAAAAATGATAATTTTTTCTAGGTAATTTGAATATACCCTATCACCCAGTGTTTCCCAACTACATATTAACTGAAGCATTCATAGTTGTTAGAAAATAATAAAATTAAATTGACAAAAGTGAATACCTAGAAGTCTTCAGCTAAAAAATAAATAAATAGGTTAGAACTCTATCCTAACCTTAATTTAATATGAGTGCACTCTAAACTCATAGACATTCTTTATTTTAAATATGTATTTTATGGAATTATCTGCTCTATGGAGTTACCCACGTGTACATTAAATTAATATGATACTTGAAAAATACAAGCGTCCCCATTAACTTCTCGCACAAGGAACCCACCTTGTATACGAGCCTCGGTAAATAAATATAGTTTTACGGAATCCATCGCAAAACCTAACAGAATCCACCATGAAATGAATCCACCATGGAATATGCATCCTGGCATCAGGCACCCACCTCTTGTAATCTAGCTCCCTTTCTTTAGCTTGTCTACCACCACCCTCCTTGGCTTCTTGCATGATGACCAAGGTGGCGACTTGTCCCATCCACTATTCTCCATACTGTCAAAGATGCCATACATCATCTAGGATTATGTTAATCAAGAAGATTAGCTTAATCTAATTTCTCATGGAGGCTATATAAGGTGCACATGGAGATGTAAAGAGAGACATAATCACAAGTACATGAGAGCACTCTAGATCACCAAGTCCAAAGGGGAGCCATTAAGAGCACATTATGCAGTACCCTCATGCTAGTCCATCTCTTTGAGGTAAGCTATGAGCGAGTCTCTTTTTTTATATAGCATTGCATGAATACATAATGGCAAGCTTTCTCTATCTCTTCTCCTCTTGTCTCTCTCTCTTATCATATATATATATATATATATATATATATATATATATATATATATATATATATATATATATATATATATATATATATATATATATATATATATATATATATATATATATATATATATAAAACTCTCTCTCTCTCTCTCTCTCATATTCTAATATGATGTCTAGATTATATGGTGTCCAGATCATATGTGCTCTCTTCCAATTCTTCCTCTACATTCATACTTAAACTTATTAAATAAGACTTGCCATATGCTTTATTGGTGAGGAATCTTTATTTCCTCATGTTATATATATGTTCATGGGAGAAATTAGGAGCCATCACCTCTCTTAACCTTCCATCATCCTCATTTCCTTTAAGATGGGCTACAAATTCTCTCTTGTAAAGTTGTGTTTTGGTTCTTTCCATTATCTTTGAGGAAAAGGATGTCCTAGCCCATCCTCCCTTTGGCTAGGTGGTACCCTTGTTTAGCTCTCTTAGTGAGGATTGGAGGCTGGGTGGGTAAGAGGCAACCCATTCATCTTTTTAGCTCTCATTTTGGTGCCCCCTGTTGAGGAACTTCTCAAGCTATGCTCTATAATTTCTATGAAGGAAGAAATATCTAAGGTGTTATTCTCTTCTTCAGCGAGTGTTTGTCAAGGGATCATTAAGGAGGAATCTTCATCAAACCCTATCCAAGCGATTCATTGCTCAAGAGTACCACTATGGTCTTAAAAGAAGCTCAAGAGAAGAATAATTTTTATCAGCAAACAACACGTATGCGGATAAAACAAGTTAATTATATACACCCTTGTTTACTTCAAGAGAAATCTTGCTCTCATCAAGTCTCTAGGTCAAGGCATTGTGTTGAGTGCTTTGTGTCTAGTGTAAAGACACTCCCTAAGGAGCCTCATCTTCAAGTGGTCAAGGCGCTTTCAAATTCATGGATTAACAAGTTTTTGGAGGGAGAGCTACACATCAATGGTGTGCGGTATTGGTGAGAGGCTACATATGGTAATGGGCTTCAACTACTACTAGGAAGAAGGCTCAAAGTAATTGAGAAGGTAGCTATCGAAGCCAATGAACTTTACAAGGCTGATGATGGTCACACCAAAGCTAGGCTAATCACTAGTGAGAAAATCCTTCACATATCTCCAATGGTGGGATTTAAGAGGTCAGAGCTTCAACAACATGCTTCATGAAAGCTAGTAGTTAAAATTTGTAGTTAATGCATAGATTAATAATCCTATTTTCTACAACTTTCAATCGATTCAAAACATTAGGGTGGATGTGTGCATTAGTAGGAAGATACATTTTCACCAAAGGTTGCTCTTATATTTTTGAGTTGAGAGGTTGAGAGAGATCTTGTTGTCCCCTGACCCCATAATATTTCCTATTTTGGATTATAATATCTCCTTTAATGTGCACATATTCATTCTACTCTAAGTGCATCCCATGAACCATAGGGATTTTTATGGACCTACCCATTCTCTCTTGCTAGGCAAACCATACACATAATAGCTAGCACAAAGCTCAGGTTCCGAAATATCATAATGGAATTATTAGGCCCTCATCGTCTTGTTGAGATTAATGCATATGTGAATCCATTTATTCTACCCTTAACAAGACATGACTTGGGCCTAGACGTGTTTATCTTTGTTTTGTATTGAGCTAGATCAACATCTTCCTATCATAGATTTTTCGAGATTTTTTGAGCACAAAGGGGAGAAATCTCTAGACCTTTTGGATGACTTGGAAATGGCCGTCCCAGTCAGAGGCCAAGATGATGAAGCAATCAAAGTACGGGCCTTCTCTTTAGTTCTAAAAGGTGATGCTCGAGTGTGGTATCAAGCTCTCTCAGAGGCTACAACAGATAACTGGGAGGATCTCAAGACTGCATTCTTGCATGAGTACCAAGATACGGAGTCTCCTCAAGATCTCTTGAGACAACTACTAGATCTTCGCCAAACCTTGCCAGAAGAGTACCAAGCATATGAAGGCATGTTTATAAAATTGTGGGATAAATGGACAACCTCCTTAACCGAGGGAGAGAGAGTACATGATTGCCTTAAGAAAGATTGTTTTCTGGCTCGGCTCTGCCCTCTACTGAGGGAGAAGGTCAAAGGCAAGTTTTCCACATCCTATGAAGAATCAATCACTTATGCTATGGAGAAAGATAGGAAATTGAAGTATCAAGTCCAGTTGAAGGGGGGAGTTGATCCCATACAGGTTTTACCAACCATGCCAAGGCCTAAAGAAATAGCAAAAGTCCCATCTGAACAAGAAATGCCACAACAAGAGCTCCTATAATGCATTACTAATCAAATTGAAAGCCTTTTGTTGAATTTAGTGTAAGGAGTACTGCCCTCTCCCCTCGCAAATGAAGGAAATAGGGGCCCAAGGAGACAAGAAAGAGAGTATGTTTGCTATAATTGTGGGGATATTAGCCATGGTATGTACTTTTGCCCCCATCCCAAGTGTTTTCCAGGAAATGTGTTCCAAACAAGAAGAAGTGGACAACAAGTGACACCACCTAGGGAGAGGCTTGTTCCACCAAATCTAGGGCCTCCACTACCGGTTCAAGTTCTTTAGCATCCTAGACCACTTACAGAGGTGCCACCCTTGCCTGTCCAACTGCCAAAGAATCGCGACGTCAAGATGATCAGTTTGGATGAGAGTGATGTCAAAGGGAAGGCCAAAGTAGCAGAGGTTGAAGCAATGCCGATGAAGAAAGCCTGTAGAATTGAGAGGATGGAGCCTACACCACCAGAGGAGGTTGAAAATATGGAAGAAGAGGCAGAGTCTTCTAAGGCTTCAAAGACACGCGACAGTAAAAAGAGGAGGGCTCGCTCACACCGATGCATTGAGCTAGATGATTTTTTCTTGGGTAAAGGTACTAGAGTTTATGATTTTCTTGCTGATGTGAGGAATCAAGGGCAAAAAATTTCATGGCTACAATTACTGTATCTTTCTCCAATAGTGCGGTGACAATGGTCAAAGATGGTAAGCATTAGACCCATGAAGAATAGACACGTGAATGCAATCAAGGCTAGAAAGGTGAACGATATTGTGCCTCTAGTGGAAGCCGAAATCAATGGGTAGAGAGCATCAAAGACATATGTGGATGTAGGTGCATAAATTTGTGTCATGACGGAAAAGTTGATGTATCGTTTGGGATTAGAGGTAAGTGAGACTACTAAAATTGGGGCCAAAATGGCTAACAATGTAGTAGTAAATTGTTTGGGAGTTATAAAGAAAGTCAAGATAAAGGTGTATGGAGTGAAATTGAAGCTTGACATGTATGTGATTCTAGTGAAGGGGGATGGCTATCCATTCATTCTTGGGCGACTATGGCTAATGGGAATGAAAGACAAACATGATTAGGACAGATAGGGGCTTTAGAGCTAAGGCCATAGAAGAGGTTGCAAAAAAAATGGAAGAGCACTATCTAAAACATGAAGGAGGGCCGACAGGAGGATCTTGTGCTAGAGATCACCGCTGATGAATGGAGTTTTAGTGAGGATTTGTCATCTACGACAGAGGGCGAGTCTTCTAATGAGGAGGAAGAAAGCTCTCTAAAAGTAATGAGGATTACATTGAAACAGCCTTCTAGTATTGAAATTCCGTAGCAACTTCCAAAGGTTGAGAAGGAGGGGTTAGGAAAAAAGTTGGCTAAGGATCTATCAGCGAAGGAGAAGGCAGCCTACATGGAAGTGGTGATAAAACACTCTACACTTTTTATTTTTGATTATGAACACATCACAGGTGTGACGGCTGTGGAAACTCTTCGAGCTCTACCCCAAGACCTACGGACCACTTATTACTCAAGTGTTTCGAACTGAGAACCCATGGCTACCTCTCACATAGCCGTCGCGCAACGCCTACCTTGTGGGTGTAGTGAGCTTACCTTGATGCTCGATCGAGTACCTTTCTCTCTCTTGCACCCTTGCAGCTCCACGATCCTTGAGGCGAGCTCAAGCAACCTCAATCCCTCTCCCATGAGCTTCATCATCCATAGCCATGTTCAAGACCAGAGGAGAGAAGAGAGGAGAAGATGAAGAGGGAGAATGGAGAGCTTCTTCTCCAAGATCCCTTGCCCTCCCACGATCACTCCCTCACATGCTCTCACGCTCTCAGTTCCTCTCACAAGCACAAGCAAGGAGGCACGAAGGTGAGAAACAGGAGGAGAAGAAGAAGACGCTGTCTGCCACACACAAGGATGCTTTTCTCATTTACTTTTTAACTTTATATACATGCCCTAATTTCCATGGGCGGTCATCCCCTTTTTTTACATGGCCGGCCATTAGCCTAGGCCCCTTTTCTCATTGTCCGTCTATCCTTCTAGCTTCCTTTTCACCGCGTGTCTACATTTACAAATTGCACGGGTGAGAGCCCGACGCTCTTTTACACGATTTCAGGGTGCGCCTTTTCCATTTTAAAATGCGTCTTTCCCCTTCGACATTTTCCTTGGACTTTTGAGGTTGCCCTTGAGCTTTTGGTCTTTTTTCCTCTTCTTTCTTCAGTCGGGCTACATTTTTTCCGCCTTTGCCCTGCGTCTTTTCCGCTTTCTTTTGCTTTCTTCGTGTTGGGGTTAACAACATTCTCATGAGGTTCTTGGCATGTTACATTGAGAACATGTAGCCAATACATTGGCCTCCCCTTGTAGGGGAAAAATCTATTCAAAAAGTTGCAAAAAATGGATCAATCATAGATATGGTTCTAGAATCTAGGCTGTGATACCATATTGTAGCTTGTCCTTTTAGAGTCATATTAAAGAACATCATCAAGTGTCCTTTATCTTGGATTAGACAATAAAACATTAACTTTTGGAACTCATTAACATGAAGTTCTGCATCTTCCTCTACTAACCCATTAAAAATGGATAGAGAAAATCCTAAGGCTCGTAAGTCTGATATTCCTTCTAGGATTGCAATGGGTTGTGCCACGATGATCGGATTTGCTAAAGGTCCTTGAACTATGGAAACTATTAGCCCACTCGAAGCGGACTGACTAACTAGAAGAGGGAAAGTACTAGAACTTCCTTCTCCTCCTAATGGACTATTTGTGGAACTAGGTTGCTAAAACCCATCCCTTTTAGGGATATCGGACCATCCACTGAGAATAATATTTTCTAATAATCTCGGCATGCCGTCTAGCTCTTTCAACTCTTTTTTTCTTCTGAAGCTTGGCATGATGGTCTTCTAGATCTATCTCACTCCCTGTTGGCATACACTAATAAACTACCCTATTGACCAAGATTCAGACATTGCCACTTACTCAATTTTGGACATTCTTTGGCCTTCTAGGTGCACCACTTTCTGCATCTTCCGTGTTTAGCACTCAATTTGCGATTTGAAAAATCTTGCGCGTTCGGCTTGAGGTCTTGAATGGTCAAGAAGTTTCCTTACTCCAATCCAACACTCAAAAAAATTATTAAAATCTACAACCACCACAAAGGTTGAAATTTGCATTCCTGTCTTCCACGGTTACTTAAAATTGTCAAATCTGTATCTTCCACTTCGCAAGCTCATTTTTTCCCTTCAAAAAGAAAAGGCATATGTCCTTCAAATTTGAGGGTTGGTCATAATAGACTGGTAGCAGATGCCAAAAAGTAACAAAAGGCTGAAATAACCTCTCTCTCTCTCTCTCTCTCTCTCTCTCTCTCTCTCTCTCTCTCTTTCTCTCTCTCTCCATCACCCACTTTGTTGGGTCTAAGGGGAAGGAGTGCTTTAGGCCACAAATCTGCATACATGTTGGTACCCTAACTATCACCCTTTGTGACTCAACTATAATTCTACGAATATGCAATAATAGTAAACATTATTTTGCATACTCCTTATGTTCCATCGATTTTCTTGCTTAAACACCCATGTGGAAATGAAAATGGTTAACATGTGAATGCATAAAAGTTTATTTTTTTGCCTTTCCACATGCAAAATAAAGGATATGATAAATATATCCTAGTAGAAAAGAACAAACTTTATTTTATCTACAACATATCACCAAAATGCATCCAAAAGGAAAAACTATTAGAACAATTTCTTCTTTTGTGAATTGTTGGAAAGAGGAATGGGTGTTAGCATCACTATGTGTGTCAAGGACCTTGCCATAGTCCTTGGAGCGGGCAACATTTCCACAAATTGCACCAAAGGCATTGACTTACTGTAATCCATACATTACATAGCATAGTTCACAATTAATTGGTCAATTCCAAAGATAGGTACACAAAATTTAAAAACCATAGTATGCATGTCTAAACATGAATGCAAAGGAAAATAACACATACTTGGATGAGGGAAATGAGCTTGAAACTCTTGTGTTTCACCCATATTGAGTTGCTGCAATACAACTATGTGAAAAGATCAAGGCACTCCCATCACTTCTAATGTGAAGGGATCCAACAATATAGTATGGGCATTGAGTGGAGGAGGAACAAAGAAATATAAAATATATATCTAAATTCAAGAAACACCCCTTAAAAAACTATCAATAAAAACAAGGATTCGAGTCACTCAATGGCACGCTCAATTGATTGATGAATCTTAGCATCTAAAACAATAGATTAAAACATCTCTTATAAGGCTTTGAATCTTAGAAGCATGATAATATCAATAAGAGAGTAGCTATTTGCAAAACATGTCACAATTGATGGAAAAGAAAGCATATAAACACAATCAACCATTCTAACAAAGTTGAAGTAACTCATACCAACAAGCACATGTTGCAACGAAGTGATCATATAATGTGGTGACTTTACCCAAGACAATTGAACATATAATTGTCCATGAGTAAAGATATGACTTTGAGATGTAATACTAGAAAGGTCAATATTGACCTTGTGCATTGTTGATGGTGACAACAAATACAAGCCTCATTGGAAACCCTCTTTGTTTTATGGTAAAAAATGTACATTGAATGTACTTGGAATGAAGGTAATCCTTGGAATAAAGATACCCTTGCACAAATACTATTGCCCATTACTATCTCTCCTTCTATAATCTTACTGTTGAATCCCATGAATATAATTCTTGTACCATTGCACAATAATTTAGATGGGTCTAATATTTCAAAGTAAATTGATAGGTGTCAGCCCAGGTAATTCACTATATGTATACCCTCTATATCACGTGTATTCAAGGCCTATTTATAAATATCCTTAGCTATTTAAAAAATCCATTATGTTGAACCCACATGATACATACCTCCTTTGCAACCTAAAAGTCAATGCCATTGCTAGGTGACCGGTTAATGAGATGCACTACAGTAGTAACTGCCTCAGCCCAAAAGTATTGTGGTAAGCCAACATGGCTAAGCATGCTATGGACCCTTTCCTAAATGGTTCTATTCATATGCTTAGCCATACCATTCTGGGGAGGGGTGTAAGGGGCGGTCAACTGACGCTTAATACCCTGCTCATCACAAAACTGCTCAAAACTATGTGATACATACTCACCCCCATTATCTGACCTTAGGCATTTCAGCCTATTCCTAGACTGGTTCTCTGCTAATGCAAGCCAACACTGAAATGTGTCTAAGACATCGGATTTTCTCTTGATGGGATAAGCCCAAACATTATGTGAGCAATCATCTATGAAAGTAACAAAGTACTTTTCCCCACTAACGGAGCATTTTCATTCCTTTAAGGGACATATGTCTTGCCATGATCCAAGGTAGCTCTAGATACAAGTAAGGGATAGAGGCTGCCAGACTTGGCACCTCTTGCAAGCACAAGCCTGCCCATGAGTAATCTTCCATGCAGAGTCTCCAAAAGACACAAAATATCCTGCATCATCAAGTTGTCCAATTGACATAAGGCTACGAGTCAATGCAGGTACATGGCGTACATCATGAAAAAAAAAAGAATTGCTAGAAGGAAACTGCAGCATAACATCTCCAATGCCCACAAAGTTAAGAGACCTATCATCACCAAGACGCATAGAACCAGAGATGGTACGATAGGTATGAAACCAATCTCTACAGGGTGTCACATGAAATGACGCACCCGAATCCAAAAACCAGCACTGCGCATACATAGAATGTATCTCAGAAGCCTGTAAGGCATCGCATGAAGAAGCTGCAAGTATGTAATCTTCATCTAAATAAGTGGCATGCATAACATTAACCTCTTCTATCTTCACACTGGACTTTGTAGGTATAACACTGCGCTAAGAAGACTTTTGCTACACTTTCTCTTTTCCCTTTTCCTTGCGCTTATCATCGCGTATCTTATGGCACTGCGGCCCAATATGTCCTGCTTTCCCACAATAATGATAGGTAAGATTAGACTTTTGTCCACGGGACTTATTGCGACCACGTGACTTGGACCAAGACTTCGAAGAGTCCATGCCCTTATGATCATTATCATGCCTGCCATGTCTGCCACCTCTAACGGTCAATGCATGTGAAGAGCGGGAAGCATCATTGTTTCTCCTGTTGATTTCCTCAGTCAATAAAGAACTCTCAACATCTTTGTTTTTCAGCCCATCAAGCTTGTTCATGCATATGGTAGTATGGAAGACATCCCATGATTCAGGCAAGGTGCCAAGCAGAAACAACGGGTGCAAGTTGTCAACCCTCGGTTTGTACCCTTGAGAGGAGTAATCTCTTCTACTTCATGATTTCAAAGCTTTTGTTCAAGAATTCTCAATTATATTTGAAGACACAGATAGAGCTAGAGTTGCCAAGACCAAGATAAGACGCCTATATGTCAAGGATCTAGAACCTAAATTTTGACAAGTCACTTGTGATTTGATTTAGCATGAGGATTATTGTATTAGCCAATCCTATTGGGGACTGAATGATGATGTGAAAGATCTTTTGTTGACAAAGCCAAAGGTTCACACCTTAATTGACTTCATTTTTCAAGCAATAGAATGTGACAATTTCCTATTTGAGAGATGTCAAGACAAGTGCCACAAGACTTCATTAAGTATAGATGCCACAACAATAATGACCTCCCAAGGGAAACAAGAAACCAATGTTGAGTCTGTGCACCTCATTGATGTATCCATGTCAGTGGATGGAGACCCATGGCTGCATAGCCTTCCAATCCAAGGACTTACATTGTTAGATGCATCCTAAATAGGTCCACTGATAGAAAAAGTGCCTTATTGTCCATTTTCAGCATATGTGCCTTGTGAAGTGTCATCATATATTGTACCCTGCTTAACACCATACAAAGATGCTAACTCATCAAATATGACATCATGACTGAGCAATATCTCTCACGTAGTCAAAACAATGCACTTATATGCCTTTCTTTGTGAGTATCCAAGGAAAACACACTTCACTGCTCTAGGGTCAAGTTTCTTCTGTTTTTCATCAGGAACATGAACATAGGTAATACTAACAAATACATTCAAATGTTGTATGTCAGGCTTGTAGACATATAGTTCCTCATAAGATCTCTTTTCATGTATTCCTGCAGTAGGTGTTCTATTCTAATATAGATAGCTATAAGTCCTGCTTCAATCCAATAAGACAATGGCATATCCTTCTCATTTAACATGGCCCTTGCTGCCTCCATAATCACCCTGTTCTTTCTTTCAGCAACTTCATTTTGCTATGGAGTATAGCTACAAGTAAATTGCCTCTCGATCCTATGCTTTGCTAAGTATTTATCAAACTCCTTTGAGACATACTCTCCACCACCATCAGATCGTAAGCATGAGACATAATAGTTAAGCTCTTTTTCAACATGAGATTTAAAATCCATAAAGCTATCCAACACCTTATATTTATGCTTTAGGATGTATATCCATGTGTACCTGCTATAGTCATCCACAAGTGTCACATAGTATCAAGACCCACTGAGTGATACATTATGTGTAGATCCCCAGACATCTAAGTGCACAAGTTGTAAATGCCTGCTACTATTCTGTGTATTCCTAGGGAAAATGGAAAGTTGGCTTGTTTCCCATGTTGACATGTTGAGCATACATGTCTCAAATCAACATATTTAAACCTTGGTAGCCTTGTAACAAGCTCCTTATGTTGCATATTTTTCAGCTTTTGGATATTTCTATGTCCAATCTATTTATGCCATATATCAATGTCTCGAATACTTGCCTCATCATGAGTAAACATAGCATCATTCAATTCAGGTATGTTTGCATCTAGTGTAAACATCTTGCCATGCCTTTGGCCTTTAGCAACCAATCTACATCCTTTTCCATACTCCTTTATGAAGCAACCATCTCTATTAAATCATATCTACAAGTTTTGCTCAACCGTTTGACCTAGAGATAACAGATTCTTAGTAATTGACAGTACATGCAATACATCATGCAAGTGCTTTTCCTACCATCAGGTGTGCAACCAAAGGAACAATCCCTGTGTGTGCTATGTCATGTTGAGAATCACCTCTAGTACATACATAACCATTAACATGTGATTTTAGCTCAGAAAACCACTCGCCATGTGATGTCATGTGATTTGAGGCACTAGAATCTATATACCAGACATCATCAAACTTTTCTTATTGCTTGCCCTTGTTGTGTACATGAGTCATAACAAAGAGTCTTTCACCAGTCTTAGGCTCTGCATGACTAGAAGATGCATAGTGACCTTGTTGTCTACCCTTTTGATTAGCCTTCTTCTTCCAACACTCTTTTGCAATGTGGCCATGCTTGCTATAGTAATGACAATCTTTATCCTTATTAGCATTTTCATGAGTAGATTGAGTATGCTAGGATCCTCTACCCCTAGATTGAGATATCCCCTTTGCAGGAGGGGGTATCCACCACCTCCACCAGTAAATCCTTACTGACCTTGTCCATGCTAAGATGCATGCTGTTGAGTTCCCCTGCCATGACTAGAACCTCTACCACAATAACCATGGCCTCTCTGATTAGAGTAAAAAGCTACATCTTTGCTTTTAGAGCTACTCGAGCTCGTAGCCAAACCCAATTTCACTTATTCATGGATAATCAAGGATACAAGCTCATTAAAGTTAGGCATTTCAGACCTGATTGAAATTGATGTATTGAAGGAGGCCCTAGACCATTCAAGGTCAGAGCCACCAAATCCTCATCATCTACCTTAGTCCCAATGGACACTAGGTGATTTGCAATAGCCTTTATCTCAGTCACATAGTCCTGAATGGACCGACTTTTCCTATCCATTGTGTTAAACTTCTACTTTAGATATATTTTTTTGGCGCTGGTGATAGTACCATAATATCTCATCAGAATATCCCATGCATCCTTTGATGAGCTACAATTCATTATTTGCATAACCATAGCATCATAAATACATAGGGATGGGAAATGCATTACCCTACGAGCTCGCAATACATAGGGATGGCCAATGCATTACCAATACATAGGAAAAGTCAGTGGCAATGCCGTTCCTTGACACTACGTGCCCCAAGATGCATCTGTGTTTTACCCGGAACTGGCACTTTAAGGGGTTTAGCGAGAGGTGATACAGCCTACACCTTTCAAAGACAGCTCGCAATTTCTTCAAGTGTTCGTCCCAACTAGAGTGTAAACATAGGTCATCTATGAACACTTCCAGTTTGCGCCTAAGCATGTCTTTAAAGATGGTGCACATTAGGCGCTGGAAAGTTGCGGGTGCATTCATTAGTCCAAAAGGCATGACAATGTAGGCGAATACGCTCCATTCCGTGGCAAAAGGCAGTCTTGTGCCTATCGTCGGGGTGCACTTGTACCTGATTGTAACCCGAGAAGCCATCCAGAAAACTGTAGGCTTCCTTCCCTGCTACCCTCTCCAGCATGTGCTCGGTATAAGGTAAAGGATAATTATCCCTTTTCGTAGCGGCATTCACTTTTTTGTAGTTGACGCACACTCGGATTTTTCCATTTTTCTTCATGACAATCACGATAGGTGACACCCAGTCCGTGTGCTCGATCTCATATATGAAACCTGCCCTCATGAGTTTGTCAATCTCCTCCTTCACTGCATGGGCATGTTTAGGATTCATGGGGTAAGGTCATTGTTTTGTTGGCACTGCATCTAGAATCATTGGGATGTTATGAGTCACAACCCTAGGGTCGATTCCCTTAAGTTCGTCGTCTAGTGTCCAGGCAAACACGTCGATGTACTCTTGCAGGAGCGCAACAAGTTTGGTCTCTTCCTCTTCCGCCAAGTCATCTGTGACGAATACCGGTCTTGGTTTTTCGCCTTTTCCAGCCAAGTTAACCTCCTTGACTTTGGCGGGTCCCTCTATCAGTTTACTAGTCTGACCTTCTCTCTTTGCACCTAGCAGGACCACCACTCTGTCACCCTTTTTGAATTTTGTAAATCGTTTAGGCAGATCCTGTGGTTTCCTCTGCCTTTTCGCTTCCGAGCCCTTTGCTTGCTTCCTGGCCTCCTCTTTTAGCCTCCTGCACCTCAGGTGGACTGGTAAGTATCCCTTGGTGTGTTTGACCTCAGATGGTTGCGGTTTCTCGGGATCACTCTCAGTACTAACTTCCGACTCTGAGTTGAACTCGCATCCTTCACTTGAGGAAGGTGTTTCCCCAGGGGGTCTTAGTTCCGTAGGTGAATCTGTCTTGAGCACTGGGATTACCCACCATTGTGCTCCTCCAGCTTGCCCGTAATCTACGGATTCTATTCGTTCCAGCCAGGATCTGTCACACTCCATTAGTATGACTCCTTTTTCGTTTTGACTGAGCCCTTCCTTCCTAGGCCTTAAGTCTGCCCTGATTTGCTCTATCGCTTTTCCCTCCGTGTCGTACTCTATCGTGTCTACCTCTTCTTCACTCTCTTCTCCCGCAGAGCAATAGTCCTCATACTCCTCATCGTCCGGGTCCTGTTCTTATGACTGCTCATCATCCCCTAAGCTTCCCTGTTCACTCTCCTTGTCGTCAGTAACTAAAGCCCAGTTATATAACAAGTTCAGGTCATGGACTTTGTTCCATTTCCATTCTGGTTTAGCTAGAAGGTCACGCAGAGGCTTTAAGTTAGCGGCCAAATTGCCGTTCAATTTATCGGTCAAATACTCTACAATCTCCTGAAGCTCTAGTTTGTTGTTGGGGATGCGAGACGAGGCCGACTTGCCTGGGTTGAGCGAGCTTCCTACCATCATGCAAAGCCGCACAACTGGCTCTTTAGTTGGCACTGTGGCGGTTTTAGGAGCTTGCTGATGTGGTCCTTCCTCATTCGAGAATGGTAGGTCAATGGTTGCCAGCACGTGCATCCAATCCCTCTCATCCTCAAGGAAGGGAATATATCTAGCTAGCGATCCATAGGGCTTGGTCAGTTGAGTATTGCCTTTTAGCATGGCTGAGATGGCAGCCAGGTCAACAGACGTCGTCATCCAAGTGTCCATCTCTACCCTCACTGCACTAGTTCTGTTCCCTAGGAAAATCAATCCATTGCCCCAATCCTCTATGACTCGTGCATTCCTCATCCAAGGTCGGCCTAATAGTATGTCGTAATCCACTCCCTTCATGACAATGAAGTTTACCGAGAATTGCACACCGACAATCTTTACCGGCCAATTCTTTAAGACCCCAAATGGTCTTACCTTCATTCCGTTTGCTAGCATGACATTGAATCTAGCGGTCTCTACAGGAGGGTTTCCCCATGCCTCTAGGACCGCATGGTTTAGCACACTAACACCGGCGCCTGTGTCTACAATTCCCTTTCGAGTCATGTCCCCTAAGGCTAGGACGAGCCAAACTACGTGCATTTTAGTGCCCTCCCAAAAAGCATTGATGTGCAAAGACTAAGGATCTGTGTGTAGAGTTAGACTTGGGATCTGTGTAACTGCCTCGTGATCTTGCGGATTAGTGCCCACAAGTTCCGCATGTCCCTAGCTCTGATCTGCAACTCCCTAGCTCTACTGTCTTAGGAGCCGAGGTCTCTGCCTTTGCGTTTGTGACCCTCTTTCCCGTTACCAGCATAGTCGTTTCCTCAGTTTTAAGGCTTATCTTTTCATCAGTACTCTTTTTCCATCTCCTCCGGCTTTTCTTCCCTATTGAGGTTGCATCAAGGTTACTTGGCCCTAGTAAGGAGATGCCTGCTTGTTTCGTTTGAGCTCGCATCATAGCATGTAGTGGGATGGGCATATCCTCACTACCGAAAGTTTCAACTCCAAAGAGCCCCAAGGGCACCGATGGCATGTTGGCAGCGCCCGTTGATGGCTTCCGCCTAGGACAGTCAGGAAATAGGTGTGTAATTCCACACTTTGTGCATCGGAGATCCGCTTTGTCCTTGTTAGCTTATTCTCACTCTGGGCAGCGTGATGAAATGTGGCCTGGGTGGCCGTAAGTCCAGCATGTGACCGGATCCTGGCTTGGCTCTCCAAAGCCTCTGCCTCGTCCTCTTCCTAAGGCCATTACCGGTACTGGCTTGGTAGTCCATCAGGACTGGGTTGCCCTCCTCGTCGTAGGATACATAAGGATTGACATATGCCTCTTCCTTATTGGGCTCCTCCACAAAGTGAACAGGAGCATCGCTAGGTGGGTGAGTCACAAAAGGCCCTGATGGCCTAGGTATGCCAGTTGGGTTCATCTCTAGCCTAGGCACGACAGGTCTTGGGTCAGTTGGTGCTGGAAGAGCTAGCTGGGTTCCCCTGCCCAAGAAATTAGGTGGCCTACTACCTAAGTATGGAGGGTTGTACTGCTGCGTATACGGGAGTCTCCTCGGCATTCTACAGTGCGCTGCATCATGTCCGAATCTACCGCAATTTGAGCACGGCCGAGATCTAGGATCTTGGCACTCCACTGGGAGGTGATTGCCGCCACAATACACACATTGTACATGCGATCTCACCGGCTTTCTAACGAGCTCTTGTAACCGCGCAATCTCCATTCTCATCTCTGCCATCCCTTGGTCATGGTCTGCACTCTTTCCCTTGTCCCACGCAATAGTAGTTGTTTTTTCCCCTAAGGGGGTTGATCTCTCAGGGTCCCTCTGGTTTGCATTATCTTGGTTGGTAGCCCTCATGCTTCGCTCTCTACGTTGATCATCTACGCATATTGCCTCCTCAAAGACTCGAGCTAGCACGTCCCGTTGTAAGGTGGAGTTACTGGCCAGAGCCTTGTAGAGCTCCTCACTCCGAATCCCGTTCATGAACACTGTAGACACTGCCCTTTCGGTAGGTCGCTCGTTGGCAGGGATTCTCTTGTAGAGGCTACGCACCTGAGTAACGTAATCCCTAACGTCCTTCTTCTCCCTTTGACTGATATTCATTAATCTAACAATGAGGTTGTCTGAATACCCTGCCTCTGAGAACCTTTTGATAAAGAGACCCTTAAGGCGAGCGAAGTTTGTACGTTCTACGTCATCCAGACTAGAGTACCAGGTCCTCCCCTTGTCGCCTAAACACAGGCCGAAGGCTTGAGCTCGCTACGCAAGGTCAGTAAGCTTCTTCTACAGGTCTACCTTGGATCTCAGTCTTGGTGAGTAGATCGTAGTCGTGGACCAGTTCTTGGACCGAAGTTGGAAATTCTCCTAGGTCTAATTGGTCTTCCCCTTGATCACCTCTTGATCCCGACATTGTTTCTGCTTCCAGCTCCACGAGGTTGTTGATGAATCCAATCAGCTCCGGTAGCTTCTGCTCCTCTATCTTGTTGCTTCCCGTGTCTTTGTGTTTTCTCTAGGCACTATTAGTAGGGTGCTCAAGCACCTGTCTAAGTCTTGGGGTCTCCTCCTACTAGTGGGTTCCTTAATGTTATTAGGTATCCAAATGTGTTCCTTGTTATTTGAAAGCAGCGTCGATCCTTACTCGCATGTT
This sequence comes from Lygodium microphyllum, assembly GCF_053477565.2. Classification (NCBI taxonomy): domain Eukaryota; kingdom Viridiplantae; phylum Streptophyta; class Polypodiopsida; order Schizaeales; family Lygodiaceae; genus Lygodium; species Lygodium microphyllum. Next base: position 75,727,343 of record NC_141140.1, read on the forward strand.
GTGCTTAGTGCTTTCGTGGTGCTTGGTGCGAAAACAGGCTTTTCTCTTTTCTTGCTGTGCAGGTTTGGTGGAGCACAAAAGTGAAATGCCGATAGAAAAAGAGTTTAATGCAAAATCCACCTTGTTTCTACCCACGTTCTTAGTCTAATTTGAGTTTTCAACTCGGTTTCCGGCTATTCTATGGTCTTTTTGCACCCTGAGTTTGATTAATCTCTGAGGTTCTAATGGCCAACTTGGGTTCTGGGGGTGTTCAGGGTTGCATCTTGGGGTCAGGTCTGTGGTCAGGTCAGCAAAAGTTCCTTATCTTTGTGTTCTGGCAAGATGGTCCGATTCTGGGAATCGGACCGGGATGGTCCGACTCTGAGAGTTGGATGGTCCGATTCTGGAAATCGGACCGGTATGGTCCGATTCTAACAGTCAGACGAGGTTGGTCCGATTCTGGACGGTCCGAGTTGGATAGGGGTGGGTCCGATTCCTTCGATCAGACGAGGTGTTTGGTCGGACAGGCTGGTCCGACTGGTTCGATCGGACAGTTGAGTGTCCGATTATAAGGGGCAGTCCGAGTGCCACATGGCACATCCGATCGGGCTGGTCTGATCCTGGGAATCAGACCAGACTGGTCTGACTCACTACGGTCCGACTCTAGAACTCGGGTGGTCCGATTCTGGGAATTGGACCGCTGTAGGTTGGTCCGACTGTGTCTGCGGCGGGCGCGATTCGGTGCGTTTGAATCCTCCTTACTGTCTGCTGCACTCAATCATCACAAAACATCCCATGATTGATCAGAGCGCTATTGGAACTCATTGGACTCACTTGAAGTAGCACGAATTGAATGCGCCTAGAATCGGGGTTGCGTTTCCTCGTCTTGTGAACCAGAAACTCTCTCTCTCTCTCTCTCTCTTGCAACAAAGCCAACTAAGAAAATGAGGTCTGTCCTGGCCTCCCAGGCCTCTTAAGGTTCTTTCCCAGCATTGCAAAACCTTACAGCCAGTTCCTTGTCCCTGGTTCACCCAGAAGCTTGAGTCTGGTCCCCTGTTTTTCTGTTTCCAGCAGCAGCCAGAACCTCTGTTTTCTCTGGTTTTACCCTAATCTAACCTCCATCTAGTGCAGCCAATATGAAAAACAGAAATGCAAAACAATAGTCCTAATCTAATGCTTCCAACAAACCCAAATACTTACCTGTTCCTCAGATTAAAACCTCCTAAGTCTCCTAGTTATCTCAAGCACTGGTTCAGGCTGCAAACCCTACTTTCATGCTCGACCTGATGCGCACGGCGCTCAAAGCTCGAATCCGTTTGTCCCGGCAACGGAACCAAAATGTGGGAACTCTTCGAGCTCTACCCCGAGACCTACGGACCACTTATTACTCAAGTGTTTCGAACTGAGTAGCCATGGCTACCTCTCACATAGCCGTCGCGCAACGCCTACCTTGTGGGTGTAGTGAGCTTACCTTGATGCTTGATCGAGTACCTTCCTCTCTCTTGCACCCCTGCAGCTCCACGATCCTTGAGGCGAGCTCAAGCAACCTTAATCCCTCTCCCATGAGCTTCATCCTCCATAGCCATGTTCAAGACCAGAGGAGAGAAGAGAGGAGGAGAAGATGAAGAGGGAGAATGGAGAGCTTCTTCTCCAAGATCCCTTGCCCTCCCACGATCACTCCCTCACACGCTCTCACGCTCTCAGTCCCTCTCACAAGCACAAGCAAGGAGGCACGAAGGTGAGAAACATGAGGAGAAGAAGAAGATGCTGTCTGCCACACATGAGGATGCTCTTCTCATTTACTTTTTAACTTTATATACATGCCCTAATTTCCATGGGTGGTCATCCCCTTTTTTTACATGGCTGGCCATTAGCCTAGGCCCCTTTTCTCATTGTCCGTCTATCCTTCTAGCTTCCTTACATTTACAAATTGCACGGGTGAGAGCCCGGCGCTCTTTTACACGATTTTAGGGTGCGCCTTTTCCATTTTAAAATGCGTCTTTCCCCTTCGACATTTGCCTTGGACTTTTGAGGTTGCCCTTGCACTTTTGGTCTTTTTTCCTCTTCTTTCTTCAGTCGGGCTACCTTTTTTCCGCCTTTGCCCTGCGTCTTTTCCGCTTTCTTTTGCTTTCTTCGTGTTGGGGTTAACAACATTCTCATGAGGTTCTTGACATGTTACATTGAGAACATGTAGCCAATACATTGGCCTCCCCTTGTAGGGGAAAAATCTATTCAAAAAGTTGCAAAAAATGGATCAATCATAGATATGGTTCTAGAATCTAGGCTGTGATACCATATTGTAGCTTGTCCTTTTAGAGTCATATTAAAGAACATCATCAAGTGTCCTTTATCTTGGATTAGACAATAAAACATTAACTTTTGGAACTCATTAACATGAAGTTCTGCATCTTCCTCTACTAACCCATTAAAAATGGATAGAGAAAATCCTAAGGCTCGTAAGTCTGATATTCCTACTAGGATTACAATGGGTTGTGCCATGATGATCGGGTTTGCTAAAGGTCCTTGAACTATGGAAACTATTAGCCCACTCGAAGCGGACTGACTAACTAGAAGAGGGAAAGTACTAGAACTTCCTTCTCCTCCTAATGGACTATTTGTGGAACTAGGTTGCTAAAACCCATCCCTTTTAGGGATATCGGACCACTCCACTGAGAATAATATTTTCTAATAATCTCGACATGCCGTCTAGCTCTTTCAACTCTTTTTTTCTTCTGAAGCTTGGCATGATGGTCTTCTAGATCTATCTCACTCCCTTTTGGCATACACTAATAAACTAGTCCCTATTGACCAAGATTCAGACATTGCCACTTATTAGCAGCTCTCGAAAAAATGCATCACCTGTGTCAAGACCTAAAATGGGCCTGACATTGGCTCTAAGGCTCTAGCTGAGCCTCTATGCTCAACCAAAACACCCCAAACCTTACGATTAGGAGCGTCCGGAGGCAACACATTGATCTACCTAAATAAGCATTTGTATGGCTCATAGTCCAATGGATAACCCTTCCCAAAATCCTCACAAGGAGCCCTATACATGTTGATGTTATACACAACGTAAAATAAACATAGGGAGCACCCCTAAGCTAACAACCATGGCCCCTCTCTATGGCTCTCCTACACCTCAAGTATTGACCCCGAGATGCATCGCGAATACATAAAGCATGTATGATACATAATCCTCTCTGTTAAACAATCATTCCAAGAGATAAAAGATAATCCTCACTGAGTAAGTCCCCTAAAGGAAACAAACCACTAACCCTATGACTTGGGATACCTCACTCTCAGCGTGGGTCAGTGTTGATGAAAACAATTGCTATGCATCTAGGATAATACTATGTGTTGAATGCAATGCAACCATGAATGATTCGTAGTGCTCAACCATTTTTATTAATTTAAAATAGCATTTTGATTGTGTGAAACCATTTCTTTTCATGATCTCATTCTGAACGTAATTGCTGCGTTGCATATGGTGGTCAGCATCGAGCATACTCGTGCTACTAAGCCCTTTAATTTTCAAAACACATGTATCCTATATGCAAAGTTCATAATAAAAAATTAGATTTAGCATTTAATTTAGCGCTTATTATCCCCTCCTATCCCTACTATTTAGAGTTATACATTCGGTGTAGTTTTAGGAGCAGTTTGATGTATTTTTCTTTATAAAGAGCAGTAAATACTCACTTTAACATAAAGATAAGGATAAACTGAGGCTAAATCTCATGCTTCAGCTCTACCATACATCCACTGACACATATTATTTTTTTCTATTTTTTGAGTATGGAAAACATATTTTCTCCATTTTTATCTTTTTTTTCTATTTATTTATTAATAAATACTGATATTTCCTATTTTTTGATGTGACTTGATTGGACTTGCTTAGAATTATTTTCGTCCCTCATTTCAAACCATGAGAACACCATTAACAAATCAAAACCCCCAAAATCCATGATTTACCTTAAAACCACAATTTTACGAGATTTGCGTGTTTATAAAAAAATTAATAGATGACAGATTCTTACCGATTTTCTTAATTTTTCTCATTAAAAAAATAATTTAAAATCAAGAGCAACCATTTCCAACCATCTTCAATCAAGATTTATCATAAAATGATAGAATTCATTACTTACTCATGAAACCATACTTTATCTCACATGTATCTTGTATTTGGAAGGCCGCTGATGCTCATTAACAACCGTTAACACTCCTCCAAACATTGATCTATGCTCCATTGTGTCTCATCATCATCTCCCAATCAAAATCTCTTTAATCGACCCACCCCCTTCTCTCATAGATTAAGACATAGAAACATGCATCAAGAGGAGAGAGAGAGAGAGGAGAGAGAAATACTAGATTATGATCTTCTCAATTATAGCCATTTTACATGCAGAGGGCAGTAATGGAGAGCAAAAAATGCAGGAGATCCATGGCAATGATTTGATTGGTGGCTTGCTTTCAGCCCCCCAACACCCCATCCATCAAATCGTCGTGTAGGAGCGTTGATCAACACCGTTTAAAAAACGGCACCCCCTTCACCCCCCCCCACCCCCATGTGATTAATTTCTGGCCTAAGACTCCCTAAGGGTCATGCCTACTCAATTTTGGACATTCTTTGGCCTTCTAGGTGCACCACTTTCTGCATCTTCCGTGTTTAGCACTCAATTTGCGATCTGAAAAATCTTGCGCGTTTGGCTTGAGGTCTTGAATGGTCAAGAAGTTTCCTTACTCCAATCCAACACTCAAAAAAATTATTAAAAATCTACAACCACCACAAAGGTTGAAATTTGCATTCCTGTCTTCCACGGTCACTTAAAATTGTCAAATCTGTATCTTCCACTTCGCAAGCTCATTTTTGCCCTTCAAAAAGAAAAGGCATATGTCCTTCAAATTTGAGGGTTGGTCATAATAGACTGGTAGCAGATGCCAAAGAGTAACAAAAGACTGAAATAACCTCTCTCTCTCTCTCTCTCTCTCTCTCTCTCTCTCTCTCTCTCTCTCTCTCTCTCTCTCTCTCTCTCTCTCTCTCTCTCTCTCTCTCTCTCTCTCTCTCTCTCTCTCTCCATCACCCACTTTGTTGGGTCTAAGGGGAAGGAGTGCTTTAGGCCACAAATCTGCATACATGTTGGTACCCTAACTATCACCCTTTGTGACTCAACTATAATTCTACGAATATGCAATAATAGTAAACATTATTTTGCATACTCCTTATGTTCCATCTATTTTCTTGCTTAAACACCCATGTGGAAATGAAAATTGTTAACATGTGAATGCATAAAAGTTTATTTTTTTGCCTTTCCATATGCAAAATAAAGGAGATGATAAATATATCCTAGTAGAAAAGAACAAACTTTATTTTATCTACAACATATCACCAAAATGCATCCAAAAGGAAAAACTATTAGAACAATTTCTTCTTTTGTGAATTGTTGGAAAGAGGAATGGGTGTTAGCATCACTATGTGTGTCAAGGACCTTGCCATAGTCCTTGGAGCGGGCAACATTTCCACAAATTGCACCAAAGGCATTGACTTACTGTAATCCATACATTACATAGCATAGTTCACAATTAGTTGGTCAATTCCAAAGATAGGTACACAAAATTTAAAAACCATAGTATGCATGTCTAAACATGAATGCAAAGGAAAATAACACATACTTGGATGAGGGAAATGAGCTTGAAACTCTTGTGTTTCACCCATATTGAGTTGCTGCAATACAACTATGTGAAAAGATCAAGGCACTCCCATCACTTCTAATGTGAAGGGATCCAACAATATAGTATGGGCATTGAGTGGAGGAGGAACAAAGAAATATAAAATATATATCTAAATTCAAGAAACACCCCTTAAAAAACTATCAATAAAAACAAGGACTCGAGTCACTCAATGGCACGCTCAATTGATTGATGAATCTTAGCATCTAAAACAATAGATTAAAACATCTCTTATAAGGCTTTGAATCTTAGAAGCATGATAATATCAATAAGAGAGTAGCTATTTGCAAAACATGTCACAATTGATGGAAAAGAAAGCATATAAACACAATCAACCATTCTAACAAAGTTGAAGTAACTCATACCAACAAGCACATGTTGCAACGAAGTGATCATATAATGTGGTGACTTTACCCAAGACAATTGAACATATAATTGTCCATGAGTAAAGATATGACTTTGAGATGTAATACTAGAAAGGTCAATATTGACCTTGTGCATTGTTGATGGTGACAACAAATACAAGCCTCATTGGAAACCCTCTTTGTTTTATGGTAAAAAATGTACATTGAATGTACTTGGAATGAAGGTAATCCTTGGAATAAAGATACCTTGCACAAATACTATTGCCCATTACTATCTCTCCTTCTATAATCTTACTGTTGAATCCCATGAATATAATTCTTGTACCATTGCACAATAATTTAGATGGGTCTAATATTTCAAAGTAAATTGATAGGTGTCAGCCCAGGTAATTCACTATATGTATACCCTCTATATCACGTGTATTCAAGGCCTATTTATAAATATCCTTAGCTATTTAAAAAATCCATTATGTTGAACCCACATGATACATACCTCCTTTGCAACCTAAAAGTCAATGCCATTGCTAGGTGACCGGTTAATGAGATGCACTACAGTAGTAACTGCCTCAGCCCAAAAGTATTGTGGTAAGCCAACATGGCTAAGCATGCTATGGACCCTTTCCTGAATGGTTCTATTCATATGCTTAGCCATACCATTCTGGGGAGGGGTGTCAGGGGCGGTCAACTGACGCTTAATACCCCGCTCATCACAAAACTGCTCAAAACTATGTGATACATACTCACCCCCATTATCTGACCTTAGGCATTTTAGCCTATTCCTAGACTGGTTCTCTGCTAATGCAAGCCAACACTGAAATGTGTCTAAGACATCGGATTTTCTCTTGATGGGATAAGCCCAAACCTTATGTGAGCAATCATCTATGAAAGTAACAAAGTACTTTTCCCCACTAACGGAGCATTTTCATTCCTTTAAGGGACATATGTCTTGCCATGATCCAAGGTAGCTCTAGATACAAGTAAGGGATAGAGGCTGCCAGACTTGGCACCTCTTGCAAGCACAAGCCTGCCCATGAGTAATCTTCCATGCAGAGTCTCCAAAAGACACAAAATATCCTGCATCATCAAGTTGTCCAATTGACATAAGGCTACGAGTCAATGCAGGTACATGGCGTACATCATGCAAAAAAAAAGAATTGCCAGAAGGAAACTGCAGCATAACATCTCCAATGCCCACAAAGTTAAGAGACTTGTCATCACCAAGACGCACAGAACCAGAGATGGTACGATAGGTATGAAACCAATCTCTACAAGGTGTCACATGAAATGACGCACCCGAATCCAAAAACCAGCACTGCGCATACATAGAATGTATCTCAGAAGCCTGTAAGGCATCGCATGAAGAAGCTGCAAGTATGTAATCTTCATCTAAATAAGTGGCATGCATAACATTAACCTCTTCTATCTTCACACTGGACTTTGTAGGTATAACACTGCGCTAAGAAGACTTTTGCTACACTTTCTCTTTTCCCTTTTCCTTGCGCTTATCATCGCGTATCTTATGGCACTGCGGCCCAATATGTCCTGCTTTCCCACAATAATGATAGGTAAGATTAGACTTTTGTCCACGGGACTTATTGCGACCACGTGACTTGGACCAAGACTTCGAAGAGTCCATGCCCTTATGATCATTATCATGCCTGCCATGTCTGCCACCTCTAACGGTCAATGCATTTGAAGAGCGGGAAGCATCATTGTTTCTCCTGTTGATTTCCTCAGTCAATAAAGAACTCTCAACATCTTTGTTTTTCAGCCCATCAAGCTTGTTCATGCATATGGTAGTATGGAAGACATCCCATGATTCAGGCAAGGTGCCAAGCAGAAACAACGGGTGCAAGTTGTCAACCCTCGGTTTGTACCCTTGAGAGGAGTAATCTCTTCTACTTCATGATTTCAAAGCTTTTGTTCAAGAATTCTCAATTATATTTGAAGACACAGATAGAGCTAGAGTTGCCAAGACCAAGATAAGACGCCTATATGTCAAGGATCTAGAACCTAAATTTTGACAAGTCACTTGTGATTTGATTTAGCATGAGGATTATTGTATTAGCCAATCCTATTGGGGACTGAATGATGATGTGAAAGATCTTTTGTTGACAAAGCCAAAGGTTCACACCTTAATTGACTTCATTTTTCAAGCAATAGAATGTGACAATTTCCTATTTGAGAGATGTCAAGACAAGTGCCACAAGACTTCATTAAGTATAGATGCCACAACAATAATGACCTCCCAAGGGAAACAAGAAACCAATGTTGAGTCTGTGCACCTCATTGATGTATCCATGTCAGTGGATGGAGACCCATGGCTGCATAGCCTTCCAATCCAAGGACTTACATTGTTAGATGCATCCTAAATAGGTCCACTGATAGAAAAAGTGCCTTATTGTCCATTTTCAGCATATGTGCCTTGTGAAGTGTCATCATATATTGTACCCTGCTTAACACCATACAAAGATGCTAACTCATCAAATATGACATCATGACTGAGCAATATCTCTCACGTAGTCAAAACAATGCACTTATATGCCTTTCTTTGTGAGTATCCAAGGAAAACACACTTCACTGCTCTAGGGTCAAGTTTCTTCTGTTTTTCATCAGGAACATGAACATAGGTAATACTAACAAATACATTCAAATGTTGTATGTCAGGCTTGTAGACATATAGTTCCTCATAAGATCTCTTTTCATGTATTCCTGCAGTAGGTGTTCTATTCTAATATAGATAGCTATAAGTCCTGCTTCAATCCAATAAGACAATGGCATATCCTTCTCATTTAACATGGCCCTTGCTGCCTCCATAATCACCCTGTTCTTTCTTTCAGCAACTTCATTTTGCTATGGAGTATAGCTACAAGTAAATTGCCTCTCGATCCTATGCTTTGCTAAGTATTTATCAAACTCCTTTGAGACATACTCTCCACCACCATCAGATCGTAAGCATGAGACATAATAGTTAAGCTCTTTTTCAACATGAGATTTAAAATCCATAAAGCTATCCAACACCTTATATTTATGCTTTAGGATGTATATCCATGTGTACCTGCTATAGTCATCCACAAGTGTCACATAGTATCAAGACCCACTGAGTGATACATTATGTGTAGATCCCCAGACATCTAAGTGCACAAGTTGTAAATGCCTGCTACTATTCTGTGTATTCCTAGGGAAAATGGAAAGTTGGCTTGTTTCCCATGTTGACATGTTGAGCATACATGTCTCAAATCAACATATTTAAACCTTGGTAGCCTTGTAACAAGCTCCTTATGTTGCATATTTTTCAGCTTTTGGATATTTCTATGTCCAATCTATTTATGCCATATATCAATGTCTCGAATACTTGCCTCATCATGAGTAAACATAGCATCATTCAATTCAGGTATGTTTGCATCTAGTGTAAACATCTTGCCATGCCTTTGGCCTTTAGCAACCAATCTACATCCTTTTCCATACTCCTTTATGAAGCAACCATCTCTATTAAATCATATCTACAAGTTTTGCTCAACCGTTTGACCTAGAGATAACAGATTCTTAGTAATTGACAGTACATGCAATACATCATGCAAGTGCTTTTCCTACCATCAGGTGTGCAACCAAAGGAACAATCCCTGTGTGTGCTATGTCATGTTGAGAATCACCTCTAGTACATACATAACCATTAACATGTGATTTTAGCTCAAAAAACCACTCGCCATGTGATGTCATGTGATTTGAGGCACTAGAATCTATATACCAGACATCATCAAACTTTTCTTATTGCTTGCCCTTGTTGTGTACATGAGTCATAACAAAGAGTCTTTCACCAGTCTTAGGCTCTGCATGACTAAAAGATGCATAGTGACCTTGTTGTCTACCCTTTTGATTAGCCTTCTTCTTCCAACACTCTTTTGCAATGTGGCCATGCTTGCTATAGTAATGACAATCTTTATCCTTATTAGCATTTTCATGAGTAGATTGAGTATGCTAGGATCCTCTACCCCTAGATTGAGATATCCCCTTTGCAGGAGGGGGTATCCACCACCTCCACCAGTAAATCCTTACTGACCTTGTCCATGCTAAGATGCATGCTGTTGAGTTCCCCTGCCATGACTAGAACCTCTACCACAATAACCATGGCCTCTCTGATTAGAGTAAAAAGCTACATCTTTGCTTTTAGAGCTACTCGAGCTCGTAGCCAAACCCAATTTCACTTATTCATGGATAATCAAGGATACAAGCTCATTAAAGTTAGGCATTTCAGACCTGATTGAAATTGATGTATTGAAGGAGGCCCTAGACCATTCAAGGTCAGAGCCACCAAATCCTCATCATCTACCTTAGTCCCAATGGACACTAGGTGATTTGCAATAGTCTTTATCTCAGTCACATAGTCCTGAATGGACCGACTTTTCCTATCCATTGTGTTAAACTTCTACTTTAGATATATTTTTTTGGCGCTGGTGATAGTACCATAATATCTCATCACAATATCCCATGCATCCTTTGATGAGCTACAATTCATTATTTGCATAACCATAGCATCATAAATACATAGGGATGGGAAATGCATTACCCTACGAGCTCTCTCAGTCTATGCTCGATGTGCCCTAAGTTGATCATGAGTTGCATTCCTATTGGGGAGTTTGGGCTCAACCTCCACATGTGTAACCAAGTGCCAGTAGCGCTTGCCAATGAGAAAATTCTCCATGTTGAACTTTGAGATAGCATAGTTATTGTTGTCTAACTTGTCACCCATTATTTGAGTTATGTTATTAGTTCTTTCAGCATTTGCCATCTCTGCAACTCTATGTATTCAATGCAGTATACAACCTATAAATACATGACTCACTAGAGTTCAGGATTAGACTCCTTGCAATTTTAGGATTGTTTTCTTGTAATTTTAGGACAATTTTCCTATAGTTTCATGAATGGTTTTCTTGTTATTTCAAGAAAAGTTTTCCTATAGTTTTAGGACAAAATTTTAACATTTTTAGGAATAATTTTCCTGCAGTTTCAAGACAGTCTCCTATTGTTTCAGAAACATGCTATGTGAGTAACTAGTACTGAAAAACATAGTCAAATGAACATAAAACAAGCTCACATTAGCTCCAAACATTCAATGGAAGTGGTAAAACATCTAGATATGATAGCATATTCATGTAGACTTCATCTCCTGCATATCTTGTATGCAACCAAGCTATGTAACAGTAGTCAGACAAGTAGTCTGTAATGACCACTCCCTTGTGCAAACTGAGGTATTCTCAAACCAAAACATTCTCAAGACATCATAGAAATATCCCATTACATTAGGGATTCAATACATGATCAGATAAGCATCAATGCTTGCACCATATGCAAGTAGCAGTGCCAAATATTCTACCCAGATGCTATTTACAGCTAGACCACTGCTATAACTGGTAATATTTTAGTCTAGATTAGAGAATTTAATGCTCATTTACATTCACAAACCATCTTATATTTGTGGACCAACATCCAAACATTTATGGGTACCAAATAGGTGTCAAGATGCTCCAAAACTTCAAGTGTAAGCTCTCATATGTTCAATGACAGATTTCATCCTACAATTTAAGATCTATAAAGCATTCTAGAATAGAATTATGAGCCCCTTTTAATCATTCCAAATGCATAAAGTCTAAGGCCATATACTGTTGAGAAATAACAAATGATGTATGCTCTAGGAAGAGATGTCTTGAATCCCATATGCACACTGAGGAGAACGGAATAACTCAACTTCTATAAAGCATTGTACTTGACTATGGAATGAATACAATATCATGATGCTTTGTACTTTCACTTAGTTTCTTATCAGTGTCAGCTCATTACACAAGATTATCTTTATGAGTCCAAGCTAATCTATCTTGGAACCTAATTCACTTTTGCAACAGTTGGTCTATCTTTGCCTATGTCAACATGAGTCTTCTCTTCGTCTTTCATCCTCCATAGCTCCTACCATGCTCTAGATCCGTGTTTTTTAACATGGTATTAGAGCTCAGCTAAGCATGGCATGGATCCATACACTGCTCTCCCAGTCCCTCCTCACCTCTGGTCATCTCTGTTCAGTTTACAACCGGCCCATGACTCTAGTTCCAGCTTCACCTTCAGCTTGACTTTGTGACTGCCATAGCCAATGTGCACCCACCTCAGTGAGCTCTTGGATCTCCTCAACCAGAGCCTATCTCAACTTGCTCTCTTCAAGAGAGTTGTTCCCCAGCTTCAGGCACTCCTCGTTGTGACGTCAAACGTCAACATTGTACGCTCCAACACTGGACATTGCGTACATTGCAGCTCGCTACCAGAAACACGATAACAAACTGTTGTATAGCCGAATCTCCCTTTGTGCGATACTGGATGCCCTGTAACCATAGGGCTTTGGAAGCTTGGGTTATAAGCTTCCTCCTAATCAAATGATTTGCCATATAAATGTGTCTATGAGCTACCCCAAGTGGAAAACTACTTGCTAGTCTGATTAATCCTAATTCCACCATAGCCACTTCAACTACAAGCTCATTCTCATCTCACTCTCTCACTATTTGAAGTAAACTAATGCTATTTCCACTCTAATTGCACTGAATTTGAAAGTTTCAACAAGAATCGGGATACTTTGAAGATTCTTTTTAAGTCTTGAAGACCTCAAGCAGTAGCATCAACACCAAGGCTTCCTCCATTTGGCAAGGCAAAAATATTGTCACTCTGATCTGAGTGTTTACTCAGTGATATTACTAGCAAGGAGGGGAATCAAGTTGAAGGAAAAGACAAGCATCAAATAATCACCATCAAGAAGGAAGAAGAGTCAAGCTTAAAGATCAGACATAGTATCTCTTGATACTACAGAGTGTGCATTCACATTACCTTGCACTTGTGTCTCTTGACACATCGAAATACAACTCTTTTGCTGAATAATTGAAGCTTATCAACATGGCTGAACTTGTGAGAGCGGAGTTCTGAGCTTGGGATGTGCCTAAAATTTGCCAAAAAATCGAGAATTTAGGGGAAAAATATTTAACATCAAAGGCGGCGGCTCCAGCTAGGATGATTTTAAGCACCAAGTGAAATACGACTTTTAAAAGGCGCCCGAGCGACACTTGTGGATTTTTGATAATTTTTCAGACTGACGTGTAGGTTGTCAAGAGTTTCCAATCAATGCGAGATGTCAAGCCGGATGCGCAGAAATTTACAGCACTCGAATTGGAGCTAGGAGGAGGAAATGGCCAACAAATGGGCAAGATACGAAGAGGTGGACAAAAAACTTGGACAAAATTGGGTGTGCCTTTTGGAGGCTTGACCTACACCCCCCCCCCCCCCCCCCCCCCCCCAAATTTTTAACCAACATCAAGAAATGCAATCGTGATGAGAGAAAGAAGGAAGAAAACGTGAGATATGGTGCCATATGTGCGCTCGCTTTTTTCGCTCCATGATGATGGATCTTGGATTTCTGCCTGCAAACAACCTACCCAATTGATCATGGCCCCGATGTTCTCCCTCCTTGCCGGTCATATCGCTTGTCTTCGCCCGTGAAATGGTGGCCTGAATGCAGAGATGGAAATCTAGTCTTTCTCTCTCCTCCCACTCTCTCCCTTAAGGGGCTGTTCTTGTGTGCATGAAGAATGGTGAAGGAAAGCTTGTCCGGTTGGAACCGGATTGCTTCCGGATCAATGTAGACATGAAGATTGCTGATTGTGATGATGCTAGACATTGAATGTGGGCTGACCCGCAGTGCTGCACCAAAACCGAGATCCTGAGACATGGAGCCTAAGCAGTAATTCAATTTTTATGAAGAAAAAATGAGTCTTTATGCTATTTGATTGATGAAACATTGTTCCCATGGGCTGAATATTCATTATGATATTGTTTTCTATGAGTTTCAATGGTTTATAATCTGAAAATCAGAAAATCATAAGTGATATGGCTGAAATTAATGTTATAAAACCCGAAAAATATGCGTTTAAGGGGTAAAAATGAGATTTTTGCAAAATAAATGGGAAATATGAGACATAATGCCTACAAAACCTGAAATTTTGCTGTCAAGGAACCTAAGGACCACAGCCCACAATCAATCTTAAATTTTAGTCATTTTTTATTGAAGTAAATAGAGGAAAAATACCAAAAAATGGTGAAAAATGGGTTTTAAATGGGAGAAAATTAGGAAACGGTAACAGGAAAATTCCAAAAAATTACATGTGTGTTTGTGCAGCATATAATGGAGGTAAAGCACAAGGTTGGCCTCGGTTTACCCTCGTTTCTATGTTTCTGTTTGTGTTTATCACTTTTTTTGTGAAGAAACACACATAAAACGACCTTTTCACCTATCAACAAATGCAAAACATTAAATGGTAGGGTGAGAGGGGAGGTTGAACGTCAAAATATAAATTAAAGTTTGATTTATGTGTTGCATCATGCCTATAGGATGTTGTTTTAAAATAAAGGGAAAGGCAGCATGAGCGTAAGGCTCGGTGTCTTTCCTCTTTGCACTACATAAACGTTAGCATGGAAATCATGAAAAGATTGGTTTCGCACGATGCACAATGCTGATTTTCTTCTGTTTGTACACTAAACCATTCATGTTATACACTATGCATAGTTCATGGTATCAATGGAACAGCTCCTGCACTGCATAGCAATGGTTTTCTTAGGACTTTGACCCATGATTGAGAGTGTGAGGTTATCCCTTGCCGTAGGATAGAGGGTTGGTTTCTTAAGGGGCTGTTTAGTAAGGAAACATGGTATATCTCCTGGATTTGAAATGAAGAGTGGATTGTGTTTGAATGTTTTATATGTTGAGCAGCGCATCAAGGGGCTAATCCCTGCGATGTAGGAGAGCTGCAATGGGGCCGCGGTGTTTCTACCAAGAGGTTGCCTCCATGTATGTGATCGTGGCATTGCCAATGTGTATGGGTTCTCCCTCTGAGGAGCTTATAGAAAGGGAAATGTTGGACTACAAAACGATGAGACTATAAACGCATAGATTAGGCTTTAGTACAGTTTGTCCTTTGGCATTAGATAGACGCTCCTGGTCCGCAAGGCCGTGAGGGTGTGTTTGTCTGTCATGAGCATGAGGTCCGGCTAGTGCCATAGCCAGTGCCGGCCCATTTCAGGTCCCATCAGTGGTGCGTCTGCCGGGATCTGCCAACAAGTAGTGGTTCTCGAATCTAGGGTTTTTAGGGACGAAAAATTTAGTTTATGTCCTCTGACAAGGACCGTCAAGCCGTAATACAAAAAGCAGAATGTGCTGAGAGGGCTAGACGGCGGTTGGAGATTGTAAGTCACTATTCTCCTCAAAGGAGTAGCCCGATACGCATAAGAGGCAATAGTCTTAGTAACCCAACTGTTGCACATAGTCCTTTAGGTGCAGGAGGAAGCGTAAGTTCTTCCTCTCTTCCACCCAGTCAACCCACTTTAAGTGGGGATGTGATTCCATCAGTTCAAGCTCCTATTGTGAATCCGATTGTCGTCATGGCACAACCCATTGCAATTCCGGCAAGGATGCCGGATCTGCTAGCTTTAGGAGTTCCTTTGCCCATTTTTAATGGGTTAGCCGAAGAAGATGCAGAGTTTCACATTTGTGAATTCCAAAGACTAATGTTTAATTACCGCATCCAAGATGAGGGACATCTCATGACGTTCTTTAACATGACATTAAAAGGAAGGGCTGCAGTATGGTATCATAGCATAGAGTCTGGAACCATAACCACCATCGATCAATTTTATGCAGCTTTCCAAGGAGAATATGCCCCTGAAAGAGGTGGCCAATACTGGTTGCGTGTCTTGAATGTAACGCGCCAAGACCCACACGAGAATGTGAAACCATATGCCAAGAAGCTTAAGGAAGTGTTTCATAAGTTACAAACTTACATTCCCATTCCGCCGGCTGCCCAATGGCAATACTTCTTGCATGGATTGGATTTCAATATTCAGGTATAATTGAGCAATGTGGCTTTGGCTAACATAGACACCGCCATCGCGCAGGCAGGAGTAAAAGCACGATTACAAATGGCCTACTCCTCTCGAATAAATCTTAACACGGGTTTAGTACCTGGTGGCAATCTACAATTGACAAATGGAAGTCAAGGGATGCCTATGAATAACCCTAATGGGAGAGGAAGCATGGTTCAAAATGTACCTTTACTGCCAGCTTCTCCCAGTGTGACCATGCCTATGGCAAGTCAGTTGGCTCCACCAAATGTTGGAGGTGGAGGCCAAATTTCGAACCCTAATGTTGTTCTTGTGAGTCAACAACCAATGCCCAATCAAATTGTGACGGATAGACAATCAAGGCTATGAGTCGAGTGCATCTAATGTCCTTGGCAACGTTAAGGATATGATGAAGCATTATACCGACATGATTTCCGAGAAATATTAGCAAATAGATGTTGACGTCAATTTCCTGAAGAAGCATCATAATCTGATAGAGAGTTGACGCCCTGAAGAGGGTGGTCAGCAAATGAAAGTTCAAATGGCCTCGTCTGGAACTCCTGTTGATCCCATATGACCAATTCCTGAGGCCAATCGATAGGATGGGGATCCCCTCGTAGTGGCACAGGCTCTTCGGGAAATTGTCTTGGTAGTGATCGTGCTCTGCATTGGGCTTCCTCTGCTAGTTCTTGTCTTCTTCTTCTGGCTGCCACAATGCAGTTGGGCATATGGGCATCTTTGGGCTCTTTAGGTGGGAGGTCTGGTAGAGGCGGACTGGGCATTCTTTGTTGCTCTTTTTCAGCATCTTGCTCAAAGTTTGGACCCTCTTCGATATTCTTCTCGATAACTGATGGAACCTCTTATGTTGGTGGTGGTGGCTGCTCATGCTCTTCAACCAAGTTCCTTAAGCTTAACAGTGGAGAGGCCGGCACGGTGTAGGTAGTGAAATTGCTGCTCTTTTGTGATTCCTATGCCTATTAGAAGCTCCTATTCTTGAAGGCCATACTTTAGTGCTCGGGTGGTCAGTTCTAGCTTCCTTCTTACCTTCTCCACTGAATCATTACCCTCCACCTGGGTGACGTGTAGTACTGTGTTGAGGAAGGCTTGCCTTTGTGTGTTGGCACATACATCAACATCTTCTGCCCTGGACTCCACAAGCACTCTCTCACACTTGGCCGCCGCCAAGCATTCTGTTAAATCCCTAACTCTTTCAAAATTGTTTCTTTCCCACTCACTGGCTCTCTCATCCATCTTCTTTCTTCCTTCCTCCAGCTCACTTGCCAAGGTTGTCACAACCCACTGCTGCTCATTCGTTAAGAACCACAGTTGGTTCCTTTTCCTAGATTTTCAAGCCAGTTGTTCTTCAACAATTTCTTTTGCCTGATTTGCAATGCTGAATCTTTTTTCTGCCTTAGCAAATAGCTCTGAATTTTCTTGCACAAGCTACTCGTGACTTTGGATCTCTGCGAAGTGCCATCTTCTTTGGGTGAAGGCCATGGCCATGAGGGCCTCTATGTCTCCCTTGGTAATCTCCAATGCATCTTGCAATCGTTGTGCCTCATTCTGCAGCCTTTGTGCTTCTGCTGCGGAATTCCCGGCCTTTCCTATTCTAGGAACTCTATTTCCCTCTCCAATCTCTCTTGTGCTTCAAGTTCATACCATAGATGGAAATCTATGGCATCTTCTTATTGCTCACTTGGCTCGCCCTCCTGAGCTTCTATCTGTCAGTACCTTTCCAGTTCGACAGTTCTCTATTGCAAGTCAACATACTGCTACACTAGTAACTTCAAGCTTCGTTGTTCTGCCACCAGGTTTTGCTCTTCATCTTCCAACCTTTGTCTTAGGGGGCTCTCATTGTCCTGGGCTTCCTTGGTCTTTGCTTCCAGCTGATCTTGTAGAGTTTTCACTTCCCTTCTTTGGTCGGCTCCTTGCTTTGAAACTTCCAACCTTAAGGCTGCTAAAGTTTCCTTTTCTTTCTCTAGCTCTACCAGGGCTATCTTCTTTTCTTCTTTTGCCTTGTCTAATTGTGCTAAAATCTCAGCCACATAAGCATCATAGTCGGCACTAGATGGCACGGGAGTACGGGTTGTAGTGGTTGATGCCTCTAGCTTACGTCGTTTTGGATCTTGCCTAGACTCGGCATCTGCATCAGTGGGCCTTTTTGCTCTGGCTTTTGGTACAATTTTAGCCACTTTTCTGACAAGTAGCTACATCATGTTCATAAATTGGGACGTGTCTAGAGAGGGCGTGGGTTTCGGGGTGGTTGTGGTTGTGGTGTCAGTTGGTACTGGCACAAAGGAGGAAGGTAGGGGGTGCAGCAGGGACTTGCCCTTGCCTACAACTACTGGGGCCGTTTCCACACTGCCACTTGCTTCAGCTTCATGGTAGGGACTCAAAGGATCAATCTCTCCTCTCCCATGGGTTTCTTGGACAGATCTATGAGTGGCCTTTGCCAACTCAGCAAGTTCTTTCATTATTAGTTCTTCAGCTTCCTCCTCTACCCTTCTTTGCCTCTCTTCTTCTTCCCTCTTTGATTCTTCTCTAATTTTTTCGAGTTCTTCCTCTTCTTTTTTCCTTCGTTCCTCCTCCACCCTTCTTGACTCTCTTTGAGCCCTCTTCATCTCGGCTCACTCTTCTTTGCTCAGTCTTTCTTTCTTCTCCTTCTAGCTCTTGTCACTCTTCTTTTTCTCTCGTGGTTTAGCCACTTGAATAGGTGGTACATCCGGCTCTCCTTTTCGCTTATTGTCCTTTCACTCGAGCCTTCTTCCTCGTGGTGATGTGAGCTTTGATGCATAGCTTGCTCTTCATCTACACCAGCATCCTTGATAAACTCATGGATGATTGCCATCAAGACTCTGCCATATCTGATTGTGGAGGCTTTCGAGGTAGGCTTTTTCCTTGCGGACCGTGCAGTAGAAGTAGGAGACTCTCCACCAGCTGGTGCTACGGCTAGAGCCAGGAGCGTGGCTGAACTCTTGATAGTTTTCTGCACAAAACCGTTCCGATCCACCTCCTCTGGAACTCCTACAGCGATGCTCTCTAGTAACGGCACCCCGATTGTGCTCATTAAAGCGTTGTATCTCTGTCCTAAGAAAAGGGCGTGGACCATTTTAGCTTGCACCTTTGTTGCGAGATCTGGAATATCAGCCAAAATGATTCCATCCATTGTGTGCATGTCATCTTTTTTTACTCCCATCATGGTATATACATCTCTTCTTGGGCGCCTCTCCTTCTTGGACACAAGCCCTAGGGCTTTCTCGATGATAATTGCATTAAGGGGCACTTGCACCCTTCTTTCTTGGTCACCAATCCTTATTGTGACCGTGCCACAGCTCCTACCTTCATCAAAGCTCCTTAAAAAGTCAGCGCACATGTTGTAATCTATAGCTTGTCCGACCTTTTCCACATACTTTCGGAGGTTGCATTTATCCACCAACTCCTTTACTGCCGGCTCTTCCAAGATGGCATTGTCTAAATTCAGGGTATGTTTGAACGTGAACTAGCTAAATCCACATGTCTCAACATTGATCCCATACTTTGTCAGCTCCTCTTTAGTGAATGAAAGTTTACCCCCCTTTTCTTGTCCTGCCATGGTAGGTGCTTGTCATTACACCATGCCAAGATTAGCATTATGAATTGACTCATCACTAATAAAAACCCAAGAAAGAATGCATGTGACAATTTTCCGTGCTGCTTCAGAGGTATAAAACTTGGAAATAATTCAAAAGCAACATCTATTTCCTCCTTGCATTCTTTCCTATTTAAATTCAATTGATCATTTTCATCCATCACTGCACCTTGCTACATCACTTGGCTCTCACTTTGCTCCCCCCCTCCTTAAGTTTTAAAGGAATCCTTCCTAGGATTAGGAAGGGAAGAAGGAGGACTCACATGGACTTTGTGGGGCGAGTTACTTGGCCAACAGCCAAGTATAGAGGTTAGGGTTATATTCAAGCTGGGCATGACAATCAAGTTCACATGGTTGTATGGAAGCTTGGGTAATATAGGTCAAGACATCATGAAAGATGTCCCCGAAGTTAAGGCGACTAGCAACGTGAAGTTCCTCTTCCGTAAGGAATTGGTCAATGCAAGGGTGGGCTAACACATGGTTATCTAAGTGTATGTTGCGTGTAATGGCCAAAACCCTAAACGAAAGAGGTGCCACATAAGTAGGGTCGTGTTCAATTGATTTGATTGCCCTTGTTTGCTCGGCATTGGTCATGATGCGGAAACCTTTTTTCTCCCATTGGAGTCGCAACGCATACCACAGCTGTAAGAATAAAGAATCAGAGCTGGAAGGTTGTGTGAGCTCCTCCAGTTCTTGTTGAGGTGCAGAGCGAGCAAGCTTGCGGTATGAGGTAATTAGTCTTTTGAGAATGGCTTGCTCCTTTGAGATTTCTCCATTAGCAATTAATTCAGCAGCAATTTTGGGGAATTTGATGGTCATAAATTCATAGTCTTCCCAAGTGCATGGCAACGCACGAACATCAGAAGCAAGGGGTTCATCGAGAAGTCCTAGGTCAAGCCTCTCATAGCTCCTAGCAAATGTGGTGAAGGTGTTATCTAACACCTTGATGCATGTCACTACGTCATCTCCCGAGGTCTCAGCAAGATCCTTGGCCACTGAAAGAAAGATTGTCTTTCATACGAAGGCCTAAGGCCTACTGGTGGTGATTGTGCAATTGGATTGGACAGTGGTGACTCCATTGATGGCGTCACAGATGGGACTTTGCACTTAGAAGCACTTTGAGATGCTGCAGGGGGCTCCAGTGGCATAGGAGGTGTGCTACATTCTTTCTAAGCCGGCATGGGGGTGCTCAACTCCTCTGACTTGGATAATTTTAGGGCATCTAGCTTTGGACGATAAATGAGTTGGGATTCATTAATCACAACCACTGCTGGTCCAACTTGCTTTACAGCCTAGGCTCCGTATGTGCAAGCCTCTCTAGCTAGAGTGAGGTTGCTTAGAGTTGAGCCTCTTGAATGTCCACTCTTAGGCACCCATATCCAGGGGTTGCCCTCATAGTATCCTTGTGCTCACAAGACATCGTTGGGGATCCATCGCGGCATGGTCATTCGCCTACGTCGATAGTGTTTGAGCTGCCTCTTAGGCTGTGACTGATAGTTTTTACGTTTAGAAGCACGTTTCTATGGTTTACAAGGAGGTGGCCCTTGTCTTTTGGATCTCATATGAGCGTGGACTCCTTGGCCTTGTAAATGTCCTTGGTGGGCTTGGTTCTAGTAGTTTGAGCGTGGGGTGAGATATCACAACCCTTCTCCCTAGGCTTGGTCATAGGCGTGGTCGTAGGGGTCTCTATCGGTGGCTTTGCAATTGCAGAAGGATCAAGATAACCCTTGTTGAAAGTAGTCACTATGCACATAGTAAGATGGATGCGATCTAGGTTATAGTCCACATTCCAGTTCATCTACTTTTTAAAAGTGCGACCTAGTAGTGACTTATTACTAGCCCCTTTAGTGTTTGGCAACACATAAAAGAAGACTGGTATACTTTCAAACTCAATAGAGACAACCACTTTGCATTTTCCTAAGAGTGAGTAAGTGTTGCCCCCAAATGCACTGAGTTTAGCATTTGTGGGCTATAATTTAGGTTGACCAATGTGTGTCCAATGGTCATGCATCAAGATATTATAGTCGGCACCTTTGTTGATCAAGGCATCAAAAGAATACGTCCGTTCTACAGCAGTGACCGTGATTCGTAGGTAGGCAGGTTCCACTGCTTCATCATCTTGATCTTTCAGTTTGGTAATAGTGGCCACGCAGACGTTGACAGGGGCTTCAAGCATAGGTGGCTCATGCAACAGATGGGAAGGAGGATAATACTTTTTCATGCGACTGCCATTGAAAAAGCCTATTCCTTCATGTTGGAGCGTTTCCAATTCAACGTTGCCTGTTCTACTAATTGTACGTACTCGAAAAGGTCCTAGCCCTCAAAATTTCATTTTCTGTTTGTGACTCTTCATAGAGTATAGTAGATCGAGGCCCCTTGATCAAAATTGCGCTGTTTGACATGCTTGTCAAACCACATCTTTCTTTGTGCCTTCTCACAAATCAGAGCATGGGCGGCTAAGAGTCGAGTCTCTGTGAGACGCTCTAACTCCACTAAGTGGTTGGTCCAAGCCTCTCTTCCCTCCCAACGCTCCTGGGCTGCTATCCTTAAGCTAGGGACAAAGAAATCTAAGGGTAGAATGGCCTTCGTTCCATAAGTTAGCCTCAAGGGCGTCTGTCCTACAACTGTCTTATAAGCTGTATGATAGGCCCACAAGGCCACCATTAATTTTTTATCCCAATCACTTCGTGATGTGGATACCACCTTCATAAGCACGTTGACTAGGATTTTATTCGTGGATTTTTCTTAGCCATTTGCTTGAGGGTAGTAGGGCGAGGACCTTTTGTGAATGATTATGAAGGTCGAGAGTAGGTGGGATATCACTTCATTAATAAAGTGTGTGCCCTGATCACTTATTAGTTCAATTGGACAACCAAAACATGAAAGTACCTGCTCCCACAAGAACTTTACAGTGGTTCTAGCGTTGTTCTTCCTAGTGGCTCTTGCCTTTACCCACTTCGTCATGTAATCAGTTGCCACAATGATGTAGCGTGCCTGGGAGTACTGTGCCACAAGACTGATAGGTCCAATGAAGTCAATGCCCCGCTGTCGTGCTATTATGGGGGTCAACCTGCTCCCACAAGAACTTTACAGTGGTTCTAGCGTTGTTCTTCCTAGTGGCTCTTGCCTTTACCCACTTCGTCATGTAATCAGTTGCCACAATGATGTAGCGTGCCTGGGAGTACTGTGCCACAAGACTGATAGGTCCAATGAAGTCAATGCCCCGCTGTCGTGCTATTACGGGGGTCAACTCCATCTTATCCTTGCGCATAGGCACCTTAGTCCTATGGCACTCATCGCAGTGTTTTACAAATTTAGTAGCATCACGGAATAGGGTGGGCCACCATAGTTGGGATTGTAGCACCTTACAAACTGTTGTATCCCCACTAAAGTATCCTCCAGCTATTCCACCATGCGCTTCTCTCAATACATCATGCATCTCGTGCTCACATATACATCTACATAACAAACTGTCTTGTCCTAGCCTATAGAGTTCGCCCGCGATTAGTTGGTATGGTTGGATCTTTAAGATAAGTCTCCTTAGCCTGGCTTTCTCAACATGTCTCTCAGGTAGACCATTCTCTAGCACTTGAACTACATCATCAGCCCAATATGGCATCAGATCGACTCTAAACAAGTTTCTTGTGCTAGACACGCCAAAGAGATGAGCGTCTGGTAAGTCGTCAGGTATGCCTTGTCCAGCAGCTTCTCCTACGGGTATGCAGGATATGTGATCAGCCATGTAGTGCTGCTTTCCCTTACGTATAACCACAGAGAAATCGAATTCCAACAAGAGAAGTAACCATCTAGCTATGCAACCTATAGCGCGTGGCTTGTTCACGAGATAAAGCAAGGCTTGATGGTCAACGAAAAAGATGAAGGGGGTGGCCAACAGATAATGCCTAAATTTCTTTACAGCAAACACCTTTGCTAACCCTTCCCTTTCTGTAGTGGAATAGTTCATCTCCATTTTAGTGAGCTGCCTGCTGGCAAAACTCATGGGGTAATCTAGGTTATCCTCACCAGGCTAGCATAGAACAGCTCCAATAGCAAACTTAGAGGCATCTATGTGTACATGAAACGTTATGCTCCAGTCTGGGGCTCATAAGATTGATGCAGTGGTGAGAGCCTTCTTCAACTCTTCATATGCACGCTGCCATTCCTCAGTCCACTCAAGTACGATCAGCAGCTTGTACAATGGTTTAGCAATCAGTGCGTAATTCAGTACAATGCGTCAATAGTATCCCGTATGGCCTAAGAAACACTGAACGCCCTTGTAGTTAATGGGTGGTGGTAGGTTGATAATGACCCTAACTTTTGAGAAGTCAGTGGCAATGCCGTTCCTTGACACTACGTGCCCTAGGATACATCCGTGCTTCACCCAGAACTGGCACTTTAAGGGGTTCAACGAGAGGTTGTATAACTGACACCGTTCAAAGATAGCTCTCAACTTTTCTAAGTGTTCGGCCCAACTAGAGTGTACGCATAAGTTGCCTACGAACACCTCTAGCTCGCTTCTAAGCATATCCTTGAAGATGGTGCATATTAATAATTGAAAGGTCGCACAGGTGCATTCATTAGCCCAAAGGGCATAACAATGTAGGCGAATACACCCCACTCCGTGGTGAAGGCAGTCTTGTGCCTATTGTGAGGGTGCACTTGCAGTTGATTATAGCCAAAGAAGCCATCCAGGATGTTGTAGGCTTCTTTGCCAGCTACCCTCTCCAGCATGTGCTCGATATACAGTAAGGGGTAGTTGTCCCTCTTCGTAGCGGCATTAACTTTCTTGTAATTCATGCACACTCGAATTTTACCATTCTTTTTCATAACGATCACTATAGGTGAAACCCAATCCGTGTGCTCAATCTCATATATAAATCCTGCCTTCATGAGCTTATTGATTTCCTCCACTGCATAGGCGTGTTTGGGATTCATAGGGTAAGGTCGTTGCTTTGTTGGCACCGCATCTGGAACCATTGGGATATTATGGGTCACAACCCTAGGATCGATTCCTTTAAGTTCCTCCAAGGACCAGGAAAACATGTCGACATACTCTCGTAGGAGAGCAACAATTTTAGCCTCCTCATCCTTGGTCATGTCGTTAGCAATGAACACAGGTCGAGGCCTCTCGCCTTCCCCTGCCAAGTTGACTTCCTTGACCTTGGCAGGTCCTTCAATTGGATCACTGGTTTGCCCTTGTCTCTTTGCTCCTAGCAGAATCACCACTCTATCACCTTTCTTAAACTTTGTGAATCGTTTAGGGAGATCCTACGGCTTCTTTTGCCTATTTGCTTCTGAGTCCTTAGTTTGCTTTCTGGCCTCCTCCTTTAGCCATCTGTGCCTTAGGTGGACTGGAAAGTCCCCTTTGGTGCGTCTGACCTTAGAGGGTTGGGGTATTTCAGGATCACTCTCCATACTGACTTCTGACTCTAAGTTAAACTCACATTCCTCGCTTGAGGAAGGAGTTTTTCCAGGGGGTCATAATTCAGTAGGTGTATCCGTCTTAAGCATTGGAACTACCAATGGTTGCGCCACTCCTACTTGCTCGTAATCCATGGCTCCTATGTGCTCCAACTAGGATCTATCGCACTCCATGTGCATGACTCCTCTTTCATTCCAACCTGCCCTTTCCCTTCTAGGCGTGGAGTTTGCCTTGATCTGTTCGATCGTTCTCTCTTCAGTGTCATATTCTATCGTGTCTAACTCTTCTTCACTCTTGTCTCCAATAGAGCGGCAATCCTCGTACTCTTCATCATTAGAGTCTTGCCCCTCT
The DNA here is from genome assembly GCF_053477565.2 of Lygodium microphyllum. Taxonomy (NCBI): domain Eukaryota; kingdom Viridiplantae; phylum Streptophyta; class Polypodiopsida; order Schizaeales; family Lygodiaceae; genus Lygodium; species Lygodium microphyllum. The sequence goes on from NC_141140.1 coordinate 75,752,739, forward strand.
GACTGCTCGTCATCCCCCATGCTTTCCTCTCCAATCTCCTTTTCATCAGTGACTAGAGCCCAATTGTATAATAGGTTCAAATCATGAATTTTGGTCCATTTCCACTCAAGCTTAGCCAAAAGATCCCTTAGGGGTTTCAGATTGGCAGCCATGTTGCCCTTCAGTTTATCAGTTAGGTACTCTATGATTTCCTAAAGCTCGAGCTTGTTGGTGGGAATGTGAAATGAGACCGGATTCCCTGGGTTACATGAGCTTCCTACCATCATGCAGAGTGGCACGATGGGATCCCTTGCTGGCATGCTTGGGGATTTAGCAGCTTGCCTATATATCTCTTCCTCATTTGAGAACGGTAGGTCAATGGTTGCCAAGACATGCATCCAATCCCGCTCGTCCTCAGGGCAAGGGATGTACTTGGTCAATGACCCATAGGGTTTGCTTGCCTGTGGATCACCTTTTAGCATGGTTGAGATAGCATCAAGGTCGGCTGGGGTAGTATTCCAGGTATCCATCTCAACCCTTACCGCTTTTGTTCTATTCCCCAAGAAGATAGATTGTTATCCCAATCTTCAATAACTCGAGCGTTCCTCATCCAGGGTCGTCCTAGTAGTATGTCGTAGCCCACTCCCTTCATGAAAATGAAGTTCACAGAAAACTGCACCCGTGCGACCTTCACTGGCCGGTTCTTTAGGACCCTGAATGGTCTGACCTTCATTCTGTTGGCCAATGTGGCATTGAACCTAGCCGTTTCTACGGGTGGGTTTCCCTAGGCCTGTAGAACTACGTGGCTCAAGACACTGACACCGGTGCCTGTGTCTACGATTCCTTTTCGTGTTACATCCCCCAAGGCTAAGATAGGTAAAACTGCATGCATCTCAGTGCCTTCCCAAAAAGCATTGACATGCAGTGACCTTGGAACTGAGTGTAGCGTTAGGCTTGGAATCTGCCTGACTACGTCCTGCTCTTGCAAGTCAGCAGCAGTGTACTCCTCTTTTCCCTCTACCCAGTGCTTTAATTCTTGCCATAAGGAAGGGTGTTGATGAAGCAGATCTCCTAGGCTCAAGGTTACTGGCATGGTTACTAAAGTGGTGAGGAGGTTTTTGGGTGGCTGCCTTCCTCCTTGGTTAGCACTCTTTGGCCATATGTCTTGGTTAGCTTGCTGACATGCTTCTTCTTGGTCTTGCCTCTGTGGCATCTCATGTGGTGTGGGTGCATTTTTCGATTGAGGTCGCGACGGTGAAACGGGTGTACTCACACTAGAGAGGTCTTCAATTTGGTCTTCCAGTATGGGCTCTACGTCCTTAAGGTGTTCTTGGGCATGCTTGACCCACTCCTTGACTTTGACTATAGCCTCGAGTTGCCGTTTGGGGTGGGGGTATTCCCTTACCTTGGCACTCCCTAGTTCTGCTCTCTTAGGAGCTGAGGTCTCTGCCTCTGCATCAGTGACCCTCTTTCCAGTCACTAGCGTTGTAGCTTCCTCAGCCTTAAGGGTAATCTTTGCGTCTGTTCTCTTTCTCCTTCTCCTTTGGCTTTTCTTTCCCAATGAGGTTGCATCCAAGTTACTTGGCCCAGGCAATGAGATGCTTGCTTGTTTTTTTTGTGCTCGTGTCATGACATGTAGTGGGATGGGCGTATCTTCACTGTCAAAGGTCTCCACACCAAACAACCCTAAGGGTACTGAGGGTACGTTGGCAGAACTAGTTGATGGCTTCCTTCTAGGACAGTCAAGAAAATGGTGTGTGATTCCACACTCGGTGCATCAAAGGTCAGCTTTGTCCTTGTTTGCCTGTTCCTTTTCCGGGAAGCATGATGAAATATGGCTTGGATGATCGCAAGTCCAACATGAGATTGGATCTTGGCTTGGTCCTCCCAAGCCTCTGCCTCTTTCTCTACCTAGCGCCATCACCGGTACTGGTCGGTAGTCCATCAGGACTGGATTGCCTTCCTCATCATAGGATATGTATGGGTTCACGTAGGTCTCCTCTTCACTAGGTTCTTCCACATAGTGAACAGGAGCATCACTCGGTGGATGGAATACATAGGGCCCTGGTGGTCTGGGTATGCCTGTTGGGCTCATCTCTAGCCTAGGAATGGCCGCTGTTGTGTCATTTGGTGCTGGAAGTTCCAATTGGGCTCCCCTGCCAAAGAGGTTAGGTGGCCTGTTGCCTAAGTATGGAGGGTTGTATTGCTGCGCATATGAAAATCTCCTTGGTATTCTGCAATGTAATGCATCATGATCAAACCTACTGCAGTTCGAGCACAGCTTAGATCTAGGATCTTGGCACTCGGCTGGGAGGTGATTACCGCCACAGTGTATACACTGCACATGCGACCGCATAGGTTTCCTCATTTGGTCTTGCAATCGTGCAAGCTCCATTCTCACCTCAGCCAGCTCCTGGCCTTGGTCAACACTCTTTCCCTTATCCTATATGCTAGAGTTCTCTCTCTCTTCTGAAACTGTTGACTGCTCTAGAGCTCTCTAACTTGTATTGTCCCGATTGGTGTTCCTCATGCTTCGCTCCCTAAGCTGATCGTCCTTCCTTATTGCCTCTTCAAAGGCTCTAGCTAACACGTCTCGGTGTAGAGTGGAGTTACTAGCCAAAGCCTTGTAGAGCTCCTTGCTTCGAATTCCATTTATAAATACTGTAGACACAGCCTTCTCGTTAGGTCACTCATTTGTAGGGATCCTCTTGAAGAGGCTACGCACGAGTGATATAGTCCCTTATGTCTTCCTTTTCCATCTGACTGTCATTCATCAACCAGATGATGAGATTGTCAGAGTATCCTGCCTCAGAGAATCTCTTGATAAAGAGGTCCTTAAGACGTGCAAAGTTTGTGTGCTCAGTTGCATCTAGACTAGTGTACAAAATTCTCCCCTTATCACCTAAGCACAGATCGAAAGCTTGAGAGAATTATGCAAGGTCCATGAGACCGTTTACTTCGCAAACTTGTTCAAATTTCTCCACAAATCTATATGGGTCATTGCTAGGTTCATACTTGTCTAGCTGCTTTGCTACAATAGGGATTCTAGATTGCCCCTTTGCCCCTTGCGTGACCCCTAATCCCGAGAGTAATGGGGTGGCTAAGGCTGTTGCACTCTACTCAATGGACGTATTATCCATGAGCCACTTGGCTATGAGTTCACTCAACGATAAGTCAGCCTCTCCTGCTCGTTCTCTCTCTGCATTTGGCCTTGCTTTGGTTGCACCAGCCAAGCACGGGCCTCGTACATGTCTACATCTTGTTGGAGTTTCCTAGCCTTCTGCTTGTGGTTATAGGCAATTATGCCCTCTAGCTCCTTTCTAATCACCTTTCTTTCCTCTTCTAGGCTTGCTACCACTTCCTCTACTGGTTTGCCCTAAACTACTGTCCTAGTCAACAAGTCGTACTCATTGACTAACTCCTGCACTAAGACTGGGAATTATCCCAAGTCCAGTCGGTCCTCTCCTTGTCCGCCTCATGATCCTCACATTGCTCCCACTTCCAGCTCCATAGGGTTGTCGATCAATTTGAGTAGCTCCCCGGCAGCGTCCGATCCTCTATGTTGTCGCCTTCTGAATCTTTGTGTCCTCTTAAGGTTCTACTAATGGGGCTCTCAAGCACCCAACTATATTTTCGGATATTCTCCTAATATTGGGTTCCTTGATGTTATTGTATCTCTTGATGAGTTCCTTGTTATTGAAAGCAGTTGTCAATCTTATTCACTCTCTTCTTTTCTCGAGGCGACATTGAGGCCTTCTGGAGAGGCCGTCATTCAAAATTTTCAGGGTCTGACTTCCATCCCGAGGCACCTTTTCCTTCCTTTGTCATGTGCCCTTTTGGTTATCTCCTTTTTCCATTTTCCCACTCCTCTGCTCCATTTTCCCGCTCTTCTGTGCTGCGGTAAACAAGTCCCATTTAATGACAAGATCACATCCCAGAGTAAAGAGGAGCTAGAACGCATGTAGGCCCTGCTTCAACAATGCAAAGTGAATCTTCAGAAGGCACATGATCACATGAAGCTTTGTGCTGATGAGAAAATAAGGAATTTGGAATTCCAAGAGGGAGAGTTAGATCTCTTGAAAGTGCCTAAGTCTTGTTACTCTACTCTCAAGGAGGATAGGAGTAACAAGCTTTGGCCCATCATCTCTATGGTCCCTACCGAATTTTGAAGATTGTTGGTGACTTGGCTTATTTATTAAAGTTCCCCCCCACAACCAAGATTCACAATGTGTTTCATGTTATTTAGGTAAAGCCCTTCATTGGCACCTCATGGATTATGTGGAAGAGCTACCTCCCATAGACGAAGAAGGCATCATTCAATATATTCTTGAGGCAATCATTGGGCAATGAGCTAAACACTTGAGATCTCAATCCAACAAGGAATACCTCATCAAATGTAAAGGCCTACCCTTGGAAGAAGCCTCTTGGCACCAAATCACTATCACAAAAGAGTTTCCTCACCTCTAAAGGCCAAAAGGGCTAAAGACTAGATGGATATGCCCTATTTTGACCCCTCACTGCACTATTTTAGAATATTTTTACACATGAATTAATTACAACCATAAACCTTATACATAGAGTGAAAGTACTCATCATAAGATCTGTTTTGACATGTGGCATGCCCCATTTGAAGTAGCCCATCAAAAGTTATAACATATTTACCTTAGGAGGCTTGTGGTGGATAACATGCTGTCCATAGTCTTCATGCCCTTAGTTAAAATGAATTAGTGGCATTGTTCCCTTTTGCGACCATGCCTACGACATGCATGTTAGGCATACCTTGCTCCCTATCCCAATTCTCCTTTGCTACATGCTCTTTCACCATCCAATCTTCTCATTGTGATACTAATAATAGTAGTACTTGGTTGCAACCCTACTCACTAGCCACTTTGACATGTTCCCCTCCAATTGTCTTTTGTTTTCAAGGGCAAAAACTTTTGGGGTCGGGATAGAATGCAATGAGAGGGGTACATGGGAATGAGGGGTTAGATACCTAGTCATACTAATTAGGGTATAAAAGGTATAAGAGACCCATTCATGCATAATCAAGAGCTAACTCTTTACCTTCTCCTCCAATTTCTTCTCCTCTTCCTCTCTCTTTTTCTCATTCTCTCCTCTCCTCTCAATCTCATTCATTATACCGCACCCCAAGACACTTACTAGAGAAGGCATGGCCTGACTTTACCTTAAATATATCTAATGTTATCATGGGTTATAGGATGACATTGTTTCAAATCAAGGACCACATATTGTGTCAAGTTTGTGGAAAGTCTACTCAAGCTCCTGGATATTCAAACCAACCTCTTTTTAGCCAACCATTCTCAAGACAATGGACAAATAGAGAGAGTAAATCAAATCTTGGAACCACTATACAATGAATTATTATCAAGATAATTGGGTGGATTTACTCCCTTGACTGAATTTACCTACAAGAATTCTAGTGATATCTCTATTAGGCAAAGTCCATTCTTTTCAACTATGGAATACACCCAAAAATAAATGTTTATATGAGTCACTAAGTAAAGAATTCAGCAACTATGAATGTAGCTGAATACTTTTCAAAGATTCATAAGTATTAAAGTCACCTATTCAACAACCCTAGGAAAGATATAAAGGTAATGCCAATCAACAACAGATGTAACATCCAACTTACAACATCATAGATTGAGTTTGGCTTTTTTACGATAAGATTTATGTTCTTCTTGCCCTTCCTAAAAGCTAGATTATCAAAGATTTGGGCCATTCAAGATCATTGCCCAAGTGAATCTAGTCATGTATCATCTCTAGATACCATAATCCATGAGAATTCACCCAATATTCCATGTCTCAACCTTGGATCCTTACCATATATCCTCAATAAGGGGAATGAACTTTTAACCACCACCACTTGTTGTAATAGAAGGTCACCTAGATTACAAAATCTAGAATGTCCTTGATTTCAAAATCTCCTGCCAAAGGCTTGAATACCTTGTTCATTGGAAGGCCTATGATGCTAGTGAGTAAACATGGGAAGGATCATAACACCTTCATCGAGCACTTGCTAAAGTAAAGGGATTTCATCAATGACATCCATTGAATCTGAAACCCCACCACTCCTTGTGGGACTTGTCACTAAAGGAGGAGGTGATGTCATGCACACCTAGAAATCTAATATCTTCTAGAAGCTTCTAAAATATTTGAGGAAGTTAAAAGATTCTAAGAAGGTTCTAGAAGATTCTTTGGAGGTTTTAGGAAGAGCACTTGCATCAGCACTTACATCAACATTATCTATATCATCACTTGTGTCAGCAATTCTCATCTTAGTGATGATGTAATCATCTAGAAACTTTCTCTAAACCTCCTTAACTTTAGTATAAATAGGGGTCTTGGGCTAATTTAGTCTTGCTAACACTAGTTGTCAAGCTCTACAAGGTAACTCTTTAGTTTCAATTCAATCCATGTATTTGTAGTTCTTATCTTATCTTGTCTCATCTTTGATCTAGTCTTTTATTGAGGCATTGTCTTGTATAAAGAGATATATTATTGTACTCCATCCTTTTTAATAAAGAGATAGGTTTTTCTTTTTCTTCAAGTTATTCTCTTGTAGGTTGTAATGCGACAGTCCTTGTCCTTGCCAAGTTCTTATCTCTCTCATAAAAATACATGCATTGAGCTTCAAGTGCAACAAATGAACAAGGAATCTCCCCCAAGGCCAATAAAATTCAAATACTCTATAGTATAAAGGAACAAATTCTCATCACTTGTAGTAACACTATTTGCACTAAAATGTTGCCTCACATTACTAGGAATCATGTCCAAAGCTTTTCTATTTAGTACATCCATTTCAATATTTCGAGGAGCAAGAATTGCTCTCTCATTGAAGAACCTTGAAAAGTCATGCAAAAAAGACACATCAATGTAGATAGGTGTAATGAGGTCATGAATGGTCCCTTCTTGTAAAACCATTTTAGGTGGAAACTTTGCCTTATCACCATCATAAAACATTATACCATCCCCCCAACACCTTGTATCAACTTCACCAAGTTAGAATGAATGGCCCTTGCTCTAGTTGACATGACACACATATTCTACATCAATTTTAAAGCAATGATATTTTCACATAACTTAGGCAAGCATAGAGTTGCATTCACAATGTCCTCACTCAACACCACAAGCACTATCTATTTAAGGTCATTATTGAAGAGGAAAACCTTCCCCCAAAATGGTGTATCCACATACATAATAGTCCTCCCCATTTCTTCAAAAATAAAAGGGCGTATAATGAGAGCTTCTTTCCATAATATAAGACATGTATCTCTTAAAAAAAGGCAATATCACTTTGCACTAGAATATTGCAAGTTGGCTATGAGTCTAGTTGCAATGTAATTTTAAAATTTGAGTGGGATGTATGCTTGTTAGGAAGGAGAAGTTCTAATGGAATTTTAATTTTTGAGTGAACTATATGCTCATTTAGGAAGGAGTGTAATGATATCAAATGATTCAATAGTAGGTGCATCTCACTCTTAGCACTAGAATTTTGGACGTAGACATTTATAAAGAAAAATCTGACTGGAACCCCTGAGGAATCCAAGAAAAATATTTTTCCATTACTTGCATCAATAGCTTCCATAGTTGCTATAAATATGCTTTTCTAGCCATCACTTAGCATAATCTCCATAGTTTCAATAGATCTTGCTTCCTCATAAACATTGTATATGCACTCGTCCTTTAGTAGTGGATTTCCACATTTTTGCAAGGTGTTTTAAATGATTGAGTCATGCCATCATAATCTTGCAAGTTGCATCCATGTTGACATAATAGACCTTGTACATGTGCCCATGCTTCATTTTGAGATTGTATTTGCAACTATTCATTACACTCATGAGTCAATGACAACCTTTGCAAAATGTCTTTAGTGAGTGGCACTTTAAACATTTTCCACAATTGTTCTATGAAAGCAAGATTACAAAAAACCAAATAAAAGCAAATAGATTTCTCAGTTGCACTCATGTTTGCGTCTAATATGCCTTTGGTATATCCTTTGCAAAGCATGCTTTCTTGAATGTAGTGTACACATAACTATTTGAAGCCACAAAGTACATATCGCTACATGTATTATCATTTCTCCTCTTTCTCCAATATCTACTTCTTGAACTCAAAACCCACTATATTTTCATAAAATTATCATAATATTGATTGGAGGTTAAAAAGCAATTGTCCTCAATTGATAAGACAAATAAAACTACATAGGCGGTCAATCGCATGCTAGTGCTGCCTTATGAAATGAATGTGCACTACATCAACAAGGTAATTCAAAATATCTATGTACTACCTCATACGATGAATCTATAAATATCTTAAGAAAATATAGCAACAATAGATTTTCAAAAAAACCACCTTATGTGATGAATCTGTGCTTAATTAGCAGACATTAATAATATTGTTAGTGGTGCTATGGAGTTATTAGATGAATCGTAACTTGGAGTCAATATTGACTTTTGAATCCTCTAGAATTCTTCAATAATAGTTTATATATTTAACTTAATATGTATGACATTATGAAGGATCACCTAATTGGAGTTATAGGTGGTGTTCCCATAAAAGGTTTCAGCAAACTAATATGGAATGAGTTATGAATATAAAAATGAGGAAAAATAACCAATCAAAATGCATTATCATCGATCTTATATAAATATGGAATAGCCCATAATATCTTAGAGCTAATTTAATTTTAGGATGTCTTTCAATGGATTTTAACCTCCTCAAATGAAGCCTTGAGTTGCATATCTTAATTGGGATTGCTTATCTTATCAGCCACTTATTTGAGAATTTTCAAATTGTCATAGCTAAAGCATCAACAAGATTTGGAACATCAATAGCCATCATGGTCATAGGAACAATTAATTTCTTACCATAAATAACTTCAAAAAGGTGCTCTACTAGTGAATGAACTATAGAATCTAGGTAAATGTTAGTCCCAATTGTTTGGTTAGTCAGTTATATACGATCAAAGAAGATCTAATATAATACTATTGGTTACTTCAATCTGGCCATTGCTTTCAGGATGGAAAGCTAAGGTGAATTCCATCTTAGAAACCTAGATTTTTAGATAATGAAGTGGTTGCAAAATCTACATCATGATCTGAAAGGATTACTTTGGGAAAATCATGACGAGGAAAGATAGTCTTGATGAAAAGTATAGCAACTTGTAGTATAGTCAAAGACTTTTTAGAGGGAACAAAGTAAGCTTGTTTATTGAATTTATTTACAATAGTCATGTGATGTCATTATGGGCAGATGTCATGGGTAGATGTCATGGTTAGATCAATAATAAAATCTATAGAAATTTGTTTCCATGGTCCATGAGGCAAAGGCAAAGGTATACATAATCCACAAGGTTTACAAGGGTGGTATTTAATGTGTTGAGAAACAATGCACACATAAAAATTTAGTAATATCCTACTTCATGTGAGGCTAATAAAAATATTATTTACATGCAATCATTGTTGATTGAATGAATCCATGTCCCAAGCACATACATGCATTTCATTCATTATAATGTTCCTAATTGGTACTGTAAACTAGAGTAATAAACAATTTCATTTGATAATATAGGAATGCATTGGTGTACATATAATGATAAAAAATAGTGATATTAGTATTTTGAAATCTACTCAATGCAGTGGAAAAATTAGGATATCTAATGCATATGTAAGAATCATGACATCAAAAGTTTGAATTTCAACAGAAGAAATATGATTCAAATATACATGCTTAATTTTATCGAATCCAAGCAAATGATGTAATGAAACATTTTCATTTGATCTATGACTCAATACATTCACAACCATATTAGCATGTCCAAGTTGGTATTATACCATGGATTTTTTGGATGAATTAGCATGAACATTTGTTGTGATGATTAGAAATGAGTGAGTGGTTCAATAAGTGCTTGAAGGTCTATTGGCTAGTTTGGATAATAACTTCAAATCTCATAAGATAATACTTCCAATTTTTTAATGCATGAACTATGGCCAAGATCTCTTTGTCATAGGTGTTATAGTTCTATTATAATGGTTTAAGTTTCCTACTTTCATAGGCAATAGGGTGATCACTTTGCATTAGGACATCCACTATGCTAGATCCACTAATATCTATCACTATTAGAAAGAAAGGTTGAGAAAAATTTGGCAATGAAAGTACAGGTGCATGGATCAAATTATATTTTAGAGTATCAAAAGGTTTTTGCTGACTAGGACCCCATCTAAAGACTATGTTCTTTCGCAATAATATGGTCAAAGGTAAGCCTATCAATGAAAAGTTTTGGATAATTTTTTTGTAGAACCTTGCTAAACCAAGAAAATCTCTAACTTCATGAATACTCTTAGGAATGGAGAAATCTTTAATGACTTGCACTTTCTTTAGATTGATAGTAATTTCTTTAACAAAAACTATATGCCCTAAATACTTAGTTTGATATTGAAAGAACAAATTCTTATCAAGATTTACATACAAGTAATTTTAATTTAATAAATTGAACACAATGCAAAGATGTTTCTTATATCATTCTTTTGACTTAATAAAAGCAAGAATAACTGTTTCATGGTCATCAGTAGTGGTCTTAAATTCAAAACTAATGGTATGTGTCAATGTTTGGATTGTATTGATATTTGAAAGATATATCCAAGACAATGCTAGATGATTGAAGAGGTGCAACTAGGAAATCACACTTTTCTTTGTATATATCCATAGAAACTTTTAACCCATTACTTTTTTGTGTGCTATTATATCTAACTCCTTAAAATGCAAACTTTTCTTTGTACAATGAAAGGCTAGTTTATAATTGCAACCTCTTAACCAAATTTTTGGAAATAAAATCATGTGAGCTATCATCATCATGCAAAATAGTGATTTTTGAATCTCTCACTAAAGCTTCTTTCTTAAGTAAAGCATGCAAAGAGATAGGTATACCTAACTTTACTTCAATTTTGTTCTTGTTGTGAAGAATTGGTAATCCAATCATGAGTGGTGTTAGGTACCTCCGTGAATTGTGTAATTAGGCCATATTATTGTTGGATGGAAGCTTTGCATGTAAATTCACTCAAAGATATCTTTTTGTCCACAACGGTAACAAGTAAGCTTGAATATTTTGTGTTGAGGCTAGTGGATTTTGGTTTTGCCTTGTTGTTTCCATGTTTTTTCTTAGATCCTCTTTTAAGTTCAAAATTTGGAGGTCAAGTTAGTGGAAAAGAATTAGGGTGATAGGAAATAAGGGATTTCTTCAGATTGCTATTGCTATTGTATGGCCAAGTTTGGTGAGCCTATTGACACAAAGGAATTGGGTGATAGTTTTTTTTTCTTGCATCATGGGTATAAGAAATAGCATCCTAAAGTGAAGTAGGTTTGAGAGAATTGAGCTTATCTTGGATATGGCTTGAAGTCCATCCTCATGTTTGTGTTGGACCATGCTTTTTGGAACTTCCTCAAGCATGTAAAAGAAGAAGTTGTTGGCAAAATCTTTCAATGTATCTAGCCATGGTATTGCCTTATTACCAATATAAACTAGTCAAATTTCACCTTGCATGGAGATGAAACTGAGATGGAAGGAAGGGTTATTTGACTTTGATTGAAAATTGTTTCATGGTGTCAAATAATTGGTGCTACGATGAAGGACATTCCAGTAGGCAAACCAATGTTTTTTTGGTCAAATAATTGGTAGAGCAATTGGTTTTGTCTTTTTCCAAAAGAGCTTCTTCATCAAAGTAGTCATCAAATTGATTCAACCAAAAAACAAAATTTTCATCATTTTTACCATCAAATTTAGAAATTTAAAAGGATTTAAGTTTTTTTTTTTTGCCCTTGATTTATTGAGCTTCATAGATGCCTCATGAGATGCAAGCAATGTGGTTGTCCTAGGATTGTGTGGCTTAATTTTGTCCTTTGGATCTTGAAAGACTTTCGTGACTTCTGCCAAGTTATGGTGAAGAAGGTAGATTTGTTGTAGTAAAGGTAGTTTGGGAAGTAGAGGTTCCATATTCATTTTGTTTGAGTTTGAAGGTCCTAACATATTGTTGAAAATTATGTCATTGCATACGAACAAAATTCAAGACAAAAATCTCTCCCATGCACATGAATAATCCTTTGGCAAATAATTTGATCTTTTTGAAGAAATTTTCTTGAATGCATAACAGATTTGGTGGCTTTTTAAAAACAACGATTATATAGAAATTTCCTCTCTTATCTCTTATAACTAATCTAAGGTCCCCCCCCCAAAAAAAAAACCATGTGCCTTAAAGCCTTAGAGTTATTGTGCCAATGCTTTAGTTGCAAAGAATGATGCTAGCTATTAGAAGGAGGAGGGATAGTTGCATAACACCATAGCCATCTAACAAAGGTCCAAAGGATAAGCAAAAAGTGAGCCATTGATGATTCCTTGTAGTCAAGTATGAATGCCTTGGTTGTTGAAAACCACATTTTGAGTCTGATTTATGTTGATGGTTTTTATAATAGTAGTAGATCTGGACTATCAAAATAGTGAGTTCACACGTAGCTCAAGGTCTTTTCCAGAAACATAATCTATTGTGTAATACAAGACTCCACTAGATGATAGGTTGTTGCTTAATGATGATGAGGATTATGGGAACTTCAATGAGAGATGCATGCATGCCTCTTCTATGATGTGGATGCTATCAAAGAGATGTGCACGTGGGCCGCAAAGATACAGGGATTGTGGAAGGCAAGGCAAGACAAGAGATAGAAAAGGACAATCTAATGTATTCACTAATGAAGACTATGTACAATCTTTGTATATTGCTATACTCTTCTTGGAATCCACTAACTTTGATTCAAATCAAAATCTTGAACCTAACTCTTGTCAGTGAGCACCCAACTATTCTTGTGAGTCCCAAAAACTATTTGCAATAGTATAAAGAAGATACCAAATTCTTGATAGAAAAACATTATCAAAACCTTAGAAACTCTTGATGTCGGATATTCAAGAATGTCAAGAAGATCTCCCAAAATCCTTGTCAAACACTAAATTAGTCCAAGCTATAAGATACCTTGATAGGAACTCTCATATAATAGTGAGAAGTGCATGAGATGTAGCATGTAGACCAATTCAAATGAGAAGAAGGAGTAGAGAGTAAGTAAGGATCTGCTTTCTTTGTCTTCCAAAATAATTATAGCCACTTTCAAGTATGATAAGGATCTCTATTAAAAAGTCATGCTAGCTATTCTTTGACTAGCAAGCCAAAGCTCATCGCATGTAAATCTGCTCAACATGGCAAGCTTTCCTGTGTCATGAATTGCGTGGTGGGGAGACTTGCTCAAGATGCTGCGCCGAACACACACAGAATACACAAGGAGAAGCTCAATCAAGAGACAAGAAGAGAGATGGAGGCCAAAACGTTTTCTTGCTAGTTTCTTCTTCTTCTTCCACACACTTTACAATGTACACAAAGCATAGATAAGATACAACATAAAGGAAAGTGGCCTACTAAGTCAAACAATGCATAACCGACTACACTAGTTGACTGGCGCTATAACTATGCCAATTTTAAATAGGTGTAACAACCTGAATATAATAAGTAATGAGTGAGTGGCCATGTGAGATTCATAATGACCACCGACGTGCTAAGTGTAGACGTGTGGACCCATCTAACCAGGCGGTCCATCATTAATGTCCCCATGTGTTGAGCTTGTCATCTCAACATCCTGTCATCCAGTTGACATTGCAATTCCAATTCCTCACATAAAGCATCATTGAAACAACTGCAAGCAATGACTATGTTGTTCTTTGAACATCTCCAGGAAGTAAGATCTCTACTCCTCTTTTTAAAGGGCGGGATAGCTGCTTGGATGGTTCCTTTGCAGATTGTTGATTTTTATCACAGATGGCTGGCATATAGCCATGTAGAGCAACTACCAGCTCCTATGAACTTCAGAGTTCACCAGCATACTCCATAAGATGGGAAAATGTGTCATTGGCTTCATTGTCAAAATCCGCGCTGAGTGCTCCCAGATGCATGCCTTTCTCTCCAACTAGACCAGCAGCAACAACACGATTCTCTGGGCAAGAAGCCGCCATGTTCGCGACTTCTACAATAGGATTACATATAATCTCTTTAGTAGCATGAATGTTGGCATGTACTAATCACAACGACTTTCTTCTGGTATCAGAAGGTTGCTTTCCTTGTTTCTCAGTTATAGTAGATGAGTTTCTTGTAGCAGTTGGACATGTGAGTAGCATTAACTTGACATTAGTTCCTGTAGGCTTGACTTCCTTCCCAAGTGTACCTATGATTGTTCTTAGATATGAACATGCTGTCCTCCTACTTCAACTCTCTCCCCCTGCTTGCCTCTTAGTGAGATGGAAGAAGAACAAGCCCTCCTCTCAAGCATACAATGCTTTTTCTCTCTCTCTCTACCCCAACCCTCGTTTCTCATGCATGCATCCTCTCTGTATCCATAAATTGTTTTCTCCAAAATTAGCCATTCAAGATAAAAGCAAGCATCACCTTTTTCTCTTTCACTCCCTCCCACAAACATATTGCATTTATGCTTTTCCCCAAACCACATGATGTACCATAACCTATATGCAAACTTCTTCTATTAGCTTCATCATGAGCACTTGGGTACTAGCCTTGACATCTAAATAAGCTTTGTAGTAATACATTCGCCCATAATTGGCCAATAGATATAACTTGGCTAAATTTATTCCATATATAGGCATCTTAGATGCAATCTTATCAATGCTATCCTCATCCCAACTTAACAATCAGCAACACACCTTTTTTTGCTTCTTAAGCGCACTTCAAGACAAGGGTAATTTCTTCTACAAGAATTAGTGCAAAGGATCTCCTAGCTTGTTAGGAAAATAGGTAATCAATAAGTATCCTCCATCAAATATCTATTCGACTCATTAAATGTGAGCCTTTATTTCCATAGCTTGGATCATCTGAACAATCACTTTTGCTAAAAGGGCCAAAGTATATGAATAATAATTTTGATTTTATTTATGTTGAACAATTTCCCTACATCCATCCTCCAAGGGTCTTTGCGAGTGGATGCACACTGTTGTTAGAGCATTTGGGGTCGAAAGTCTACCAGGGGGTAAGAGACAGTAAGGTGAAGGGAGATTCAAGGAGAGGAGTAGATGAAAGAGAAGGGGTTTAAAGAAATAGAAGATGTAGAAGAGTACTCATAGAGGTAAAGCTTGTCAATTTATTTCTACAGCCTAAGAAGATCAATCCCTTGTAGAAGACCAAAAACGTGTATCAAACAGTAGCTTCTTCTTTGCTGCCTAGACTCCTAATCTGATGCTTTTGTTGACTCTGAAGGGGGGGGATAAAATACCAGGACACTTGGCTAGAATTCTCCCAAATCACTCCTTCTTCTTCTCCTAGTTCAGAGTGTTGTTTGTTGCTTGTAAACTATGATCATGCATCGCACGATTTCACCAATCCTTCTTTTTGCTGCATAAAATCCCCCAAAAATGAATGAAAGCCACTTGCTTTTTTTTACATGTCATCCTATTCTAAAAGTTTTCTATAGCTTTTGGATATTTACAAGAAATAATATCCAAAATATCAAAAATAAGCTAAACCTATGCAAAAATCTAGTATTTTTGAACCATCCACACTACAGACACTGACATTAATGACTAATATGGCATTGACTCTCTAGATCAATAAGAAAATTGAATGAGGATGCACTCTAGAGTTTTCCACAGTATATCCACGTAGCGACACGACATCCACCCCCTCTTAACCTACACATCCTCCGACATGTGCCAAAGTCTTATGGATCTGCAATGTCAAGAAGTATCCTCTGCCATGTCAATGTCTTCATCTTCTACCTCTTCTTCTTCTTCCATATTCTCATGTTCATGCTCAGTATCCAACTCCTTCAACTCATATGCTAAAGACTCCCTACGTTTCAAGAGCTTGATATGTTTTCCAACCAATGGAATCCTTAGAGCTGTCCCATCCATCTCATTTAATGCATAGGTAGCATTGTCAAAAACTAACCTTACCACATATGGATCAAACTACCACTTTGCCATCTTTCGATTGGTACTATGCTAATTTTCCAAGATGCTATCATAAACCAGCATCTAGTCCCCTTCTTGTATAGCTCGTGGTCAAAGTCTGTGTCACTTGTCAAACCTCTTCTTGTTCTTGATCCTTGTAGTCTTCAGCTTTTTCATGGTTGTCTCAATGTCTTCAGGCTTTCTTTCTAACTCTCTAATGCATAGGACCAACAACTCTTCTCTATTCAAATACCACATGGCCTAGCAATAGCCCATAAGGCACTCCAAAGACACACTTTCGTGGATTAAGAGTGATACAAAATTGTCTGCAGTACTCAAAGCACTTTCTTAAGATAATCAACATCCTTTCCCTTACAGTGGCTGCCCCCAGGTCATCGATAAATACTTTCAACTCGTATGGGGAGATGTCACCAAAGGTCTTGTCTGCTATTCATCGCCACGATCCAGGTACATTGCACAAACCAAAGGCCATCACATGGTACGCAAAAGTACCAAAGATAGGAATGAAAGTCATGTTCAACTTGTCCTCTTTTGCAATTGCCATCTGGTTGTATTCTGCAAAGCAATCCATAAACGAATATTCTTCCCTACCCGCTAATTGATCCAAAATCTGATCAATAAATGGCAACGATTAGTAATCCTTAACCATATGCTTATTCAGCTCTCTAAAATCTACACATAGTCGGATCTGGTTGTTTTTCTTCTTCCTGATGACAACTGGTGAACACCATTCTGTGTGCTGTACAAGGAAAATTAAACCAGCTTTCCATAACTTGTGTAACTCCTCAAACAGCCCGTCCCTCAATTCAAAAGGCATACGCCTTACTTTTTGACGTACAGGACGACTGTCTTCTTTTACAGGAATAGAATGAACAGGCAGGCAGGGAGGAATGCCTCTCAGCTCATCATAACTCCAAGAAAATATGTCGCGGAATTCTTGAATCAAGGACACATAGTCCTCACTTTCTACTGAACTGAGCATGGAATCTAATTTAACTGGCCGCGAATCATTTGGTGTGCCAAGGTCCAACTCAATCACATCCGCATCTCTTATCCTATCTTGAGGCTCTATCGGCTCATTTAGAGTTATCTGATAAATATCCTCTATAGTGGACCCTTCTTTAGATTCATCACTAGATGATGTCTCACTACCAGATGGATCATCTGCTGTTTCTAATTCAGTAGAGGATAAAGGAGCTCTCTCACTCTGAGGCGACTCAAGATAAGCATCGACTATTACTCAATTAGCACCTCTACCTAGAACCACTCGACCATTCTAAGAAGGGTGGAGCCATCTTTTTAGATGCCTAGACCCAACCTCTCCATTAACTCTGAACTCAAGATATTGACAGAGGACCTAGTATCTATGATAGCATGCTCCACTAATACTCCATCCACGTATGCTGGAACCCTAGGACAATTCTTTTCAGCATGATCAAATCAATCTTCCCCTACTTGTGCTATGCCCAAAGGTTGTATAATATACCCAATACGTAGGATCTTCTTGAATTCCTTGCGTACTCCTGGATATAATTTAATCAACTGTAAGAGGCTTCCATTTGGTTTGACTTCGCAAAGAGAACTTGCTAAATCAAAATCATGATAGGTAGCCAAAGCTCTCTTTTCTCGCCAAACCATCCTTTCCTTTGGTCTCGGGACCGGCTTCGGTGCTTCTTTTCTAGCTCTTGCCTTCTTTCTTGGCACTCCCTCATCCTTCTTAGGATCGACTTTTTTTGTCAACAGGCCTTAGAGGTCCACCTTCCATGCCAGGATTCAGGACTTGCATCCCCTTATCCCCTTGCTTAGGGTTTTCCTCGATCGGTTTTGCATTATCTTTATCACCCTCTTTAGCCTTTTGGCCCCTTGTCACAGCTCGTAGGTTAGAGGTTTCAGCGCCATTGACACGTACAGCCTCGATCAGGCTGACTCCATTGCCTTGTGGCAACTCCTCTATAGTGGTCTTTCCCCTTTGCAGTATTTGTCTTGGTCCATCATTTTGCTGGAGGTTACTACCTTGCGCTCTATGATTAACTAGACTTGGCTGTTTACTCCCTTATTGGAGGGAACTAATCTTACTCCAATAGGTAGCGGCTAAGTGGGCCGACTTCCCACAAATGTCACATTTAACATTTGGACAATTTCTAGGGAAATATTGTCCGCCACACCACTTAGAGCTGAATCTTGAGGGTCCACCCTCTTCAGGGCGTCGACTCCCTATCAGATTCTACTGCTTCTTCAAGAAATTAACATCAATAGCTATTTGCCGATATTGTTCAGAAATCATGTTAGTGTAGTGCTTCATTATATCCTTAACTTCGCCAAGGACATTAGAGGCACTTGACTCATAGCCTTGATCATCTATCAATCGTTCCATTGGCCTAAACATTTGATTGGGCATTGGTTTTTGACTCACAAGAACAACATTAGAGTTTGAAACTTGGCCCCCAACATTTGGTGGAGCCAACTGACTAGCCATAGGTAAAGTCACACTAGGAGGAGTTGGCAGCAAAGATACATTTTGAACCATGCTTCCTCTCCCATTAGGGTTATTCACAAGCATCCCTTGACTTCCATTCATCAATGGTAAATTGCCTCCGGGTAGTACTAGACCCACATTAAGATTTATTCGAGAGGAGTAGGCCATTTGTAATCGTGACTCTACTCCTTCTGCCCGCGTGATGGCAGTGTCTATATCAACCAAAGCCACACTACTCAATTGTACCTGAATATTGAAATCCAATCCATGCAAGAAGTATTGCAATTGGGCAGCCGGCGGAATAGGAATGTAAGTTTGTAACTTACGAAACACTTCCTTAAGCTTCTTGGCATAGGCTTTCACATTCTCATGGGGGTCTTGGCATATTACATTCAAAACATGCAACGAGTATTGGCCACCTCTTTCAGGGGCATATTCTCCTCGGAAAGCTGTATAAAATTGATTGATTGTAGTTATGGTTCTAGTCTCTATGCTATGATACCATACTACAGCCCTTCCTTTTAACGTCATATTAAAGAACATCGTAAGATGTCCCTCATCTTGGATACGGTAATTAAACATTAATCTTTGGAATTCACAAATGTGCAACTCTGTATCTTCTTCGGCTAACCCATTAAAAATGGGCAAAGGCACTCCTAAAGCTGGCAAATCTGGCATCCCTGCAGGAATTTCAATGGGTTGTGCCATGACGACAATCAGATTAACAATAGGAGTTTGGACTGATGGAATCACACCCCCACTTGAAGTGGGTTGACTTGGTGGAAGAACTTGTGCTTCCTCCTGCACCTAAAGGACTATGTGCAACAGTTAGGTTACTAAGACCACTGCCTCTTATGCATATCGAGCTACTCCTTTGAGGAGAATAGCGACTTACAATCTCCAACCATCGTCTAGCCCTCTTAGCACATTCTGCTTTTTGTATTTCGGCTTGACGGTCCTTGTCAGAGGGCATAAACCAATTTTTCGGTCCCTAAAAACCCTAGATTCGAGAACCACCACTTGTTGGTAGCTCTCGGAAGATGCACCACTGATGGGACCTCAAATGGACCGACACTACTCAATTGTACCTGAATATTGAAATCCAATCCATGCAAGAAGTATTGCAATTGGGCAGCCGGCGGAATAGGAATGTAAGTTTGTAACTTACGAAACACTTCCTTAAGCTTCTTGGCATAGGCTTTCACATTCTCATGGGGGTCTTGGCATATTACATTCAAAACATGCAACGAGTATTGGCCACCTCTTTCAGGGGCATATTCTCCTCGGAAAGCTGTATAAAATTGATTGATTGTAGTTATGGTTCTAGTCTCTATGCTATGATACCATACTACAGCCCTTCCTTTTAACGTCATATTAAAGAACATCGTAAGATGTCCCTCATCTTGGATACGGTAATTAAACATTAATCTTTGGAATTCACAAATGTGCAACTCTGTATCTTCTTCGGCTAACCCATTAAAAATGGGCAAAGGCACTCCTAAAGCTGGCAAATCTGGCATCCCTGCAAGAATTTCAATGGGTTGTGCCATGACGACAATCAGATTAACAATAGGAGTTTGGACTGATGGAATCACACCCCCACTTGAAGTGGGTTGACTTGGTGGAAGAACTTGTGCTTCCTCCTGCACCTAAAGGACTATGTGCAACAGTTAGGTTACTAAGACCACTGCCTCTTATGCATATCGAGCTACTCCTTTGAGGAGAATAGCGACTTACAATCTCCAACCATCGTCTAGCCCTCTTAGCACATTCTGCTTTTTGTATTTCGGCTTGACGGTCCTTGTCAGAGGGCATAAACCAATTTTTCGGTCCCTAAAAACCCTAGATTCGAGAACCACCACTTGTTGGTAGCTCTCGGAAGATGCACCACTGATGGGACCTCAAATGGACCGACACTGGCTATGGCACTAGTTGGACCTCATGCTCATGACAGACAAACACACCCTCACGGCCTTGCGGGCCAAGAGCATCTATCTACTACTAAAGAACGAACTGTCCTAAAGCCTAATCTATGTGTTCATAGTTTTGTAGTCCAACGTTTCCCTTTCTATAAACTCCACTGAGGGAGAACCCATACACATTGGCAATAAATGCCAAGATAATCACATACATGGGAGGCAACCTCTCGGTGGAAACACCGCAGCCTCACTGTAGCTCTCCTACACCGCAGGGATTAGCCCCTTGATGCGCTGTTCAACATATAGAAAAAACGAACAAACTCCACTCTTTCACTTTGAAAGTATTCCAGGAGATACCATGTGTCCTTACCAAATGATCCCCCAAGAAAGGAACGTCTATCCTACGGCTTAGGTTACCTTTCCACACTCAATCGTGGGTCATTGTCATTAAAAACAGGTGCTATGCATCCAATTCTTTTGTATTCTAGTACCATGGTTGACATGCACATGCAAAAGTGAATGATCCTAAAGTGCTCAAACATCATTTTCAATCAGAAACGTGTTGTGTACAATCAGGCTTTCCAATGCTCATTCACTAACTCGTTACGGCAATGTAAGGATAGCACCGAGACAACACCCGTGCTACTATCCTCTTAATTAAAATACAAAAATCTCTACATCATGATATGCATCAAAAAATTAGCAATAATCAGCACGCAAATCACACCATTCAAACATCCCAACCCCCTACATTTAGGCATTGCTTCCATTGCATAGGTGTAGAGGTTCATTTTGTCATGTTTTGAAGTATGAAAAGCGATAAATCACAAAATTTGACAAGGAGATAGGGCAAACTGAGGCTAAACCTCATGCTTTGCCATTACCACACATCCACAAACAATCATTATATTTTCTCTTATTTTTGTGAGACGTATTTCTATTTTTTTCCTTTTTTTCCTATTTTCTTGATTTATTTGGCAATAAAATATGATATTTTTTTATTTTTCTTGTTCCAATCACTTTAGCATACTAAGATTCAATTTATTTTCCATTTTTTCCCCATGGGAATACCTTTCACCCACCTGAAACGGAAAAACTATCATTTTACCGCTTAAAAACCGGATTTCGGGTTTACAGGAATTAAATAGAGCATGTAAATCATTGCAAAATAATTTTTTTTTGATAAACAGCAATTAATCATGATGCAACCAGCACAGAAACAAATTTTCATCTAATAAGAACATAATTATCATCATAAACTATAAAAAAACTTTATTTTCCTTCATAAAAATGGTCATACCGTGTTTTTACGTAACCGGAGATACATTAAATGACTGCATGACCAGCAAACAGAGCCTCCATTGCTCTCAATCCAATGTTGCACATCAATCTTCAGCATCTCCATCAATCTCCATCACTGCTTTCTTCAACCCCCTTCCCGGTTCCTCCTTCAAGATGGTGCACATGAAAGCCCATAGAGAGGAGAGAGAGGGAGGAGAGAGAAAGACTAGATTCTGATCTCTTCACCCAAACAGCCATATCTCACACGAAGACTGGTGATAGAATGAGGAAAGAAGGAGAAGTTGCCAGGTATTGTCCGTTACATAGCTTCTTTGCAGCCTCGAAATCGATGTGGGGGGGGGGAGGGGGGTAGCGAAATTTGCACTGTTCTAATGCAAGCCGCCATCTTCTTCATGCCACGTTTTTTCAAAAATGAGGGAGGGGGGTTAAAGACCCAAAGGGCACCCCCCCTTTGGTTTAAAATTTTGTCCACCCTTTCAAATCTTGGCCAATTGTTGGCCTCTTTTGCATCCGGGCTCCGTTTCAGCCTCTGAAAAATCCTACACGTCCGTCTCGGCATCTCGCACTGACTGGCAACTCCCGGATTCCCGCACTGCAGTCGAAAAAATTATCAAAAATCCACAAGTGTCGCTCGGGCGCCTTTTAAAAGTCGTCTTTCACTTGATGCTTAAAATCGTCCTAGCTACAGCCACCGCCTTCGATGTCAAATATTTTTCCCCTAAATTCTGGATTTTTTGGCAAATTTTAGGCACATCCTAGGCTCAAAACTCCGCTCTTACCGTTTGTGCACCTTGGTACAAAATAGATTTGGACTTTCTGTAGCTTCCTCATGAGGGTTTTAGCTTCTCTCATTTTCACGGCTAAGTTATCATTTTTACAAGCCCAAATTCCTTTCATTTGCTTAACAATTAGCATAGAATCCCCAAAAACATTAAGTCGAGTGACACCATGTGAGAGACACCACCTCAAACCTAAAAGCAAGGTTTGATATTCTTTCTCATTGTTAGAATGGACATCCTCCAAGCTGATACCTTCTCCATAAAGTTTGTCACCTTCGGGAATGAACACCACTATTCCTACTACTTCTCTATCTTTAATATACTCGTAGGCCCCATCAAAGTAGAGGGCATGGGAATTCTCCACCCCTGGTGGGTCCTCAAGAGAAGGTGTCTCCTCTTTTACCTTTCCCTTCTCTTTTTCCTTCTTTTGATGGCATCTATGGTTAACAAATCAGCTAGGCAGGCCCAAGTAGAGTCCTCCATCTTGAAGTTGTAGTCAAACTCTTGGAGTTATATCACCCATTTAGTGATTCTGGCTAAAACATCCATGTGTTGTAAGGCATAGGAAAAATGCTCTTCTGTCGTGATCACTGTGAACGGCTTAGGGAGAAGATAAGGACAAAACTTTCTTATGGAAAACATTAGAGACAAAACCATCATCTCCACCATCTTGTACCCTCTTTATGATGCTTTCATTACTCTGCTAGAAAAGTAAACCGGCCTCATCAAGCCAGTTTTAGCATCCTTTTGTATGAGTACTGCCCCTAGAATATCTTTCCCAAAACTCAAGTTGACAAAAAACTCTTGATCCCAGCAAGGCTGTAAAATTATGGGAAGGGTGCTGAGAGCATTTTTCACCTTGTGAAACCATCTTTCTCTTTCGTCACTCCACAAGAGCTCCTTAGGGTGGGTCAACTATTGCAGTGGAAACACTAATTGGGAGAGGAGATGAATGAACCGCCCCATATATCGCACCTTTAGATTGAAAGAGGTTAGTTACTTCACAGAAGATGGTGACGGCACTGCCAATAGGGCCTTAATTTTATTTGGATCCACTTCAATGCCCCTCTCACTTATGCTATGTCCGAACAAAGTTACACTACTTTCTCCAATACGACACTTCTCATGGTTTAGCTGTCCTACCATAGCTCGGATTGTAGGTCCACTCTTTTTTTATCTTAATCTAGGAATAGATAGTAGAGCCATGACGAGGTTGATGATGCGCGCTACTCTCCTCCCGACCTTCTGCTTAGAACTATTAGAAAATATGAGTGACACCTGTTTTGCAAGGTGTAATCACCCCTTTTTGTCCACCACTCCTCTAAGAGCTAGAGTCGGTATTAAGGAATACCTACAAAGTCATGCATTTTTATCACAATGCTTGCGACCACCCCGTGACTAAATAGGTGCCCCATACATCGCCCAATGTCCTCTCTCTCATTCACAAAAAAAAAAGTGCTTGCTGCCTTCATTCACTATTGTGGTGCACCATACTCATTGCATCTAGAGTCCTCTCTAGCCCCTCCCCCACTTCACACTCAGGTCACATCAAGGGCAGGACTTTCGGACCTATCACCCTGAGTTTCACACCGCACCTCAGAAGCCGCACAAACTGGGTCCTCAAGTGTGGGACATTACCAAGGGCTTGCCCAAGGTTAGACCCATCTCCCAGTTCCACTAGCATGGGCACCATGCACTGCACAGCGAGACAGACACACCCCCTAGGAAGTGCACCACTTTTCTTGCAGGTTATGTTCATGTTTCAAGAACGGGCTGCTTGGCTGAAGGCGATCGTCTACTACATCCTCCAATGACAAGGAATTTTTCCAGAAGTCGGACATGACCCCATTACTGCAACTTCAGGAGCTTCACTGCGAAGGTTTCAATAGCTCCACAGATTTCATGTTGACAATCATCCGCCCAGTGATGGGCTGCCATTGGCATAGATCTTGGAGCCTCACCGTCCGATGATCCATGCCCACTACCTCAAGATCTACGGATCGCTTATTAGCACCACAAGCCTGAAGACGTTCAACTCAAAATTGAAGATCCTCTACTCCCAAACAAGGGTTTTTCAGCCCATGCCACGGCTTTTCACGACAAACAGTGTTCGGGGGGTTTCTCCAGAATAAATCCCTCCAATACCATCTTCCTAAGGGACTGCTTCTTGTTTCAAGCGTTTCGGATACTCAAACGACGACCAGTTCCAGAGGGGCGCCAGAACAGTGAGAAAGATGCCGCAATCGTCAGGAAGCCGAAAGCACGCTGGAATCTCTCTTGGGCATCGTCATCAAACCACATCACCTCTCATTCACAAGCCTCAGTGTCCTCTAACCGCCAGTCACACCTAGCAATAGCATCCTTTATCCCACTACTTCCCGCCACAGTGCCATGGGACTGGCACTCATCTAGGAGGGGGGTAATGTTAACCCCAACACGAAGAAAGCAAAAGAAAGCGGAAAAGACGCAAGGCAAAGGCAGAAAAAAGGTAGCCCGACTGAAGAAAGAAGAGGAAAAAATACCAAAAGCGCAAGGGCAACCTCAAAAGTCAAAGGCAAATGTCGAAGGGGAAAGACGCATTTTAAAATGGAAAAGGCGCACCCTGAAATCGTGTAAAAGAGCACCGGGCTCTCACCCGTGCAATTTGTAAATGTAGACAGGCGGTGGAAAGGAAGCTAGAAGGATAGACGAACAATGAGAAAAGGGGCCTAGGCTAATGGCCGGCCATGTAAAAAAAGGGGATGACCGCCCATGGAAATTAGGGCATGTATATGAAGTTAAAAAGTAAATGAGAAGAGCATCCTCGTGTGTGGCAGATAGCGTCTTCTTATTCTCCTCCTGTTTCTCACCTTCATGCCTCCTTGCTTGTGCTTGTGAGAGGGACTGAGAGCATGAGAGCGTGTGAGGGAGTGATCGTGGGAGGGCAAGGGATATTGGAGAAGAAGCTCTCCATTCTCCCTCTTCATCTTCTCCTCCTCTCTTCTCTCCTTTGGTCTTGAACGTGGCTATGGAGGATGAAGCTCATGGGAGAGGGATTGAGGTTGCTTGAGCTCGCCTCAAGGATCTTGGAGCTGCAGGGGTGCAAGAGAGAGGAAGGTACTCGATCGAGCATCAAGGTAATCTCACTACACCCACAAGGTAGGCGTTGCACGACAGCTATGTGAGAGGTAGCCATGGCTGCTCAGTTCGAAACACTTGAGTAATAAGTGGTCCGTAGGTCTCAGGGTAGAGCTCGAAGAGCTCCCACAGCCGTCACACCTATGATGTGTACATAATCAGAAATAAAAGGTGTAGAGTGTTTTATCACCACTTCCATGTAGGCTGCCTTCTCCTTTGCTGATAGATCCTTAGCCAACTTTTTTTCTAACCCCTCCTTCTCAACCTTTGGAAGTTGCTACGGAATTTCACTGCTAGAAGGCCCTTTCAATGTAATCCTCATTACTTTTAGAGAGCTTTCTTCCTCCTCATTAGAAGACTCGCCCTCTGTCGTAGATGACAAATCCTCACTAAAACTCCATTCATCAGCGGTGATCTCTAGCACAAGATCCTCCTGTCGGCCCTCCTTCATGTTTTAGATAGTGCTCTTCCATTTTTTTTGCAGCCTCTTCTATGGCCTTAGCTCTAAAGCCCCTATCTGTCCTAATCATGTTTGGCTTTCATTCCCATTAGCCATAGTCGCCCAAGAATGAATGGATAGCCATCCCCCTTCACTAGCATCACATACATGTCAAGCTTCAATTTCACTCCATACACCTTTATCTTGACTTTCTTTATAACTCCCAAACAATTTACTACTACATTGTTAGCCATTTTGGCCCCAATTTTAGTAGTCTCACTTACCTCTAATCCCAAACGATGCATCAACGTTTCCGTCATGACACAAATTTATACACCTACATCCACATATGTCTTTGATACTCTCTGCCCATTGATTTCGGCTTCTACTAGAGGCACAATATCTTTCACCTTTCTAGCCTTGATTGCATTCACGTGTCTATTCTTCATGGGTCTAATGCTTACCATCTTTGACCATTGTCACCGCACTATTGGAGAAAGATACAGTAATTGTAGCCATGAAATTTTTGCCCTTGATCCCTCACATTAGCAAGAAAATCATAAGCTCTAGTACCTTTACCCAAGAAAAAATCATCTAGCTCAATGCATCGGTGTGAGCGAGCCCTCCTCTTTTTACTGTCGCGTGTCTTTGAAGCCTTAGAAGAATCTGCCTCTTCTTCCATATTTTCAACCTCCTCTGGTGGTGTAGGCTCCATCCTCTCAATTCTATAGGCTTTCTTCATCGGCATTGCTTCAACCTCTGCTATTTTGGCCTTCCCTTTAACATCACTCTCATCCAAACTGATCATCTTGACGTCACAATTCTTTGGAAGTTGGACAGGCAAGGGTGGCACCTCTGTAAGTGGTCTAGGATGCTAAAGAACTTGAACCAATGGTGGAGGCCCTAGATTTGGTGGAACAAGCCTCTCCCTAGGTGGTGTCACTTGTTGTCCACTTCTTCTTGGTTGGAACCCATTTCCTGGAAAACACTTGGGATGGGGGCAAAAGTACATACCATGGCCAATATCCCCATAATTATAGCAAACATACTCTCTTTCTTGTCTCCTTGGGCCCCTATTTCCTTCATTTGCAAAGGGAGAGGGCAGTACTCCTTGCACTAAATTCAACAAAAGGCTTTCAATTTGATTAGTAATGCATTATAGGAGCTCTTGTTGTGGCATTTCTTGTTCAGGTGGGACTTTTTCTATTTCTTTAGGCCTTGGCATGGTTGGTAAAACCTGTATGGGCTCAACTCCCCCCTTCAACTAGACTTGATACTTCAATTTCCTATCTTTCTCCCTAGCATAAGTGATTAATTCTTCATAGGATGTGGAAAACTTGCCTTTGACCTTCTCCCTTAGTAGAGGGCAGAGCCGGGCCAAAAAACAATCTTTCTTAAGGCAATCGCGTACTCTCTCTCTCCCTCGGTTAAGGAGGTTGTCCATTTATCCCACAATTTTATAAACATGCCTTCATATGCTTGGTACTCTTTTGGTAAGGTTTGGCGAAGATCTAGTAGTTGTCTCAAGAGATCTTGAGGAGACTCCATATCTTGGTACTCGTGCAAGAATGCAGGCTTGAGATCCTCCCAATTATCTGTTGTAGCCTCTGAGAGAGCTTGATACCACACTCGAGTATCACCTTTTAGAACTAAAGAGAAGACTCGTACTTTGGTTGCTTCATCATCTTGGCCTGTGACTGGGACGGCCATTTCTAAGTCATCCAAAAGGTCTAGAGCTTTCTCCCCTTTGTGCTAAAAAAATCTTGGAAAATCCATGATAGGAAGATTTTGATCTAGCTCAATACAAAACAAATATAAACACGTCTAGGCCCAAGTCATGTCTTATTAAGGATAGAATAAATGGATTCACATATGCATTAATCTCAACAAGACGACGAGGGCCTAATAATTCCATTATGATATTTTGGAACCTGAGCTTTGTGCTAGCTATTATGTGTATGGTTTGCCTAGCAAGAGAGGATGGGTAGGTCCATAAAAATCCCTATGGTTCATGGGATGCACTTAGAGTAGAATGAATATGTGCACATTAAAGGAGATGTTATAATCCAAAATAGGAAATATTGTGGGGTCAGGGGACAACAAGATCTCTCTCAACCTCTCAACTCGAAAATAGAAGAGCAACCTTTGCTGAAAATGTATCTTCCTACTAATGCACACATCCACCCTAATGTTTTGAACCGATTGAAAGTTGTAGAAAATAGGATTATTAATTTATGCATTAACTACAAATTTTCACTACTAGCTTTCATGAAGCATGTTGTTGAAGCTCTGGCCTCTTAAATCCCACCATTGGAGATATGTGAAGTATTTGCTCACTAGTGATTAGCCTAGCTTTGGTGTGACCATCATCAGCCTTGTAAAATTCATTGGCTTCGATAGCTACCTTCTCAATTACTTTGAGCCTTCTTCCTAGTAGTAGTTGAAGCGCATTACCATATGTAGCCTCTCACCAATACCGCACACCATTGATGTGTAGCTCTCCCTCCAAAAACTTGTTAATCCATGAATTTGAAAGTGCCTTGACCACTTGAAGATGAGGCTCCTTAGGGAGTGTCTTTACACTAGACACAAAGCACTCAACACAATGCCTTGACCTAGAGACTTGATGAGAGCAAGATTTCTCTTGAAGTAAACAAGGGTGTATATAATTAACTTTTTTTATCCATATACGTGTCGTTTGCTGATAAAAATTCTTCTTCTCTTGAGCTTCTTTTAAGGCCATAGTGGTACTCTTGAGCAATGAATCGCTTGGATAGGGTTTGATGAAGATTCCTCCTTAATGATCCCTTGACAAACACTCGCTGAAGAAGAGCATAACTCCTTAGATATTTCTTCCTTCATAGAAATTATAGAGCATAGCTTGAGAAGTTCCTCAGTAGGGGGCACCAAAATGAGAGCTAAAAAGATAAATGGGTTGCCTCTTACCCACCCAGCCTCCAATCCTCACTAAGAGAGCTAAACAAGGGTATCACCTAGCCAAAGGGAGGATGGGCTAGGACATCCTTTTCCTCAAAGATAATGGAAAGAACCAAAACACAACTTTACAAGAGAGAATTTGTAGCCCATCTTAAAGGAAATGAGGATGATGGAAGGTTAAGAGAGGTGATGGCTCCTAATTTCTCCCATGAACATATATATAACATGAGGAAATAAGGATTTCTCACCAATAAAGCATATGGAAAGTCTTATTTAATAAGTTTAAGTATGAATGTAGAGGAAGAATTGGAAGAGAGCACATATCATTTGGACACCATATAATCTAGACGTCATATTAGAATATGAGAGAGAGAGAGAGAGAGTTATATATATATATATATAATAAGAGAGGGAGACAAGAGGAGAAGAGGTAGAGGAAGCTTGCCATTATGTATTCATGGAATGCTATATAAAAAAAGAGACTCGCTCATAACTTACCTCAAAGAGATGGACTAGCATGAGGGTGCTGCATAATGTGCTCTTAATGGCTCCCCTTTGGGCTTGGTGATCTAGAGTGCTCTCATGTACTTGTGATTGTGTCTCTCTTTACATCTCCATGTGCACCTTATATAGCCTCCATGAGAAATTAGATTAAGCTAATATTCTTGATTAACATAATCCTAGATGATGTATGGCATCTTTGATAATATGGAGAATAGTGGATGGGACAAGTCGCCACCTTGGTCATCATGCAAGAAGCCAAGGAGGGTGGTGGTAGACAAGCTAAAGAAAGGGAGCTAGATTACAAGAGGTGGGTGCCTAATGCCAGGATGCATATTTCATGGTGGATTATGTTAGGTTTTGCGATGGATTCCGTAAAACTATATTTATTTACCGAGGCTCATATACAAGGTGGGTTCCTTGTGCGAGAAGTTAATGGGGACGCTTGTATTTTTCGAGTATCATATTAATTTAATGTGCACGTGGGTGACTCCATAGCGGGTGATTCCATAAAATACATATTTAAAATAAAGAATATCTATGAGTTTAGAGTACACTCATATTAAATTAAGGTTAGGATAGAGTTCTAACCTATTTATTTATTTTTTAGCTGAAAACTTCTAGGTATTCACTTTTGTCAATTTAATTTTATTATTTTCTAACAACTATGAATGCTTCAGTTAATATGTAGTTGGGAAGCACTGGGTGATAGGGTATATTCAAATTACCTAGAAAAAATTATCATTTTTAATGGATGTGCGTCTTATTATTAATGGCGTGGCACTAATATTTATTTAGGCCCGCTTATTTATTGAAGTACTTGATAGATATTTATCACTTTTTATGTGCATGGATGCACGGTTTAAATATTTCATTATTGGACATTGTATTTGGGCATAGCTCGACTTTTGAGCCACCCACTCGCTTTATTCTTTATTTGGACAAAAGAAAACACAAAAGCTAAAGCATGCTTATTGTAAAATTGGGCTATTTTTTGAGCTTTGAGATGAATAAATTTATAAATACATGCCTTGTGAAGCACTCACACAATGCATGGGGGAAGGTTGTATCCAATTTGTCTCTTTTCTTCATGTCATGCAAGTCTATCTTCTTACTTTTTGAGCTTAAGTAGAGTTCTTTTGTTCTTGGGGACCTTCATACACTCGCTATCCCGCATCCGATTTGCGCACTAGTGGTATTAGAGCAAAGCTGAGATCAAGGGCTTCTAATCACTTACCATCTCGTGCAAAGGTGAAGCTCTTGGAACAAATGGGGTCTACAATCAAAATTGTTAATACCAGCATATTTCTCCCAGTGAAGAACCCCCTGTTGTGATGTTGGATCACAAAGGACCACTCTCTATCGCGGAGGACCACTCGGGAAGTTCCTTTGCAAGACGTTTTTTTTAAAAGACTCAAATAATAAAAATTTTATTAACATTAATATTTAAGCTTAATAAAAGCTTAAGAAAGAGCTTAAGCTCTCAATCTCATTGACTGGGCAGCAGGACGTTGTACTGATCATCGCCGAATCAACCGTCGATGTCCTCATATCCTCGTTAATTTCAAAAAAAATCCTTAAGCTTTTATAAAGCTTAAGGCTTACAAGCTTACTAAAGCTTAAATATCTCTATCTTTAAATTTTCCCCTTAGCGAGCGTTCATACCGAAATCTTCTCTAAATCAACCCCAAAGTGGTTTTGCAACTCCAGCAAGCCCCTATTCGTACCTACACTTTGACAGAGCCAATTTCCAGTAAACACATTGCTATACGCATCCTACACGGACAAAGTAGATGTTGGAAGAAGGACTTCATCAATTTTCGTACTCATAAAAAGAAGAAAGATTGCAAAAAAAGCCATATAAAAAAAAGAAGCAAGCCTTGTAAACCCAACTTTGAGCTACACTCATCCCGCTAACAAGATTTTGAGTGTGTGAGATTGTTTGGATTTTTCAAGTTATCCGATCAAAATATGGAAGATTTGATGGCCGAATGTGATTTACCGAAACCAACGATGGAGCAAAAATTAGACCTAATTATGAGGAATGAAGAGCACGTCAAACTTTGCAAACTCAACTGACTACTCTTCAACAATCTATTGTCAATCAAGATGGGATCGCAGCCTGAAGATGTTATACGATGTACAATCGATGTGACACTCAAAGCACAATCTATCAGGAAAGAAGCCAAGATAAGTAAAAGAAATTTCAAATTTCGTACTTTTAATGGGCTACGTGACGGAAAGACTATTCTCACTTTTATCAATCAATTTGATGATTTTTTCCATAAAGAATAGTATGCCGAAAAAGACAAATTCAAGTGTGTCACTAACCATTTAGTGGACAGAGCATCGTTATGGTGGATTGTTTTCCGCAAAAGTATTGATTGTCCTACTATTTGGGAGTTTTTCAAAAGATATTTTTGTAGAATTTTCTTCCACCTCAATTCCATGAAAAAGCAATCAAACAATGGGATCTTCTGCAACAAAGAGATCGTGAGCCTATTTCACAATATACCGAGCATTTCTAAAACACCTTATTGCAACTTTGAATGCTCGAATATGTACCTGAGGTAACCCACAAGCACAAGTTTATGTTCGGTTTGCTTGGTCACTTCTATGCAGAGGTGAACATGTTCAAGCCAATGACTCTAGAGGATGCAATATCTTTGGCCCATAATGCTGAAGACAAGACTTGAGAACGAGAGAATCACAACAATTTCCAACTAACGGTAACTTCGGTACAAAGCAATTCAATTCTAACTTTCGAAGATTCAATCAAAACCGCTTTGTGCCATCTTCTTTCTGTAAAACTTGGACACGATCCCCTGCTTATCAAACACAAATCCAAATCCTAAGCCATCTTTCTAGCCAAATTCCAACATACCTAAACTCCCAACCATTACCAATAATGTTTCCAAAGCCAAATCCATAGTCTGCTACAAGTGTCATCAACCCGGACATGTAGTGGTGAATTGCCAATTCAAAAAGCCAACTATTCACATCAACTACTTAGGAGCGACTGAAGATGAAGGCCATGTAGAAATGCCAGATTTTATAGAAGACAATGATGATATCGGTATCACTTCAAATACTTTATCAGGTATGCCAAATCCTTATTCTTTATTAATGATGAGACGTCTTGTGCGTGGTAAAGAAAATATTGTTTTGCATTATGATGGGAGAACACATGGTTTTATTTATGTAAAATTGGTCGAAGAATTGAATTTACATACTATTCCAACTCATTATCGCATCAAGGCTGCATTCTTAGGTACTAGATACAATGGTACACAAGAAGTTCATGACTTAGAAATTAAAATTGATGATTATATTAAGCACATAAATTTCTTGGTTGTGCCTTTGCAATCTAGTGACATTATTTTTAGAGTGCCTTGGCATCATAAATATAACCTCGATATAGATTATTCCACACATTCAATGAAGATTTATTCTAATGGAAAGCAAATCATACTATATGTATGGTGCACACATCTTTGATAATTTTCCATTGCTTAGTCACACACAAGCTAAATGTGCATTAAGAAAAGGTAGCAAATCATACTTAATATGGGTGAATGAAATTGAAGCTGAGGAAAATCAAATGCATCCTAGGCACACACAATTTTTTTCACAATTTAAAGATTGTTTTGCTACTGATTTACCACCTACACGTCCTAAAGATCATAAAATAGACTAAGTTCTTGGATCACAACCACCATGTAAAGTATCTTATAGACATAATCAAATTGAACAGAAAGAAATTCAAATCCAAGCTGAAAAATTGTTAACCCAAGGACTCATTAGGCTAGTAGTTCTCCTTTTGATGCACCTGTCCTGTTAGTCAAGAAGAAAAATAACACCTATAGGATGTGCATTGATTATCATGCCCTAAACAAGATCACTATTAAGATTAGATATCCGATCCCTGGGGTAGACGACCTCATGGATAAACTACAAGGGGCTACATATTTAGCAAGATAGATCTCAAATCTGGATATCATCAAGTACGATTGGATATACCTAATATTTTTAAAACTACATTTAGAACTCAATTTAGACATTATAAATTCCTTGTTATGCCTTTTGGTTTAACTAATGCACCAGCCACTTTCAGTCGTATGATGAATCACATATTTTTGAAGCATCAGCATTGTGTAAATTTTTTCTTTGATGACATATTGATTTTCAGTAAGGAAGAACGAGTATTATGAACATTTATCTTTGGTTTTCAAATTGTTAAAAGAGAATCAATTATATGCTAACCCTGAAAAAAGAGTGAATTTTTTCAAACCCACATTGAATACTTATGACATATTTTTTCTTCTGATGGTATTAAATTTGATCCTAAAAATAGAGAAGCAATTTTGAATTGGTCGATACCTAAAAATGTACATGAATTATGTTCTTAGGACTTGCTAGCTTTTACAAAAAAATTGTGAGAAATTTTTCATTGCTTGCATTGCCTTTGACAAAATTGTTAAAGAAAGATATTGTATATCATTGGTCTGATAATCAGCAAAGGTATTTTGATTTATTGAAACATGCTTTAACTCATGCCCCTGTTTTGTAATTATCTCACATTAATAGACCATTATTCCTAGTAGTCACTGATGCTAGTGGATCTAGAATAGAAGTTGTCCTTATGCAAGATTCACATCCCATAGCCTACTCTAGGTGCAAACTTAAACCATCTGAACTTAAATATTCTATCTATGATAAGGAATTGCTAGCTATAATACAAGCTTTACGTCAATGGAAACACTATTTAATGGGATCTGAATTCATGATCAAA
Source organism: Lygodium microphyllum (assembly GCF_053477565.2). Classification (NCBI taxonomy): domain Eukaryota; kingdom Viridiplantae; phylum Streptophyta; class Polypodiopsida; order Schizaeales; family Lygodiaceae; genus Lygodium; species Lygodium microphyllum. The sequence continues at coordinate 75,787,013 of NC_141140.1, forward strand.
ACTAACCAACAAAGTATCAAAATCTCCTTAGTCAGCCACAAATCTCTGACCGTCATATTAAATGGGATGCTTTTATTCAATTTTTTCATCCACTTATCCAATATCAACCTGGAAAAGAGAATGTTGTTGCCGATACCTTAAGTAGAAGACCAAGTATCCATAATACCTCCGCTATATCTTTTGATTCCATTATCCCTATGAAAGATACATATGACTAAGGCCTTAGTTTTCAAGCTGACTGGAATAAATTAGTTGCTAATAATTGGGTTTCAATAGATTCATTGTCTTATTCTGATGGATTTATGTTTTATGAGAAAAGGTTGGGCGTAGCTGTTTCATTTAAATCATATCAAGGCCCCCATATCAAGGCCATATAGGTATTATTTCTACTTTTTTACATTGGTTAAAGATTTTTATTGACCCCACAGATGGAATCTGATGTTTCTAACTTTGTATCTGAGTGTTTGATTTGTCAAAGAATTAAGCGACACCATGGTAAGTAATATGGTTTGTTAATGCCTTTAGCAATTCCTAAACGACCATGGGAACATATTTCAATGGATTTTATAATTGGTTTGCCTAACATCCAAGCTAATAATGATATGATTTGGGCTATTGTAGATTGATTTAGCAAACAAGCATATTTCATTCCATGTAAGAAAACATTAACTACATCTCAAGCTGCACAATTATTTTTGAAGACAGTTTTTGCCAAAAGTTATTATTTATGATCGTGATTCTAGATTTTGCAATAATTTTTGGACTACTTTGTTTCCTAATTTGGATACTAAGATTGATTTCTCATCTGCATTTCATCTTGAAACAAATGGGAAAATAGAAGCTACTAACAATATAATTTTAGATCTTTTCCGTTGATCCGAGTTTTTTACAAACTGGATTTCTACTACAAAATTTGGCCAAACCCTCTATCAAGAGCCTTACCCATAGCTTAAACCCTACATCTTATCACTTTGGGTTTACTCTTCAAGCACTAGGTATGCTACATTGCTTCTCGGTTATGATAACTCTAGTAAGTGGAAAAACAAGGTTTTAGGAGGGATTTCAATATAAAGGGTAAAAGGGATGGGTTATCTTAGTGGAGGTGGAAATGGATTGCACCTAGGGGTTGAGTGAGTACATAAATTTTTTCAAAGGACTAGCCTCCAACTACACGTGGGTTTCACCTGCATCACTAAGATTTGGGATCTTTCACCATCATTAGAGGACACCTCACCCTTGTATACAAGTCACTCTCTACATCCTTGTGTCATTTGGATCTTACAAAAAGCTTACAAGCATGGACCGCCTCTATCACATGCTTATATGTATTTATATATATATAAGGAACTAAAGTCAAAGTAGCTTTTAGAAGCCGTTTTTTATAACTTCAATAAATCTCAGGGGAAACTGATTTGAAGTTATGAAGGTGCAGACTACTGTCTGCAGCAATTTTCTTCTCCCTTTTACCATTATCACATCAACTTTCCATTTTATCCTTCTTGTAAATATATTATAATAATGTGCTTTTGGCACCCATCTCTTGTAATCTAGCTCCCTTTCTCTAGCTTGTCTACCACCACCCTTCGCTTCTTACATGATGACCAAGGTGGGGACTTGTCCCATCTACTATTCTCCATATTTTCAAAGATGCCATACATCATCTAGGATTACGTTAATCAAGAAGATTATCTTAATTTAATCCCTCATGGAGGCTATATGAGATGTCTATGGAGATGTAAAAGACAATGACAAGCACATGAGAGCACTCTAGAACACCCTCATGCTAGTCCATCTCTTTGAGATAAGCTACGAGTGAGTCTCTTTTATTATTTAGCATTCCATGAATACATATTGGCAAGATTCCTCTACCTCTTCTCCTCTTGTCTCCCTCTCTCTCTCTCTCTCTCTCTCTCTCTCTCTCTCTCTCTCTCTCTCTCTCATATTCTAATATGGTGTCTAGATCATATGTGCTCTCTTCTAATTCTCCCTCTACATTCATACTTAAACTTACTAAGTAAGACTTGTTATATGCTCTATTGGCAGGGAATCCTTATTTCCTCATGTTATATATATGTTCATGGGAGAAATTAGGAGCCATCACCTCTCTTAACCTTTCATCATCTTCATTTCCTTTAAGATGGGCTACAAGTTCTCTCTCGTGAAGTTGTGTTTTGGTTCTTTCCATTCTCTTTGAGGAAAGGGATGTCCTAGCCCATCCTCCCTTTGGCTAGGTGGTATCCTTCTTTAGCTCTCTTAGTGAGGATAGGAAGCTCGATGGGTAAGAGGCAATCCACTCATCTTTTCAGCTCTCACCGTGCATACACAATTTCAAAACCACAAACATGGGATACACACTTTCATTTACTTCAGTTTGCATATAATAATACACCACATACAGCTCTTTGTGAGAATTTTCATCATTTCCAAGGTAGAGGGGGTAAAGTGGAAGGTGAATGAAAAATAAAAATAGGAGTTAAACTTCAAAAGAAAAAGATGAATTGAATTTCCTTCTTCTTTTAATAAAAATTCTCCATAAAGTTCTTACATGGAATTTTATGGATTGATTAATATGGAAATTTTCATTTCTTGGTTTATACATTTCAACAATCTAATATTGTTTCTTTCTAATCCCTTTACCTTTTACGCAAGGAATTTCCTTTAAACAGAACTCATTGTGGACTTTTGTATGGTGATAGGAACCCAAATGGAAGGGAAATACGATAAAGTCAAGAAGCTCCCATTCTCGAACCAAGAACATAGAAAATACGGCTTAGCCATGGAGATACATGCCTTCAGCCAGCTAAAATACCACAACATCCATAATCTAGAGAAGATGGTGATCAAGATAATAAAACTGTGAAATCTTGCTGAGTACTTAGAGAAGGTGAGCTTGAACATAGATCATAGTAAATGCACTAGAAACATAGTGGCACGGTGACAATTAGACATGGAGATGCCACTAGAAGGATGGAAGTCAAACTTAGCTTGGAGATTGTGCAGAAGTCCTTGGGGTTGGTGGACAAGCCAGAGAAGAGGCCAAAGAGAGATGTCTATAGGATGTTGGGAATGGATAATAAGAAATTCTATACAAATGATGGAATCAACTTAGCTAATATTCTTGAGCCTACCATTAGACTACAAGTGAAGATGGTCCACACTCTCTTCTCAAGTCAAAGATATGATAGGAGTGCCCTTACGTGAAATCCTTATAGAAAATGCACTGGATGAGATGAACTGGAATGCTTATGTCTAAAAAGTTATCCAAGCATTGACAAAGGTGCTAGCAAAAGCTCCAAGGCAATAGGAGGAGAGTCTTGGCTACAACAATAGAATTGAAGAGGGAAAAATCAGCATCCAAGGCATCAACTGTAGGGTTCTGAGGGGTGCTATGATAGCCATAATACAAGAAGCCATGGGGGAGATGAAAAGAGAAGAAGTAGGGGAGGAGATCCATGACCGATCACCGAACCAAGAAGAGCATGGCTCTCCCACTCCAATGAGCACTCCAATGAGCCCTCCTGCTTCATTCTCACAAGGAATTCGGAAGAAGAAGAATTCAATAGAGTTTAATTAGGAGGAGGCACAACAAGCTGCTAAGAAGAGAGAAGCCCGAGGAGTCCACCTTATAGAATATATAAGATACCATGTGAGTTCAAAATAAAGTGTGTTATATTTAGTAAAATTTATAGGACTATATTTACAAAAAGGGATTTTTAAATTATAATTTGAAAAATTTTGTAAGGTTAGTAAAGTAAAAGGGGTCATTTTAAGACCTTATAGCATGTAAAGAAAGGTTATTTCTTAATATCCTTTGAACGTACGTTATATAGATGATTTCTTATAGGTGGAATCCCCAGGGAGAGAAGTTGGTCACCCAACTCAATAGCAAACTTCAAGTAAAAGGATGGTTTGTGAACAAAGGGATCAAGATTCTATGTAATCAAGCCAAGGAGAAAGAAGAAGAATCATGTTGAGAATCCCAAGCAAAAAGACCGGAGCCACACTAGAAGGGGGTAGAGACCTAGAATCAAGGAGATTATACAAAGAACGTAGAAGGAAACAAGAAAAAGAAGTTGAGCACTTGTAGAGAGCAAAGGATGGGAGGACAAGGTAATGAAGGCACCCAAGAAAGTGGAGGGGTATTGTAATATTTTTGCTCGAAATATTAATGATTTTTTATCATACATGCCCCGCGCAAGAGTAGTTTAAAATAATCTCCCTGCAACTAGAAGAGGCTCCACCCTCGTGCGTTAATAAACTCCAGCCACGTTATGCAAAAGAGGCCAAGGCTAAAAACCCGTAGGCCACACGGGAACATCTCTTCAAAGGGGGAAAAGCGGATAATGGTTAAAATTGAGGAAATTTTTTTTTACTATTAACCTCTCCCCTTCATCCATTCCATGGCGAGGGAGAGGGAGTGTGAGAGGAGTGATGAGGAGTAGGAGAGCACGAGGGGAGGAGTAAGCATGCAAACTAGCCACATGGTGGCTATCTCTCCCCCCCCCCCCCCTTCCACACTATATAACCCCCTCTCTCTAGCTTGAGAAGGGGGAGAGGAGGGACTGATTGCGTGCCATCGTGTTGCCCGCCATATCTCCGCCACAGGCTTCTGCCGCCATCGATGCTCCTACGCCACTCCATGGCCACCATCATCATCATAATCTTCTTCATCGTTGCCACCATCACCCTCCTCATCATCACCTCCATCCTCATCTTCTCTCTCCACGGTCGTTTCTGTCACAGGGAGCATTAGAAGCTTCTTAGGAAGCTTTTAAATTAGAGCCTCCATAAGCCTTGTTCTCCCATGCATTGCGGGTTTTTCTTAAAACTGCATTCTATAAGGGCCGTGTCCTGCGCAGAGGAGAAGAACTCAGTTGGAGAGGATTCGTAACGCGTAAAGGACCCAAGAGGAAGTTGCTGAACTGGGATTTGATTCGTCAATGGCTCCCAAGAAAATGGCGAGAGGCACACACACGGGAGCTTCTACTCCGAGTTCACGCATGGACAACACTGCAAATCTTCATGCCCAGGTTCCAACTATATTCTCGTATGAAGGGATGCGTTAAGCATGATGGTATTTAGGAAAATTTAAATGTATTTATCCATTCATTTTACAAGATTTAGTACATGTTGATTAATTGAAATTGCTCGCACTCCCATCAACAAGGGTAGTTGCAATCTTCTTGAATGATAATGCATAAATTAGAAGAGGATATCGTGCTAAGAAGGATAGAGCTTATGTCGCATGTTGCACTTATGATTTAAAATTCATGGATGTGATTCGTATAGAGGATAATCTTAGACACCCATTGAATGTTGTCCAAAGAATTGCAATGCATGGAAAGGAAACTATGAACTTTGTCAATTGCACGCAATGATGCTTGCATTTTAAGTCAGGCTAAGTGCTAAAGGAGAGATAAATTAAATTTCGAACTCATGGTATTCGCTCATGCATGGACTTCTTTTATCAAATTTTGTATTTAAAAAAGGATGCATTTCATATTAAAGCTTGAATTCAATGCATTAAGCGAAGGGTTATGAGCATAGTTCTTGTTGAAATTCAACGTAAGTTTTTATATGAGTTAGTCCTAAATTGTCAATCATTATAGTTTAGGCAAGGAAAAGAAATGGTCATTGTACATTTTATAGCTGCATAGAAGAAAAAAGTCTATGAATCACATATTTGCATGGAATGTTATGTCTTACAATTATTTTCTTTTAGGAAAAATATTAGCATCTCTAAGGAAAGATCCCTTCTTGTCGCAAGACAATTAGATCGATTTAGGTAAATCGCTTGTAATGGCATAACCCACACGGGATTCATAAAAGCATAAATAGTTAGTACGACGAACACTTCAAAGTGCTAGGTAGGGTTTAGTTACGTTTAAAAATTCTGCCTAGTATTGCACTTGGGATGCCAAGTCAAGACTTCTAATTCCCAAGGATCCTACCCACATTCACAGAATGTTAGGGTTAGTTAAATGCAAGAACAATCTAGGGTTCCCACCCTAATGATCAGATGACCAAACGCTAGACTTCTGCACAAGGAAGTTAGAAACCCTAGGGCCAAACGTTGTCTGCCTAGTATGGTTAGGGTTGGGTTGGGTCAAGAAGACATCCCCAAACCCTACATCTTGACCAAAAGTATTTCTTGACCAAGTAACACCGTGCGATGGGAGAAATAAACCCACAAGTTAGGTGTGATACTTGTCTTGTGCAACAAGTTGCAACGTCGCACGGCTTTGTGTTTAAATCACAAGATAGAACTGCCACTCCTTGAAACAAGGCTGGAAAGTTCTAAGTACAAATCTAATTTGCAAGAGGATGGGTAGTCATCCTACTATATCACCCTTCTTTGAGGTTGAGTTGCCAAGTTAGGGTAATCATGAATTGCCTAGCAAGCAATTGACCAATCAAGTTAGGGTGACGAGGTTGCACAAGATTGACTGTCTTAGTTTAAGGAACCTAAGGTGTTTGTTAATTTGGGTTAACAAGATTTAAACCCTAACCCAAGGATAAAAGGGTAAACAAGCAACGAAACCCTTGGGGATCTTGCCAAGTCGCAATTGATCCTAGATTGAATGCTGGATACATTCGGAGAGAAGGATTCACACCTTAGCAATTGGCCAAACAAACAACCACTAGATTGATTGTGTTTGTACAGTTAGGAGCACTGTTTGTACTTCTTTTCTCAATGAACTAAAGCTGGAAAAATAATTAATGCTTCAGGTTGAAGGCCTGGAGGGAGAGGCAGCATTAGTTACCCCTGACTATCTACTTGACCCTATCGAAGGGGGTTGTTAGCCACGCCGGGTATGTGGACCGAACCTGCCATGAGAGGTCCCTCCGTGGGTGCTACTTGAAGCAGGAGGATGCTTGGGTGCCAAGGGGGCTCTAGCTGTAAATCCCTTGCCTCTGGGTCCTACACAAGAGGCCGACATGACTCTGTGGGATTGGATCTCGAGGTCCGCATACCAGTCTACGGGCACAAACTTGGAATAGCGATCCCTGAGGATTGTTGGAATTGCGTTCGGGCGGATTATGGATTAGCCTTCGGGCTGGATTATGGATTAGCCTTCCGGCTAGATTATATGATGTATTCCAAAGACTGATAAATAAGATCAATTCTTGAAAAGGAACTTGTTTAACATTGTTTTTCTATGTCAGTGCTAAGATTACGTGAAGGAATTAGTGATTAAATTGGCTAATTAAGAAAGCTATTTTTGCTTGTCAAACTAAATGTTGTAGGTAATTAGACAACTAAAGCAACCCTGAGGGAAGTGCAGTGGATGTGACCATGGGTCCATCCTACGGAAGGGTAGTCCCGGTTGGCCGGGAACTTTTCTCGAAGAAAATTGACAGCAAGGTAACAGTGACCTAGAATATAGGAAGTTAGAGTCCCAATTTATGTTGTTTTAGGGGAACAGAATGGGACTATGCCTTACGGGCTGAGAGGTTGAGTTTTGCATCCCTCTTGTTTTCCGTTCTCCTTGAACCAACTGCAGTATAAATCCGCTTCGACCTTGATGTTTCTACATAAAGTAGTTCATCTGGGGTTCGATGCTAGCTACCGTTCTAGGAATTTGACCATTAGGAAAACCCTAATTCAGGTCGGTCCTAAGTGGGAATGGCCAGAATGCTTCCACTACGTGGCAGACTCGGGAAGTCCTAGATTGCAAACCCCGTGACATTCCATGGGAGTGCCGGGGGCCGCGCTTTCTGGACTCTCTTCCCGATGGGCTACTAAGACGTGTCCTACAAGTAGACAGGTGGACACGTTAAAGGTATGCAACAAACCAAAGTGGCAAAGAAAAATTCGGGACTCTAACTTAGATGCCTAAATGATATTCTGTAACACACTACCATATGAGATAAATAATCCTACCTACATGCCCTATCTGTGAAGAATTGGAGTTGATTTCAACTAGGAGATGCATGGTAGGTACAATTTTCCTAAAATCTACCATGTGAATGCCACACCTCCAAAGGAGTGCTTAACCTGCATAGAGAGGGACCCCCACCCATCTATAACACACTTTCTCAAGAAATTATCTTTTAACCCAAATCTTACCTTTATGACCACTTGCATGTTAGCCACGGTGTCGCAACACATAGGGTTGAAGGTCACCACAAGGGTTTTGCAAGAAAACTACACAAGATAGATAGAGATGTGTCTTCAAGAGATAAGTAGATTACAGTGAATGTTTAAAGGTTCAAGAGGTACTTCATGGTCAATCATAGGGGTTTGAGAGAGAATAATGTATGAAGGTTCAAGATCTTAGACTCTAGAGATGGTAGAGATAAGAGAAGGGTTGAAGGTTTCAAGCCAAGTTCTTGAATATGTTAATAGAGCTTCCACCTCCATGTTCTTAGCAAAGATCACAAGAGTATTATCTCATAAGTTCTAACTCAAATCAAGATTTTTTTCTTGACTATAAGAGCAATCAAAAATTATAAAATCAAGTACAATATGTTGTCATGTATCATAAACAACTCTGCATCCCATCATTCATACATGATACCATAGCATGAATCAACTTTGCATGATTACATTCAATATAGATTGTTAAGGACAAAAGCTTATGAGTCAATTACAAGGCTTGTAGGGAAAAGAGACTTGCTTCAAGAGAGTTTCAAATTGAGATCCTGACAAGGATAAGTTAACACAGCCAAGAAATAAGAGAAAAAACTCCTCTTAATTAAACTCAAAGCATCTATGAATGATCAACAAACATTGCCCTGCCATAGGGGCACATAATACTTGCTTGTTTTGACAAAATGTATTTTGTAGAGTAAAAAATGAATTAAAAGAACATTGCTATAGCCAATTCTCTAAATATAGTTGAAGATATCAGCCCAAATATCTTCCAGAATTCACCTTTGATGATAGCATAAACTTCCCCTAACATGGTGTTGGTGTGTTTGGTGTTGAAAGTCTACCAGGGGGTAAGAGACAACAAGATGAAGGGAGATTCAGAAAGAGGAGTAGATGGAAGAGAAAGGGTTCGAAGAAATAGAAGGCATAAAAGAATACTCACAGAAAAAAATAGAAAATGTAGAAGAATACTAATAGAGATGAAGCTTGTCAGTTTATTTCTGCATTATGAGAAGATAAAACTCTTAAGAAAAAAATATTCATAAAATAATACCTTCCTCTATGCTACTCAGATCGCCAATCTGATGCTTCCATTGGCTCCAAAACAGGGGTAAAATACTAGCACACCTGGCCAAAATTTTGCCAGATCACTCCCAATTCATCTTCCACTTCAAAGTGCTATTGATTGCTTGAAAACAGCGATCATGCATCGTGCAATTTTGCTAAGCTTTCGATTTACATAAAATCCTCTCAAAATAGCTGAAAGCTACATGCTTTCTTTTACATGTTATCCTAATCTAAAATTTATCTATCTATAGTTTTATGGATTTTTATAAGAGATAATAAACACAATATTAGTGAGTTTGGGAATCTCCCAATTCTCATTTTTTGAATACTAAAAAGGTGGCACTCGGATAGCATGCCCATAAGTTTCTCAAAACTATATGATGTGACCTATCATTGGAAAGCGCTTGAAAAATGAAATCTATTGAGCTATACAGTGCTTGATTTGGATTTATAGTGGTCAAGTTATGACAAATCCAAATATTTGACCATGTGTCCCAAACTTATGGGAAATTCCCATATTCCCCAATTCGGTGTTAATATCTAAATATCAAAAATTGGCTAAAACTTGTCCAAAAATCTAATATTTTTGAACCATGGACACTAACACTAATGCCTAAAGTGGCACTTGCTCTCTAGATCTATAAGTATGCCGCACCCTAGAATTTTTCACACAATGTGCATGTAGTGGCATGACATCCACCCCCTCCTAACAAGCACATCCTCTGGCATGTGCCAAAGTCTTACGGATCTGCAGTGTCAAAAGAAGTATCGTTTGCCATGTCAATGCCTTCATCTTCTACCTCTTCTTCTTTCTATATGTCTTCATGCTCTTAAATTATATCCAAGTCTTCGAACTTATATGTTGAACTTTCTCTTCGTTTGAAGAGGTTAATTCTTTTTTGAGCTACGGGTATCTTCATGCTTATCCCGTCCACTTTAGCCAATGAATATGTGGCATTGTCATGAATGACATTTACCACATATAGGCCAAACCAATGCTTTACTATCTTCCTAGAAGCACTGTATTGATTATCTAGGCTACTATCATAGACAAGCACCCAGTCATTTTCTTGGATAGCTCTTGGCCGAAGTCGATGTTTCCTATCAAATCTTCTTTTGTTTTTTAGTCTTGTAGTTTTTAACTTCTTAATAGCTGCTTGAACATCTTCAAGCCTTCTTTTTAGCTACCATATGCGCAAAGTCAATAACTCTTCTCTACTAATGCTTTCATCCCAAGGTAGAAGACTCCATGTGAGAATAGATTATTCAATTGGCATAATTGGTTGTTGTCCATGCATAAGTTCAGCCAGCATATAGCTAGTCACTATACTGTGAGTAGTCCAGTCATCCCATAATGCAAAAGATAACATTTTAGGCCATTATTTGATCTTTCCTCTACAAGACTTTGCTAGAGCTTTGAGAATAGGTTTATGTCCTCTCTCACGCTTTCCATTGCCTTCAGGATTGTAGACTGATGTCAAAGCCAACTTGATACCCAATTGAGCAAAGAAGTTGCGTGCCTCATCGGCATTCAATTCTCCTCTATCTGCGGTTACCTTGCCAACACATCCATATCTGCAAAATACTTCTTCAAGCAAAAAGTGACAAATAGCTTGAGTGGTCTTGGTTGTTAAAGCTTTACCTTCAACTTGATTGGTTAGATCTTCTCTTGCAAGCAATAAGTCCGTTGTAACCTATCTCGATGCTTGACCATAGAATACATTTGACACACATAACAGGTTTCAGCAAAATGCTCTATATCTCAATACATGTTCTGCCACCATTATTTTTCTTTGACTTTAATAAAGGTTTCCCATATACCTTTATGGACAGTCCACAAGCTTTCATGAAATTCCTTCATTACCTATAGCTTTCCTCTTAATATGCTTGAACTCTTCATCAGTCCAAGTCTCTTTCTTCTTCATTGTGTTAAAATATTGGTCGATCTTCAGCCAATCTTCTTCATAATCTTCTTCAAGGAAATGAACTAGAACTTGAGCAATGCAATGAGCATGCTAGCTTCTAGTTGACCATCCTTCTTCCATAGATAAATCTTTGATCTTTATTGATGTGTGTTGATTTATAGCAGTACCTTTTCCTGTTCTTACTGTACTTAATGCTATACCATTAAAAAGATCAGCTTCACCTGCAAGATTCAACTTTGGGTTTGTATATGCAGTAACTGAAAATGTACTTTCAGTAGCCATGGAATGAAATTCAACAAGTATAGATTCTTTAACTTCATCTTCTTCCATCAACTCTTCTTCATTGTCATATCTTGCACGTGACAGAATGTCAGCAACTAGATTCACCTTTCTTGCAATATGCTTTAATTTGTAATTCAGGGTTAAGAGATTTAACATATGAAATCCATCTTAGCATAGTAATGTTGTGTGTAGAGCAGTTGGCAATCATACCCAAGAGTGGAAGACAATCAGTTTCTACCACTATGAAAGAACATGTAAAGTATTCACAATCACACTTTAATGTTGTTACAACTCCCCACAATTCCCTTTTTACTTGTGCATACCTTCTTTGACGTTCATTGAGAACCTATGCTCCAAAACGAATTGCAAACATGTTACCTTCAAGGTCTTCTTGGCCAACAACCCATCCTATCCCAATGGGACTTGTATCCGTAGTAAGGATGATGGGTTGACCAATTGAATAATCAACCCTTTTGAGAGTGGAGGCTAAAATTAATAAATTCTTTATTTTGTGTATAGTGAGAGTATGTTCTTTTCCCCAAGAGAATTTTTGGCTTTTTCTTAATAATTGATAGAAATTTTTGACTACATGAGAAAAATGTGGTATCCGTACGAGATAGAATACACATGCCCCAAGAAATCTTCTCACCTCTAAAATATTTGTGTATTTTTCTTGCATTCTGCTGATGGCATCTATCTTGATTGGTGAAGGTTTACGTCCATAGGGGCCACACAGATGTCTAACCACTAGGACTTCTTTTACTCCAAAAATCGACCTAGCTCTAGAAAGGGCAAGATGTACCTCTTCTAGCCTTGTCAAAATCATGTCACAATCATGAACATGGTTAACTACAAATGTCCTACAGCCATCTTCGTCAAGCTCCTCATTCTTTTCATTGACTTCACATCCCTTGATAGGTACATAATCAAGAAATGGAAGAGTAAGTTGTGGAATAAAGTCCCTTAACACTTTGTGCATGGCATTCATCATATGGGCTATGGAGTTTGTTGCAGCTTGTGGTAGAGTGCACATGCAGACCAATCCAAGAGAGGTGTCTTCATTGTGGTAATGTCTCGGCTTTCTAATGAAAGCTGAAATTGGTCGTATCTTGAATATAGGTCCCCCAAGAATAGATTTCTCTACCTACAAAAGCTTCAGCAAACTCGTCAACCATTAGACCCGAACCAACACTTCAGATTGTGACACAATTAACAAGCTGTAGATCTTGAATGAATCATAAGGATCCATTTTTCTTGGCACATTAAACCACTGATTTAAGTAAGGTACTGAAGAAGGTTCTAAAATCTTCATTCTGATCTTCTCATTTAGAAGTTCCAATAATTTGGGAAAATGCGCCCTTGGAACGGGGATGGGCTTGAGGTTCCAAGGCACATGTGGGATCGTAAAATTACCATAGGATCCACAATATTTGGATCCACACAGCCTATTTCACTTGGCTAAAATATAAAAGCTTTTCCATGTTTCATTAGCATTTGCATCAAAGAGTGTTTTTCAACTGGTGAAAGGAAATAATTTTCACCTATTTTTAGCTCTTTTATACTTTCAGATGTGAACTTGTGACCAATGTTGGAAGGATCACAAAAACTTGGCTGATTTGCTGCCCTATCATCCAGCCCTTCACTTTCAGGAGTAGTGGGACTACCACAGGCTTGACTTTATTATCCAGCATCTTGTATATTGTCTCCAATTGCGCTTCAGCCTTGTTGAGTAAACCAATGTCTTCTTGCTCAACAAATTCTTGAATTGTTTGATAAAAATCCAATGTACATACTTCTATGGATTGATTTTCAGCCTGATTTTCTATATGAGTAGCTACATATATTTCAGCCAATGTGTCAGTAGTAATCAGTCCAAAAAAAATGCCCAAAATATCTTCATTTTCAACCATTGTGTCATAAGTTTTAAACACCCTTTTTACATGGCATAAATATTTTCTTTCAGCTTTAGTCATGGCTGGAAGAGACTTATAACATCCCATACTATTGGTTGTACATACATATAGGTTTGCTAGAGACACAGTCTCTGTAGCATAAGGAGGTTCAATCTTTTTACATGACGTACTACCATAGCCTCCTTTTACAACAGTGCAACCCAAAAACCCTTGAATTCTCAGCCATTAGGAGGCATAGGATAATCATGCAGTCGATCTCTGTTTCGATGATGGTTAACACACATGGTAAGAAATTGCACAGCTTTTTTATTATCCTTGCTTCGGATTCGAGCATAGAAAGAACCATCATCAAGAGCTTTTGTTTCCAAGCAGGCTTCAGAAATGTAAGGTTTCCCAAGAATGATAGGGTAACTACAAGAGTCTTGAAAAAAAAAGTGTAAATTGTCTTTTATGTCTCCAATAGTTACTTGCATATTAGGGCATTTAGCATATTGTTTGTAGCTCTCATTTTCCAACCTGGATCAACATCTATGGGCCATCCATCACTTTCATAGAGACTCCTTGCCATGACGTTTATCTCAGAATTGTGGTCTAAGAGTGCAACAAATGGTGTTTATTTTTCTCTAATTTTGACTGCTATCTCCATTATTGCTCTTGTCGAAAGTGTACGGGAGTTGTGATTGCTTGGAATGAATCGGGCTTCTTCCTCATCATGCTGTATAGATGGCATTCTTTTTGAGAGGTGGGCTGCCCAACTGGTTTGGACCAGTCGACCATTACATTTTCAGCCTTCACTTCTTTAATTTTTGCATCCATGCTTTCTTTATCTTCAGCTTCAATTGATGCATTTAACTCTTTAACTGCTTCAAGTGGAATTCCTTGTGGAGCCAGCTTCTCTTCATCCTACACAAAGACTTGAAGAGCTTGCAAAAAAGCATGCACTAATTCTTCAGCATCATTAAAAACATATTGTCTTTTTCTTTTGATTACATTAATAATTACATCATGAAATTCACGTTTGGCAATTCCAAGAATTTCACCTAAGGTAAACTCAATTTTACTTCCTAGAATTTGTTCTTCTAGAACTTGTTTGAGATCGATTGCAGTTTCTATGTTAGACTGCAATTTGTAGCCTGGTTGCCTGTATTTCTTCTTTCCTTCGGTCTTCTTTATTTGTGGCACATCTTCCATCTTTTGATCTGGGGTTATATTTTTAGCAAACTTTGGTTGTTTAAGCGTTCTTCTAGTTACCCGTTTGGGAGGGCTAGAAGAGGAAGGCCCTGGTTCATCTTTTCTTCTTCTCTTTTCTTCAATCAAGTCTTCTTTATGATTGACGTCAACCAAATGTGCAAAGGTAGAAAAAAAATCTACCAGTTCTTTCCAATCAGTTATTCCTCGAACACACTGACTGGTGTTAGTCAAATCATATTTGGCTACTTTGTCGCGTTCCATTTGATCTAATGCATGCATCCATACTTTAGATTGCACATTAGCTTTAAATGATTTAAAATTTGATTTAGTTGGCTCAATTTGCAGCCCATAGGTAGCTACATCAATTGATGCGTAGACATTCTTTATAACTAAATTTTCTAATCTTTCTTCATTCCACCATTGCCAAAATTTGGCTCCAGTGGAAGACCAGTTTCAGCTGCATGAATTCACCGTCTTTCCAAAAGACGAGCTTTTGTGCTTCAATCTCATGGAAGGCAAAACACTCCCTCTTTTCATGTTATTGGCTATCACACCAAATATAGCACCTCTTATAGTCTTCTCTCATGTGTCTTTGAGTTGATGATCATCCTTGTCCTCCAACTTTGACATCCAGCTTCTCCACCTTGGAACTAATTTCTATAATATTCAGATGAAGGTCATGCATGATTTTAATGAGTTCATCCATGAAATCATTTTTAGAAGGAATAGAAGAAGAAAGAGTTGGTTGATTAGTCAAAGGAATAGGGGATTTTGAAGGTGGAACAAGCTCCATCAATGGAGTTGTTGAAGTTGAAGTAGAGCCCGATCTTAGTCCCATCCACTCTCTTCGAGCAATCATGTTAACTTCATTAGTAACATTTGTCCATGTAGTCTTGACTCCTGATTTGGAGGTAGCATCTTTTAGGTGATCATCAAGCTTCTCTTGCTATAGAATGGGATTTGCAGTCTTAAAGAATAATTTAATCTTTTGACCTTCCATACTTTGTTGGTCTTTAAGCATCAAGTTGTCCAAATTTACTTTCAAACTCATGGTATAAAGCTGTTGCAGCTAAACCTTTGTTGGGTTTCTCAACCCAATTAGTGAAACTTTTCTTCATCATTAGGCTTGAGTCTTCTAAGAAGAATTCTTCGCGTAGGGATTTTTTGAATGTAGCCCAATCCGCATCTCGCTAAAAAAGACCATGGATTCTTTCTTGAAGACCATGCTTAGCTAGTCTGGCAAAATAGTGACTCCATGCATGTTGCAGTACACCAAAGAAGAGCATTTTCTAAACATATAAGCGAATGAAAACAAAGACATTTTGACCATTAAATTGTTTTAATTCCCACCCAACTTGCTCTAGGGCCTTGATAGCTGTGGAATCAATTTTCTCTTCATCTTGCCTTTGTTGTTGCTATTGTAACATTTGGATTTGTTGTTGAGATGAGTCTTATGTGCACCAACTTATGTAGAGTATCTCCTGAAGAATCCCCCACTTGGAGTTCTCTTACACCGACCTTCACGTTGGGTACACCAATGTCACAGCAGGTAGGGTTGAAGATCACCACAGGGGTTTCATAAGAAAACTGGACAAGATAGATAGATATGTGTCTTCAAGAGATAAGTAGATTATAGTGAATGTTTAAAGGTTCAAGAGGTACTTCATTGTCAGTCAGGAGCTTGAGAGAGAAGAATGTATGGGGGTTCAAGAGCTTAAACTCCAAAGATGGTAGAGATAAGTGAAGGGTTGAAGGTTTTAAGCCAAGTTTTTGAAGGTGTTAATAGAGCTTCCAACTGCATATTCTTAGCAAAGATCAGAAGAGTATTATCTCATAAGTTCTAACTCAAATCAAGCTTGTTTTCTTGACTGTAAGAGCAATCACAAATTATAAAATCAAGTACAATATGATGTCATCTATCATAAACAACTCTGCATCCCATCATTCATACATGATGCCATAGCATGAATCAACTTTGCATGATTACATTCAATGTAAACTGTTGAGGACAAAAGCTTATAAGTCAATTACAAGGCTTGTAGGGCAAAGAGACTTGCTTCAAGAGAGCTTCAAATTGAGATCCTGATAAGGATAAGTTACCACAGCCAAGAAATAAGAGAAAAATCTCGTCTTAATTCAACTCAAAGCATCTATGAATGATCAACAAACATTGCCCTGCCATAGGGGCACATAATACTTGCATATTTTGACAAAATATCTTTTGTAGAGTAAAAAATGAATTAAAAGAACACTGCTATAGCTAATTCTCTGAATACGGCTGAAGATATCAGCCCCAAATCAGCCCAAATATCTTCCGACACACCTGGCCAGAATTCTACCAGATCACTCCCTCTTCATCTTCCACTTCAGATTATTGTTCATTGCACGAAAACAGCAATCGCGCATCGCACAATTTCGCAAAGGCTTTCTTTTTACATAAAATCCTCTCAAAGTAGCTAAAAGCTACATGCTTTCTTTTACATGTTATTCTAATCTAGAGGTTTTCTATAGCCGAAAGGGAGGTAAAATACCAGCACACTTGGCTAGAATTCTTCCAGATCACTCCCTCATCATCTCCCACTTCAGAGTATTGTTCACTACCTGAAAACATTGATCGCGCGTTACACGATTTCGCTAAGCTTTCTTTTTACATAAAATCCTCTCAAAATAGCTGAAAGCTACATGCTTTCTTTTACATATTATCCTAATCTAGAAGTTGTCTACAATTTTATGGATTTTTACAAGAGATAATATCTAAAAGATCAAAAATTGGCTAAAACTTGTCCAAAAATCTAATATTTTTGAACCATGGATACTAACACTAATGTCTAAAGTCGCATTGGCTCTCTAGATCTATAAGGAAGTCGCACTCTAGAGTTTTTCCACACGATGTGCGCATAGCGGCATGACAATGGGGTTTTCTTTACGTGAAATATGCTGAAAATTAGGGTTAAGAAACTTTATATATGAAATCCACCAAACATGGCAATATCGAGAGTTGAGCAATTTACTATCATGCTCAATAGCGGTAGACAATCAGTCTCTACCACTACATGAGCTCCCATAAAATACTCCCTATCACACTTAAGGGATGTCGCTACACCCCAAAGCTCTCTTTTGACTTGAAAATACAACCGT
Source organism: Lygodium microphyllum (assembly GCF_053477565.2). NCBI lineage: Eukaryota > Viridiplantae > Streptophyta > Polypodiopsida > Schizaeales > Lygodiaceae > Lygodium > Lygodium microphyllum. The sequence goes on from NC_141140.1 coordinate 75,804,625, forward strand.
TGTTGTTCATTGACGACCTTTGCTCCAAACTGAATGGCATACATATTCCCATCAGCATCATCCTGATCCACTACCCAACCAATCCCAATTGGGCTTGTATCCACGGTGAGAATAATAGGCTACCCATTCTCTTAATTTTCTCTCTTTAGTGTTGGGGTTGAAATCAATAAGCTCTTTAACTTCTGAACTGCCTTTATATGTTGTTTACCCCACCAAAACTATTGCCCTTTTCTCAAGAGTTGATATAAACTTTCAGCCACATGAGCAAAATGTAGAATCAATATCAAGTAAAAGACACATGCACCCAAAAATCTTCTCACCTCGGGTACATTCTAACATGTCTCCCACAACTTATGGCATCAATCTTTACTGGTGAGGGCTTTCTTCCATATGGTCTACACATGTGCCCAACAATTAATACTTCCTCCACTCCAAAAATCAACTTTTCTCTTGACAGAGCCAAATGCACTTCTTCAAGACAGCTCAAAATCCTATCACAATCAACAATATGATGAGCCACAAATCTTCTACATCCATGCTCATTCAACTAGGCTTCATTCTTCTCATAGATATCAATTCTTTGATCACCACATCATCAAGAAAGGGTAAGGTTAACTAAGGAATATACTCCCTCAAAACTTTATGCATAGCATTCATCATATGCGCCACTAAATTGTTTGCTCCTTGTGGAAGCATACACATCCTAACCAATCCAAGTAGTGTCTTCATGGTAGTGATATCCAAGCTTTCCAATGCAAGCTAGAACTAATTATATCCGGAATATAAATCACCCATAGAGTAAATTTCCTTGCTTGCAAATGCTTTTGCAAAGTCATCCACTATCAGGCCTGATCCACCATTCCTTATGGTGACTTTATTAACTGGTTGTAAATCTCAAAGCACCATTCTTCTTTGGAACAGTAAACCACTAGTTCAAATATGGAGATGAAGAAGGCTCCAAAATCCACATTGTGATCTTCTCATGCAAAAGTCCATCATCTTAGGCAAATATGCCTGAGGCACTAGAGTAGGCTTTAAATTCCATGGCACATGAGGTGTTATAAATATCACCATAGGTGCAACTATGGTCAAATCAACACATCCCATTTCATTTGGCTGAAATGCAAAGGCTTTCCCATGCCTTGTCAACATATGCAAGAAACAAGATCTTTCTGTATGCAAAAGAAAGCTTGTATCACCAATTTTTAGCTTTTGTAAAGTTTCAGTTGTAAATTTATGTCCTACTCCATGTGGATCTCGCAAACTAGGATCTTGAGACACTTTTCCAGCCAACCCATCACTTTTAGGTGGTAAAGGCAAAGCCACATGCTTAACCTTCTTTGCAACTATTTTGTACTTTGTATCAACCCTTGCTTCAACCCTGTTTTGCAACCCATAACATTCATGCTCAGCAAACTCTTGAATGACTTCGTACATCTCAAAAGTTTCAACATAAATAACTTCTTTTTCTACCCTATTTTTAGCATTAATTGCTGTAAAAATTTCAGCCACTATATCAACATCAACCATCCCTGAAAACAGCCCTGAAATACCTTCATTTGTAGCCATCAAACCATATGTCTTTAGCTCTTTTTCAGCCCATCCTACATATTTCTTTTCAGCCCTACACATGGCTGAAATATTCTTAAAACTGCCAAGACTACATGTTGTCCATTCCTACAATCCAAACACAAATACAGTTTTCCCCTTTCTTGGAGACATAATTATCTTCCTAGAGGCATTGGCATAGCCTCCACTTACAACAATGATGTCTAAAAACCCTTAAACTCTTGTACACTAGGTGTAGCCTATCCCAACTGCACGGATGATTCACACACATAGTGAGAAATTGTACCGCCTTTGTATTTTCTTTACTCTAAACCCGAGCATATGAAGAACCATCATCCAAGGATTTTGTTTCTAGTTTTGATTCCAAAATATAGGGCTGCCCCAAAATCACTAGATAACTCCATGAATCCTGCACAAAAAAATGATATTCATCCCCTGATGAATTGTTTACTGCCCGCATGTGCCATCCCAGATCTACATCAATCGGCCAACCTCCATTCTCATACAAGCTGCATGCCATAACATTGATTTCGGAACCATGATCTAAGAGAGCTGTGCAAGGCGTCTCTCTTTCTCCTAGTTTAACAATTGTCTCTCTTTTAGCACGAGCCCAATGTGTTCGTGAATAATGACTGCTTGGAATAAAATGAGCATATTCTTCTTCATATACTTGATGGATATCCCCATTATACATAGCCTTCTCTCTATGCTTACTACTGCCCATAAGACCAATTTCAGCCCCACAAGCTTGCTGTCCACACTCCCATTTAACCCATTTTCAACATTAGCTTTCAAGTCAACACTACATGCATCATCATATTCCTTCTGAAGTTGTTTCTCTATGTCTTTGTCAACCTGCATCAATGCTTGCAAAACTTCATGTCTTTTTTGTTTCAGCATATCAATGATTTCATGATCAAATTCATGCTTCGCGATTCCAAGAACTTCGCCAAGTGTGAATTCCACTCTATTGCCAACAATTATGTGATCTTGCAAGATGTTTTTAAGGTTTGTGTGTGGCAGTATCAAGATCCAATTGTAACCTTTAACTGGGCTACTTGCCCATTTTCTTCCCTTCTTGTTTCTTCTCTTGAGATGCATCCTCCATAACATGCTCAGGTATGGCTTTTTTAGCCTCTTTCTGCTGCTTCATTTTACTTTATGTTATGCATTTAGATGGACCTGAAGAGGAAGGACTAGCAGTGTTCTCATCTCTTCTTCTCTCTTCTTCCACAAGAACTTGTTGATTATGAACCTCAACCAAATAAGCGTAGGCTGAAAATGAATCCACTACTGCACTCCATCATGTTCTCCCTCATATACTCTAACTTGCATCAGCCAATTCAGACTTTGCTATTTTTCCTTTTTCCATGCAATCTAATGCTTGCATCCAAATGTGAGATTTTTCTTTAGCCATGCCTCCTTTACGAGCTTCTTCGGTCCTTTCAATTCTCAACCCATATGTGGCTGTATCTATGGCAAAAAATGCTATCATTGCTACCATCTCTTCCAAACTCTTCTACATGCCACCATTTCCAAAATTTGGCTCTATTAGAAGACCAATTTTTGTTGCATGTATTTTACCATCTTTCCAAATGACTAAACTTTTTGATTTCGCTTCACAGTAGGCTGTACAGTCTCGCTTTTAATGCTATAACTATCACACCAAGTGCATCTCCTCTTGTATCCTTCTCTATATGGTCTTTGGGTTATTGCTCGACCCTTCTCTTCTACCTTGACATCCAAATTTTCGACCTTTGTATTAATTTCTATAGAATTTAGCCTCATATCACGCATGCCCTTGATTAATTCATCCACAACATCACCTTTAAGAGCAAGATCAATAGGTATAGCCAGTTGTTTTGCCATAGCCACAAGCACCTTGGCTCCAATTTCAGTCCCCTTCTAAGCACTAGCAGATGTGGTGCCTATACCCCATCTTAATTTCATTTGCTCTCTCTTTACCAACATATGCACTGCCTCAACTACATTAGCCCAATCTAATTTCAGCCCTGTTTCAGAAGAGGTATCCTTTAAATGATCAGTCAACTTCTCCTACAAGACAGGATCTGCAACCTTAAAAAACAAATCAATTTTCTGACTCTCCAATGATTGCTACTCATCGGCATCCAACTGCACATATACTAACTTTCAAATTCACGGAGCAAAGTTGTAGCAGCCAACCCTTTATTAGGTTTTTCAATCCAATTTGTAAATATCTTTTTAGTTACCAATCCTGCATCTTCCAAGAAAAAATCTTCTCTTAAAGCTTTCTTAAAAGCTGCCCAATCACATCTCTTCTATGTAACTCATCAATTCGATCATGCAATGCGTGCATGGCCAAACAGGAGAAATATTGACTCCATGCATACTGCGGTCCCCATGAAACAATGTCTTTTCTACATACAATTAGATGAATGCCGAAACATTTTGGCCCTTAAACTGCTTCAATTCCTATCCCACTGCCTGCAATGCATTCACAACTAAGGAATCAATTCTTTATGATTCTTCCTACTGTGTTTGCATCCAATGTTGTAACAAGAACTACTATTGTTATTGTTGCTGCAACAACAAAGCAATCATATGTCATAAAGCATCACCACTACTTAAACCTGTAGAATCCCCCATCTTTAAACACCTGCTGCCAACTTTCATGTCAGTTTCACCACTATTGGAGCATTTGGGAACGAAAGTCTACCACGGGGGTAAGAGACAATAGGGTTAATGGAGATTCACGAAGAGGAGTAGACGAAACAGAAGGCGTTTAACATCGAAGGCGGCGGTTCCAGCTAGGACGATTTTAAGCACCCAAGTGAAAGACAACTTTTAAAAGGCGCCCGAGCGACACTTGTGGATTTTTGATAATTTTCCCGATTGCAGTACGGGATGCCAGGAGCTTCCAGTCAATGTGGGATGTCAAGCCGAATGCCCAGGATTTTTCAAAGCTCGAATCAGAGTCCGAACGGGGAAGTGGCCACAAAATGGGCAAGATACGAAGAGGTGGACATTAAGAGGATCAATTCGATCATGCAATGCGTGCATGGCCAAACAGAAGAAATATTGACTCCATGCATACTGCGGTCTCCATGAAACAATGTCTTTTCTATATACAATTGGATGAATGCCGAAACATTTTGGCCCTTAAACTGCTTCAATTCCTATCCCACTGCCTGCAATGCATTCACAACTAAGGAATCAATTCTTTATGATTCTTCCTACTGTGTTTGCATCCAATGTTGTAACAAGAACTACTATTGTTATTGTTGCTGCAACAACAAAGCAATCATATGTCATAAAGCATCACCACTACTTAAACCTGTAGAATCCCCCATCTTTAAACACCTACTGCCAACTTTCATGTGAGTTTCACCACTATTGGAGCATTTGGGAACGAAAGTCTACCACGGGGGTAAGAGACAATAGGGTTACTGGAGATTCACGGAGAGGAGTAGACGAAACAGAAGGCGTTTAACATCGAAGGCGGCGGTTCCAGCTAGGACGATTTTAAGCACCCAAGTGAAAGACAACTTTTAAAAGGCGCCCGAGCGACACTTGTGGATTTTTGATAATTTTCCCGATTGCAGTACGGGATGTCAGGAGCTTCCAGTCAATGTGGGATGTCAAGCCGAATGCCCAGGATTTTTCAAAGCTCGAATCGGAGTCCGAACGGGGAAGTGGCCACAAAATGGGCAAGATATGAAGAGGTGGACATTAAGAGGATCAAAAGGGGGGGGTGCCCTTTGGAGCCTTGACCCCCACACTAAAAATTTTATGCAACATAGGATGAAAAAAACATGGAGAGATATGGAAGAAGTGTGATCAGACGCATGGCACATTTTTCGCCATGATCTTCATGGATGATGCATAGAGGCTGTGAGTACCCCATAGAACTGACAATGGGGCTTATCTTCTCTCTCTCTTGCTGATCTTATCACCTGTCTTCGCATGTGGAATGGCTGCCCAGATGAAGAGAACAAATTCTATTCTTTCTCTCTCCTCCTTCTCTCTCTTCCCTATGGGCTATTCATGTGTACCCTCTTGAAGGAGGAATCGAGGAAGGAGAATGAAGGAAATGGTGATGAAGATTGATGGAGATGCTGAAGATTGATGTACAACATTGGATTGAGAGCAATGGCGGCTCCGTTTTCTGGTTACGAAGTCATTCAAGGCATCTCGGGTTACATAAAAACACGGTATGACCATTTTTATGACAAAAATGAAGGATTTTTTATAGTTTATGATGATAATTATGTTTTTATTGGATGAAAATTTGTGTGTGTACTATTTTCATTATGAGTAATTGTTTTTCATTAGAAAATTCTGCTTTTGCAACGATTTACATGTTTTATTTAATTCCCATAAACCCAAAATGCGGTTTTTTTGTGGTAAAATGGTAGTTTTTCCATTTCGGGTGGTCAAAATTTGTTCCCATGGGAGGAAAATGGAAGATAAATTGAATGTTAGTATGTTGAAGTGATTGGAACAAGAAAAACTAGAAAATGGCATATTTTATTGCCAAATAAATCAAGAAAATGAAAAAAATAAGGGAAAAAATAGAAATACGTCTTGGAAAAATAAGGAAAAATATAATGATTGTTTGTGGATGTATGGTAGTGGCAAAGCATGAGTTTTACCCTCAGTTTTCCCTTTCTCCTTGTCAAATTTTGTGATTTACCACTTTTTATACATCAAAACATAACAAAATGAACCTCTATACCTATGCAACGAAAGCAATACCTAAACGTAGGGGGTTGGGATGTTTGAACGGTGTGATTTGCGTGCTGATTGTTGTTGATTTTTTGATGCACATCATGTCATAGAGTTTGTGGTATGTTAATTAAGAGGATAGTAGCACGAGTGTTATCTTGGTGCTATCCTTTCATTGTCGCAACAGGTTAGTGAAATGTATTTGGAAAGCTTGAGTGTGGACCACATGTTTCTAATTTGAAATGATGTTTGAGCGGTGTTTCTACCAAGAGGTTGCCTCCCATGTATGTGATTATCGTGGTATTTATTGCCAATGTGTATGGGTTCTCCCTCTGTGGAGTTTATACAAAGGGAAAAGTTGGACTGTAAAACTACAAAACTATAAACGTATAGATTAGGATTTAGGGCAATTTGTCTTTTAGCTCCTGGTCCGTGAGGCCGTGAGGGTGTGTTTGTCTGTCATGAGCATGAGGTCCGGCTAGTGCCATAGCCAGTGCCGGCCCATTTCAGGTCCCATTAGTGGTGCTTCTTGAATCTAGGGTTTCTAGGGACCAAAAAGTTGGTTTATGTCCTTTGACAAGGACCCTCAAGCCAAAATACAAAAAGCAGAACATGCTGAGAGGGCTAGACGGTGGTTGGAGATTATAAGTTGCTATTCTCCTCAAAGGAGTAGTCCCATACGCATAAGAGGCAGTGGTTTTAGTAACCCAACTGCTGCACATAGTCCTTTAGGTGCAGGAGGAAGCGTAAGTTCTTCCTCTCTTCCATCAAGTCAACCCACTTCAAGAGGGTGTGTGATCCCATCAGTTCAAACTCCTATTGTCAATCCGATTGTCGTCATGGCACAACCCATTGCGATTCCTGTAGGACGTTGAATCTACCAACTTTAGGAGTTCCTTTGCCCATCTTTAATGGGTTAGCTGAAGAAGATGCAGAGTTTCACATTTGTGAATTCCAAAGATTAATGTTCAATTACTGTATCCAAGATGAGGGACATCTTATGATGTTCTTTAACATGACATTAAAAGGAAGGGTTGCGGTATGGTATCATAGCATAGAGACTGGAACCATAACCACAATCGATCAATTTTATGCAGCTTTTCGATGAGAATATGCCCATGAAAGAGGTGGCCAATACTGGTTGCGTGTTTTGAATGTAACACGCCAAGACCCCCATGAGAATGTAAAAGCCTATGCCAAGAAGCTTAAGGAAGTGTTTCGTAAGTTACAAACTTACATTCCTATTCCGCTGGTTGCCCAATTACAATACTTCTTGCATGGATTGGATTTCAATATTCAGGTACAATTGAGCAGTGTGGCTTTGGCTGATTTAGACACCACCATCATGCTGGAAGAAGGAGTAGAGTCATGATTACAAACGGCCTACTCCTCTTGAATAAATCTTAATGCGGGTTTAGTACCTGGAGGCAATTTACCATTGATAAATGGAAGTCAAGGGATGCCTATGAATAACCCTAATGGGAGAGGAAGCATGGTTCAAAATGTACCTTTGCTGCCAGCTCCTCCTAGTGTGACTATACCTATGGCTAGTTAGTTGGCTCCACCAAATGTTGGAGGCCAAGCTTCGAACCCTAATGTTGTTCCTGTGAGTCAACAACCAATGCCCAATCAAATTGTTAGACCAATGGAACGACGGATAGACGATCAAGGCTATGAGTCGAGTGCCTTTAATATCCTTGGTGAAGTTAAGGATATGATGAAGCACTACACTGACATGATTTCTGAACAATATCGGCAAATAGTTGTTGACATCAATTTCCTGAAGAAGCAGCAGAATCTGATAGGGAGTCGATTCCTTGAAGAGGGTGGACCCTCAAGATTCAGTTATAAGTGGTGTGGCAGATAACATTTCCCTAGAAACTATCCAAATATTAAATGTGATATTTGTGGGAAATCAGGCCACTTAGCCACCACCTGTTGGAGTAAGATTAGCTCCCTCCAACAAGGGAGTAAACAGCCAAGTCTAGTTAATCATAGAGCGCAAGGTAATAACCTCCAGCAAAATGATGGACCAAGATAAATACTGTAAAGGGGAAAGACCACTATAGAGGAGTTGCCACAAGGCAATGGAGTCATCCTTATCGAGGCTCTACACATCAATGGTGCTGAAACCTCTAACCTATGAGCCATGACAAGAGGCCAAAAGGCTAAAGAGATTGATAAGGATAATGCAAAACCGGTCAAGGGAAACCCTAAGCAAGGGGATAAGGGGACGCAAGTCCTAAATCCTAGTGTGGAAGGTAGACCTCTAAGGCCTGTTGACAAAAAAGTTGATCCTAAGAAAGATGATAAAGTGCCAAGAAAGAAGGCAAGAGTTAAAAAAGAAGCACCAAAGCCGGGTCTCAAGACCAAAAGAAAGGATGGTGTGGCGAGAAAAGAGAGCTTTGGCTACCTATCATGATTTTGATTTAGCAAGTTCTCTTTGCGAAGTCAAACCGGATGTAAACCTCTTACAGTTGATTAAATTATCTCCAAGAGTACGCAAGGAATTCAAGAAGATCTTGTGTATTGGGTATATTGTAGAACCTTTGGGCATAGCAAGAGTAGGGGAAGATTTGTTTGATCATGCTGAAAAGAATTGCCCTAGGATTCCAACATACTTGGATGGAATATTAGTGGAGCATGCTATTGTAGATGTTGGGTCCTCCGTCAATATCATGAGTTCAGAGTTGATGGAGAGGTTAGGTCTAGGGATCAAAAAAGATAGATCCACCCTTCTTACAATGGCTGATGATAGCCTAAGGCAACCGGAAGGTTGCGTTACTAAAGTCCATGTTACAATTGCAAGTGTAGAATGCTTCTTGGACTTTAGGGTGATAAGATTTGTAGGACGTCCTAGCTATCGAGTCTTGCTAGGTAGGCCTTGGATCTTATAAACAGAGTGTTAAGTTGATATACCCACTGGGTCGAGTGGTTCTAGGTAGAGGTGCCAATCGAGTAATAGTCGATGCTTACCCTGAGTCTCCTCAGAGTGAGAGAGCTCCTTTATCCTCTATCAAATTAGAAACAACAGATGATCCATTTGGTAGTGAGACATCATCCAGTAATGAATCTAAAGAGGAGTCCACTATAGAGGATATTTATTAGATAACTTTAAATGAGCCAATAGAGCCGCAAGATAGGATAAGAGATGCGGATGTGATTGAGTTAGACCTTGGCACGCCAAATGATTAGTGGCCAATTAAATTAGGTTCTGTGCTTAGTTTAGCAGAAAGGGAGGACTATTTATCCTTGATTCAAGAATTTCGCGATGTCGTAGATTTCGTGTAAGGGCTGTTGAACACGGAGTTCAAGTTGCAACAAGGAAAGAGACTAACAAGAAGAAATCGAATTTTTGATGCCAAAGTACTCTATATTGTTTGTCAAGTAAATTACATGAGGTCCAAGTTCAGAAAAATCTGTAGTATCTAATAAATTGTTTTGCATTCAGGTGTTTGAAGACAGTTATGCCTTTGGCACATGGGCTTGAAGAGACTTGAAGAGTTCTGCTGGAATTTTTTTAGACACGAAAACTTTCACACCTTCCATATATTTGACTAATGTATCAGCTATGGAGAATACTATTTCCTGCCTCAGAAAGTATAAATCTGCTTCTGCTATCGGCAAATATTTGATTCAGTAAACAGCTTGTAGCTTTTCAACCCATAGGTTTGAGGATTCACATAGAGCAAATCACTTTCCTTTTTGGATACACCATCTACAATCAACTTTCTTTAGGCATTGTTTAGGTCTCCCTTGATTTAGGAAAATCACAACTCATTTGAAGTATAATCAAGTTTAGATTGTTCATTTATCTCCTGGAAACATGTTGCATCCCATGGATAGGGGAACTTCAGCATAGCTGCTACATGTGGAGAGTCCCAAGTCTTGTAAACAAACACTTTGATTGGAGGCAGTGATATTATCACAACAACCTGCAAGTCTTCTTGTGCATCTGTGTTCCTTAACTGATGGACATAATTGACAGGGATAGTAAATGTGGTGTTCGAGGAGATGATGTGTTCTTTTGGTTGCCCTGGAAATTTTGTTTTAGTTTCAGTTTCTAGAAAAATAGATCCTTTCTCTTTCAACACTAGAAAAACTTCTTTGCAGGAGTGCCTATGAATCGGAGTTCCAGATCCTGGAGCAAACGTTTGAAGCCAAACTTCAACCTGAGTTTGGACACTCGGGCGACGATCCAGAAGCAACAATCCTGCAGGTGTGGAAGAAGGTTACAAGTATCCAAATGTGTATTTTCGCCATGGCTCCTGAAACACTCGCTTCACCTCATTCACAAAAGTCGCTAGATTTGCATGCAAGATGGGATATGTTGCATTATTATATCGATTATGTTTACTCGTCTAGGATCTGCTTAAGCGCGGCCTGCGTATTTCATTCCTTGGTTGACAGACGGACGAGTTGGCATTAGTCTCTCCCTGAAAAGATCAAGGTTATAGCCGCTATGAGTCCACCAGGCACTCCGAAAGAGGTACATAGCTTTATGTCATTGATAGGGTACTATCGAAAGTTTATAAATGCCTTGGCAGAAAGGACGTTGCCATTAACGAACTTATTATCCTTTAGCTGTCTATTTGTATGGAACGACCCTTGTAAGGTAGCTTTCGAGGATGTGAAACGAGAGCTAGTAAAAGCACCAGTTTTAAAAGGACCTAAAAGAGGCGAGGTATTTTGCATATTTTTAGCAGCCACCATGCATAGTATTAGCTATTGTTTAGCCCAAATTTGGGAGGAAAAGTGGTATCATCCGATAGCTTTTGCTAGTCAAAAATTGGGAATATCGGAAATCAACTACAGCTATATGGAGAAGTTGTGCCTTGCGATGGTCTTTGCGACTAAAAAATTCAGGCACTACATCCTCTATGAGAAGGTAGTTTTCTATACGAAGGGGGAAGGGCTTAGATTGCTTATGAACAAGCTACAACCGCCTGATCATCTGGCAAAGTGGTTAATCACTTTGCAGGAGTTTGATTATGAGATTAAGAGTAAGCCACCAAGGTTGCAAGGTATTATGGAATTCCTTGTGGATTTCGGGGAGCCGAAAGAGACTTTGGCTGAAGGAAGTGATATTGAAGAAATGTTTAAAATTGATATAGCTTCTATTCCATCTTGGTATGCTGCTATCATGCATTTTCTATCAACATAAGAGACTATAGTTAGTTTATCAAAATTTGAAAAGAGAAAAGTCAGACAATAGGCTTTGAAGTTTTCCTTGATCGCAAGAACACTATATTGGCAAGGTGTTGATGATATCTACCGCCGATGTGTGATGCTTGACGAGGTTCCTTTTATCTTGGAAGAGTGTTATGACTCTGCGTGTGGAGGGCACTTCGCTGGATGGTTGACAGCACAGAAAGCTTTAAGAGCTGGGTAATATTGTTGGCCATCCATCTTCCAAGATTCCTTTGAGTACGTTAAGAGATGTGATACCTGTCAAAGACATGATAACAGAGAGAATAGGAAATGCCCGCTTACGCCTATCATGGCTATCCTTCCATTTGAGAAGTGGGGTATTGACTTTGTGGGTCCTATCACCCCGTCATCTACTACTCAGAAGAGATACATTATAGTAGCAACTGATTATTTTACTAAATGGTCAGAAGCGCAGGCGACGAGGCAGGAAAATGCAAAAGAGACTGCAAGTTTTCTTTTATAGCAGATTATCTACCGTTTCGGTCCACCGAAGGAACTAGTGTCGAACCTTGGAACCCACTTTTTGAATAAAGTGATCAAAAGCTTGACTGAAGCTTGGAAAATCAATCACAACAAAACAACCCCTTATAATCCGCAACCCAATGGGCAAGTCGAAAGTACTAATAAGCAGCTTGTGGATATCTTGTCTAAAATAGTCTCGGAGAAGAAACGAGACTGGGAAGGAAGTTGTATGTGGCAGTATGGGCGTACAATACAACGTTCAAGCGAGCTACCGACCATACTCCATTTAAATTAGTTTATGGGGAAGAGTGTGTGTTACCCCTTGAAATTGAGTTGCCAACCATACAGTTTGCAATTAACCACTCTTTGGGAGACGAGGATTCACTCTTTGAACGGCTCATGACCATAGCCCACCTGGATGAACTTAAATTGCAGAGCTTATTACACCAGGAGGTAGCTAAACATCGAATGAAGTAGTTGCACGACCTTAAAGCAAAGAAGTATACCTTTAAAAAAGGGCAATTATTTCTGTGTACTACGATGCGCGTAGGGAGCTGTTTCCAGGGAAGCTAGAACCTAGATGAGATGGCCCCTATAAGATTGTCAAGATAGGGAAAAGTAGGTCTACGGTTTTACTAGCTGATCTGTAGGGAGCAGAATTTAAAAATAAGGTTAATCTTAATAAGATTAAACCTTATTATTTCTAAGTATGCTAACACAGAGAAATGCATTGTAAGTCCATGCTGGGGCTGATTTGAGACCTGCAAAAGAGCTTAAAGCTGGTTGATGGGGCGGTTAATTCCTTATTTGGAGCACCCATATCTGGAGCAGAGATACCATCAGGGGAAACTTATCTGGTGGAGCAGAGGATATAAAGTGATTGAGCAAGAAGACGGAACCTTTGTGTGGGAGATCAAAGTCTTCTGCCATCACTGCTTATACGAATGTTGATAAGTATGCCTGTTGAGTTTAATGAAGAAGGTGGGATGGAGCCGTCAGTTCATCCTCTAAACATGTTAAATTTTGACTATCATAATTACGAATAGAGGAGTTCGTGATGGCAGGCTGTGTAAACCCATTGTGGACGTACACATTATATTTTGACGAAGCGTCCAGGGGCCCTAATAAAAAAGGGAGTATTGGAGTAGTAATCCGAGATCCCCGACGTAGAGTTACAATGAAGTTAGCTGCTTATCTCGGGGTAGGATGCACTAACAACATGGAGGAGTATAAAGCCTTGATTATGGGACTGCATATTGCCAAGCAAGGTGGTATTCGACAGTTGTTAGTAAAAGGGGATTCCCAGTTGATCTTGAATCAGCTAGATGGGACATAGACAGTGCGAAATCCCATCCTTTGTATGTATCATCGAACTACCATGACCGTACTTGAGGAGTTTGAGAGAGTGTTAGCTGATTCCACGTTATTGGAATCAGTTTGCAGATTCACTGGAAAACCTTGCTTATGAAGAAGACCTTTTCTTCAATTGTGGTCCTAGTTTGGATATTGCTATCAATAATGAGGCAGGACATGGTCACTTGTGGGGAATGTTATCAAAGCATGCAATATATGGCAGGCGATGGGGCTGATATGGGTGATGCAAAGAGTAGCGGAGACCCATCTACCGTTGTTATCCTAGACCCATAGGCTGATTAGACAATATGTTATGCATACGCCTCTTGCTATATATGCAGGAGGGATGGGTCATAATCTTATGCATTTAGCTTAGGGTTGCGAGCCCTATTTTTTCTCCTTGGAAAGGAGCATAGTATTGTATATCTATAATATTTTGGGGAGGGATGTGTAGGTGCTATTCTGTTTTATCTCATTAGGCCAAGCGGGCCAGTTTTGCGAGGTTTTAGTGCTTTATTTCATTAGGCCAAGAGAGCCGATCAATTTTTGTAGTGAAATGTTTTATTTCATTAGGCCATGAGGGCCAATCGTATATTTAGTACATGTGTGGTTAATGGTTTCTTGTTTTAGTCCTATGCTAGATAGGTTCAAAGAAGAGCTTGGAAGGAGCCTATGTCGGTGGAGACTTCTTATGGCCCTATCCAGGTGATATCTCTCCTTTACGAGTACCGTATTTTTATGCTATATGTGCCTATGTACTTGTCGGGGATTTTCTTTTCTTGATTGGGGACCGGAGTCCAAGGTATGAAGTCCCAGGTTTAGGCTAGGTATGTCTGAGGGAGGCCTGAGTAGTCGTTGCCTCCTGTAAAGACATTGCCAGGCATCGAAAGACCTGTTTCAGAAAGTAGTCCTAGTGACCCTCTTCTGCTAGCCTACTAGGCAGCCGTTCCAAGAGTTCTTGTTAGTTGTGAGGCAGTTAGAGAAGCCTGCCAGAGGAAAAAATGATGATGATATCTCAAAGAAAATAAATATATACAAAGGTGTGTAAAAAGGGGTTCTAACCCCTATAAAAATAGAAAAGCAAAGAAATGAAGATTTATAAGCAGTTGCTCATCGCCTTGCGAGGGCCTGGTAGGTTCCTAGGGACGAGTCAGACCCGGGGTCGATGCCTTGTCTTCCTAGGGGTGGCATCTCGCTGGAAAAGAAGAAAGTAAGGAAGGTTGGAGCGAAAATAAAAGTGAGCGTCAGAAAAGGATTAAGTGTCACCTTGCGAGGGCTTGGTAGATTCTTGGGTACCGAGACAGGACCTGAGGCCGATGCCCTATTCTCCTTGGGTCACTATGCTTAGCTCCCTCCTTTTTACATGCCCGAGTATGGAAAAATAAAAACCTAAGAAAAGAAATGTGGTAAAAGAAAATACTTCTTGATCAGGCTATAGGACTCCTCGCCTAGTAGGAGCTCCTGGTTGTGTTGTCCTTAGTTAGGTAGGTAGTTCAGATCACTACTTAGGGCAACCTCTTTGATAGTTCTTTTAGTTTGGCCGTGTTGGAGTAGTTGGTTAGTGACTAGCTTCGGACGTTTTATCAGATTATGCTAGGCCTACTCCTTGTAGGTTTTTTTGCCTTGGTTTTGTCAAGAGGTAGGGTGAGCATTGTGCTGTGTTTTAATATGTATCCATTTTGTATCAGCTTGATGCTTCCTTTGGTTTGTTTTGTGCAGATCTGTTGTGGGATTCGACGGGCTGAGTCGCCCTATCCCGTGGTTGCCAATGAGAGCAGAGTTTTGAGCCCAGGATGTGCCTAAAATTTGCCAAAAAATCCAGAATTTAGGGAAAAAATATTCGACATCGTAGATGGTGGCTACAGCTAGGATGATTTTAAGCACAAAGTGAAAGACGGCTTTTAAAAGGCACCCGAGCGACACTTGTGGATTTTTGATAAATTTTTTGACTGTAGTGTGGGATGTCAGGAGCTACCAGTCAGTGCGGGATCCAAGGGGGGGTGCCCTTTGGGACTTTAACCCCCCCTTCCTCATTTTGGAAAAAACGTGGTGTGAAGAAGATGGCATCCTGCATCAGAATGGCGCAAATTTCGCTATCCCCCCCTCCCCCCACATCGATTTCGAGGCTGCAAAGAAGCTATGTAACGAAAAATACCCGGCAACTTCTCCTTCTTTCCTGATTCTATCGCTGGTCTTCGCACAAGATATGGTTGTCTGGGTGAAGAGATCAGAATCTAGTATTTCTCTCTCCTCCCTCTCTCTCCTCTCTATGGGCTGTTCATGTGCACCATCTTGAAGGAGGAATCGGGAAGGGGGTTGAAGGAAGCAGTGATGGAGATTGATGGAGATGCTGAAGATTGATGTGCAACATTGGATTCAGAGCAATGGAGGCTCCGTCTACTGGTCATGCAGACATTTAATGCGTCTCGGGTTACGTAAAAACACGGTATGACCATTTTTATGAAGGAAAATGAAGTTTTTTGATAGTTTATGATGATAATTATGTTCTTATTAGATGAAAATTTGTTTGTATGTTAGTTGCATTATGATTAATTGCTGTTTATTGAAAAATTTTGATTTTGCAATGATTTACATGCTCTATTTAATTCCCGTAAATCCGAAATGCAGTTTTTAAGCGGTAAAATGGTAGTTTTTCCGTTTTGGATGGGTGAAAGGTGTTCCCATGGAGAAAAAATGGAAAATAAATTGAATGTTAGTATGTTGAAGTGATTGGAAGAAGAAAAATAAAAAAATAGCATATTCTATTGCCAAATAAATCAAGAAAATAGGAAAGAAAAAAAAATAGAAATACGTCTCACAAAAATAAGAAAAAATATAATGATTGTTTGTGGATGTGTGGTAGTGGTAAAGCATGAGGTTTAGCCTTAGTTTTCCCTATCTCCTTGTCAAAGTTTGTGACTTATCTCTTTTCATACATCAAAACATTACAAAATGAACCTCTACACCTATGCAAGAGAAGCAATACCTAAACGTAGGGGGTTGGGATGTTTGAATGGTGTGATTTGCGTGCTGATTGTTGCTGATTTTTTGATGCATATCATGACATAGAGGTTTTTGTATTTTAATTAAGAGGATAGTAGAATGGGCATTGTCTCGGTGCTATCCTTACATCACCGTAACGAGTTAGTGAATGAGCATTGGAAAGCCTGGTTGTGCACAACACGTTTCTGATTGAAAATGATATTTGAGCACTTTAGAATCATCCACTTTTGCATGTGCATGTCAACCATGGTATTAGAATATAAAAGAACTGGATACATAGCACTTGTTTTCAATGACAATGACCCACGCTTGAGTGTGAAAAGGTAACCTAAGCCGTAGGATAGATGTTCGTTTCTTGGGGGATCATTTGGTAAAGGCACATGGTATCTCCTAGAGTATTTGCAAAGTGAAAGAGTGGAGTTTGTTCATTTTTTCTGTATGTTGAGTAGCACATCAAGGGGCTAATCCTTGCGGTGTAGGAGAGCTGCAGTGAGGTCACAGTGTTTCCACCGAGAGGTTGCCTCCCATGTATGTGATTATCGTGGCATTTATTGCCAATGTGTATGGGTTCTCCCTCTGTGGAGTTTATAGAAAGGGAAACGTTGGACTACAAAACAATGAACGCATAGATTAGGCTTTAGGATAGTTTATCCTTTAGTAGCAAATAGATGCTCTTGGCTCGTGAGGCCGTGAGGGTGTGTTTGTCTGTCATGAGCATGAGGTCCGGCTAGTGCCATAGCCAGTGCTGGCCCATTTGAGGTCCCATCAAACAGTGACACAAATACTCTAGCAGTTGAAAAATTGAAAGAGGTAATGGTGGGCATCATTGCAATAAAGCTCCCCTTGTTTCAAGGTAAGTTTCAACTATAAGATGTGCTTTATTTTCTTGAGCATGGTGAGACACCTACACATATGAATAAGAGTGAGAAAAGGTGGTTGACTACTAAGGCCACTAAATACCACTTGATAAGCAATGTGTTGTATTGAAAAGGAAAGGAAGCAGTGCTTAAAAGGGTGCCAACAACAAAGGAGATTATGGATGTGATTAAGAGCTACCATGAGGGGGTTTTTGGCGAACATTTTGCTCAAGAAATAACTAGCAGAAAGATTCTCCAAGCCGGTTTTGTGTAGCATAGTCTGCATCGAGATGTGCAATATTGGTGCCGCACTTGTGATGCTTGCCAAAAGACTGGACCAAGGAAGCTAGTGCATGAGAAAAAAAAATCCCATAACTACATATGGACCATTTGAAAAATGGGGGATTGATGCAATAGGGCCACGCCCACAAACTTAGTCTGGCAAGGAATACATCATAATGGGTGTGGACTACTTGACAAGGTGGGCTGAGGCTTTGGCACTAGTAGGATAACAGCCCAAGAAGTGGGAAAATTTGTGTTTGAAAATATTTGTTGCAGATTTGACACACCTTTAGAAATTATGTCTAACCGGGGTCCTAGTTTTAGGCTAATCTAGTGGGGAGCTAATGGAAAAGCTAAAAATCAAGCACATGAATTCTACTCCCTACTACCCATAGTGTAATGGTTTGGTCGAAAAGATGAATGGGCTGATTTGTAAGATAATTACCAAGTAAGTACACATGCACCCCAAGCACTGGGATAAAAAATTGAGTGCAGCTCTTTGGGCCTATAGGACTTCATTCAGAGTCTCATTTGGCTATACTCCATTTCACCTCGTTTATGGCCAATAAGCTTTACTTCCTATAGAAGTAGATCTGGCCAGCTTACGTGTTTTAGTAGCCAGCCGAGAGAAGAATCAAGATAAGAAGTTAGAGGAAAGGATCTTCAATCTAGAGAGGCTGGAGTTAGACACTATTCCATGCAAGCTAAAGAGAGGAGAAAGACATTTAATTAGGAGCTGGCTAGCAAGCACATAAGGGAAGGATCACTTATACTACACAATGATAACTGCTTTGATAACAAAAAGGATGCTAAACTTGTGTTCAAGTGGGAAGGGCCATTCATGGTCATAAGGAGATATACAAATTGTAGCTATAACCTCGGTGACATGGATGGGATACACAAGACAAGGGTAAATAGATGGTGACTCAAGCTTTATTTTCAAAGAACTAGGGACACTTTAGAGCAGTCATTCGATAAAGAGCCACCAATGAGGGAGTGCAGTCCTCCCTCCTCTATTGGACCATCGTTAGTAAGCTAGAGGCATGAATGACTCTAGCCTAAGGGGAGGGCTAATGATCTAGGTTTTTTACAAACTTTGGTCAAAACCCCTATCAAGAGCCTTACCCATAGCTTAAACCCTACATCTTATCACTTTGGGTTTACTCTTCAAGTACTAGGTATGCTACATTGCTTCTCAGTTATGATAACTCTAGCAAGTGGGGAAACAAGTTCTTAGGAGGGATGCCAATGTAAATGCTAAAAGTGATAGATTAACTTAGTAAAGACGAAAATGGATTACACCTAGGGGTTGAGTGAGTGCATAAATTTTTTCAAAGGACTAGTCTCCAACTATACTTGGGTCCCACGTGCATCACCAAGATTTAGGATCTATCACCATCATTAGAGGACACCCCACCCTTGTACACAAGTCAATATCCACATCATGGTGTCATTTGGATATTACATAAAAGGTTACAAGCATGGATCCCCTCTGTCACAAATGCTTATATGTATATAAGGAATTAAAATCAAAGCAGATTTTGGAAGTCTTTTTTAATAATTTTAATAAATCCCAAGGAAAATTTAATTTCAAAAAAATTCTCACGCAAACTTGATTGGTTTCAACCTGGTCTACAAAGTTGCAGATGAAACTTTTTTCAAATTCTTCACCGATTTGAAGTTACAAAGGCATAGACTGCTGGCTGCACACAATTTTCTTCTCTTTCACCCTTATCACATCAAATTTCTATTTTAGCCTTCTTGTAAATATATTATAATAATGTGCTTTGGGCACCCACCTCTTGTAAACTAGCTCTCTTTCTCTAGCTTATCTACCACCACCCTTGGCTTCTTGCATGTTGACCAAGTTGGGGACTTGTCCCATCCACTATTCTCCATATTATCAAAGATGATATACATCATCTAGGATTATGTTAATCAATAAGATTAGATTAATCTAATCTCTCATGGAGGCTATATAAGGTGTCCATGGAGATGTAAAGAGAGACACAACCACAAGCACATGAGAGCACTCTAGATCACCAAGCCCAAAGGGGAGCCATTAAGAGCACATTATGCAACACCCTCATGCTAGTCCATCTCTTTGAGGTAAGCTATGAGCGAGTCTCTTTTTTTATATAGCATTCCATGAATACATAATGGCAAGCTTCCTCTATCTCTTCTCCTCTTGTCTCCCTCTCTTCTCATCTCTCTCTCTCTCTCTCTCTCTCTCTCTCTCTCTCATATTCTAATATGACGTCTAGATCATATAGTGTTCAGATCATATGAACTCTCTTCTAATTATCCCTCTACATTCATACTTAAACTTATTGAGTAAGACTTGCCATATGCTCTATTGGTGGATAATCCTTATTTCCTCATGTTATATATATGTTCATGGGAGAAATTAAGAGCCATCACTTCTCTTAACCTTCCATCATCTTCATTTCAATTAAGATGGGCTAAAAATTCTCTCTTGTGAATTTGTGTTTTGGTTCTTTCCATTCACTTAGGAAAGGGATATCCTAGCCCATCCTCCCTTTGGCTAGGTGGTGCCTTTCTTTAACTCTCTTAGGGAGGATTGGAGGTTGGGTGGGTAAGAGGCAACCCATTCATCTTTTCAGCTCTCACCATCAGCAAAACATTCCACTCAAGTTTAATTTCATAAAGTAGATAATGATTTTAGAGAGCTAGATGTCAATGCATGGGGAGAAATTAACATCACCCAGTACATGATATGTCTTCAACTCTACTTCTTACATGATCTTTTATATATGTATAATTTGACATTTCAATGTAATGCCAATTCTCTATGTCTTTATAGCACATATTATATGCTCATGGATTATATTTTTTGGAGAAGTATGGATCTTTGAAAATGTGGAGTACCCAAGATATGGAGAAGCTTCATTGCTAGGCTCATGGTGCATATATCAAGAACACTTGCCATGGAGGTGGTCGTGTCAAGAAAAACTACTTTATAGAAATATTTAATTGGTTTTATAGATGTACCTTTGGTTGCTCTATCATATTAGAGAATGCTAATGCTATTGCATTGACCAAATCTCTCCAACAAGAAATTCAGGCACATAATAAGAAAAGGTAGTGAAACACATTTGTAGTGAATACCCATGCAACATGATAAGGTGAGAGGAAGGGACAACAAAGGCATATATGTAAAATTTTATATGAATCCCCCTTAAATCCTAATCCTAGGTTTCATATAAATAGAGCTCTTTTAGTTCATTTCTTATTTTATACTTTTGTTATTGTGTTTTCTTATTCTTTTCTAATCCACCTCATGGCATGCACCAAGAAAACTGCAGAATGACATCCACTATCAAGTTAAGGCCAACGGCAAGTACTCACATGTCCATCATGGCAAGGCAAAGAGATCTCTAACTTTAGCTGGTGGGATGACTCCCACAACACAACCTTGTCATTTGTAGTCGTTTCTCTCTTCCATCCAAAGGCTTGAAGATCCTTCCAAGATTTGCCTCCTCCGAGACCTTGAAAATAACTTTTGAGCGAGAAGACCATTTTGAAGATATAGAAGTGAAGATGTGGAAGGTGACAAAAACCAGCAAGAGAACAATAAGGGTGACACTTATACAGATAAAGAAGGCGGTATGACATTGAGGGCAT
Organism: Lygodium microphyllum; assembly: GCF_053477565.2. Taxonomy (NCBI): domain Eukaryota; kingdom Viridiplantae; phylum Streptophyta; class Polypodiopsida; order Schizaeales; family Lygodiaceae; genus Lygodium; species Lygodium microphyllum. The sequence goes on from NC_141140.1 coordinate 75,825,714, forward strand.
CATTGATGATGATATTAATAGTCCATAGAGTAGGATTGATAGGCTCGAGCCTATCAATCCTATGGATGAAGAAGGTGGTATGATGTTGAGGGCATCATTGATGATGACATCAATAGGCCTTAGATTAGGATTGATAGGCTCAAGCCTAGTGCAAATATAATTAATTGGTACCCAATAGGTGGTAAGGGCCCCATGCGATGCCCCAAGCTACCAACCAAGCAGCCCAAACCATTTCCTCCTACTTCTCTAGTACCCCTCCTTCTTGCTCCAGAAGCAATCCTTGTAGAGTAACCAACACTTGAGTCCCAACAACCTCTACCCTAATAAGAAAAAATATGACAACCATGGTGAGATCCAACTTAGAGAAAAGACTAAAGAGGAGGAAGAACTATTACCTCACAACCCTCGAGATTTGCAAGTACCAGAAGAGCATAGATCTACCAATCATGAAAGTGCCCTTTGCTTGCTTGGTGAAGAAAATCCTTCACTCTTAAAGAGATCAATTTCATATGTAAGGGATTTGCACTAGACCCTATCCATGAAGCTATAGAAGCTTACCATGACACCCTTTTTTGAGCATGCATATTTGTGGAAGCCTAGAATTTTGTAATACACACTATAGTGCAATGTGCTTTATAAACTTCTATATGTAATGAAAAGCCTTTCCTTTTTATTAAATCTTGAATATGTCATTCTATTTTTGTGTATGATGGTGTACTTTTCAATTTTGAACATCAATTGAAAACTCGATGATTAAGTAGAATGAATACTTGGTTATTGATGTAAATAGCCACTTAGCCTTTCTCCTTTGTAGAGCAAGAACTTAGTATACGTCATCTAAGAAAAAGATTACAGGTAAAATCTATTAACATTTTAGTGAAAAAAATATTATTTGTCATCCTGCACTTTCATGTGACATAGAGTAATACATCATGATGTAATTATAACATGTGTGCAAAAAATTGAGAGAGAGGGGATGTGAATGTATACGGAGTGTGATATCACTTGTATATGTGTAATTCGACCACTAACATTGTGATACATTATAAAAAATAATTACATAAGCTTAATGTAGTGATGTAAAGTAATTAAGGAGAGAGAACTACTAATGTTGAGAGAGAGAGAGAGATAGCGAGAGTTCGGGGTTAAAAAGAGAAAGAGAGAGAGAGATAGAGAGAGTGTGTGTTTTTGAGGGGAGGAGGAGAGGGAGATGCATGTTGTGGAACTCCAAGAAATGAGAGAGAGAGAGAGAGAGAGAGAGAGAGAGAGAGAGAGAGAGAGAGAGAGAGAGAGAGAGAGAGAGAGAGAGAGAGAGAGAGAGAGAGAGAGAGAGAGATGTTATTGAGGGGAGTGAGATGTCGATGGTTGGTCTCTCTAACATATGAGGAGAGAGAGAGAGAGAGAGAGAGAGAGAGAGAGAGAGAGAGAGAGAGAGAGAGAGGAGATTTGGTTGTGGTTCTATGAGGAGGAGAAGAGTAAAATGTGGTGGTGTTATTGAGGGGAGTGAGATGTCGATGGTTGGTCTCTCCAACATATGAGAGAGAGAGAGAGAGAGAGGAGAATTGGTTGTGGTTCTCTGTCGATGGTTGGTCTCTCCAACATATGAGGTAAAATGGTTAAAATAGCAGGTCATCACTTCTTTTCATGCAAAATTTAAGGGTTCCAAGCCAAGTTTAGAGTCCCAAGAGTTGGAAGAAGGCAAAATCTTAGTCACTTTTTGCCTCAGCCCTCTTTCTCTCTCTTCTCCTGCAAGCTGCCATGGTTGCCAGCCCAAAGAAACCCCAAGAAATCTAACCTGAGGGTGCTCCCCGACATCAACCAACCTTGGGACTTCTTCCATGACCTTCCAAGCTCTTGATCAAGGGGTGGAATGGGGTATTTTCTGTTCACGAGGCCTACAAGACAGCCTTGCAACTTTCGGTGCATTTTGTGTTGGCTATCCTGCTCCTCCCCAGCCCTCCTGCCACTTCTCTTCTTGCTGCCCTCCCCTCCCTGCCACTCCAGGTCAGTGTTCCAGCACTTTGGCCTTCCACCTTTGGCACCTTTGCTCTCGGGAATCAACTCCCATGGTGGACATCAGCTCGGACTATTTGAAACAGTTTGGGACAGCCATGGATTCTCCTAACTAAAGTTTTCTCTGACTTGGAGAGCTCAACCCCACAACCCTTTTAGCCCATGAAGGATTTCTCTTGCCCGGATGAAACCATTGAGCTCAGCATGCATGGGAGCTTTGCGTGAAGCCATGAAAGCTTCACTTGAAGCTTCCCATTCTTGAAGCTCAAGCTTGAGGATAAGTTTGGGAGCCTTCTTCATCAGCAAGAGCACTCAAATACTGAAGCACTCTTCCACGAATGTCCAACCAAGAACCCGAATTGATCAATGGAGTAAGCAGCATCATGATAATTTGGGCTTCAACAGTGGTCACAAGCATTAAAGAGGTATGCCACTCAGATCTTAATCTCTCAATTTAGCCACTTGCTGAGCTTAATCCATTATTGGAGAGATTCAAGATTGCATACAAGTATCATACCTCTTCCCGAATTTCATTGTAATGGCTGACATTAACCCCTACTTTGTCTTATAATCTTGGATGAATATTAGCCATTGTAAATTGAGCCAGTGAGTCATTGGATTGCCAAGGTAACCCCTACCCCAACCTTCATCATTCCTTGCATCTCATGAAAAGGCCCAATGTCTTCTTTCCAATGCATATCATGCTGATTGCTAATTAAAAATGTCTACCATGTATACTTTGGCTAAGGAAAAAGGTCGATGCCAGACGAGGTGGTAAGACAAAAGAGAGGTGACCCTCCCTTACCACTTAAGACCCTGAAGGGGTGCACAACCCAGCCCGGGGGAAACTTTGCCCACCTCCTGGTGATCTGGAGCCCAATACTTGTTTGCAAGTGCAGGTACTTCCATAAGCCCCACTCTCCTACCCCAATGATCCCTCTTGGATACCCCGCAATACTAATGGCACCCATGTATGCCACGTGAGGTACATGCAGTCAATGGAGATGTATGGCAGTGAATGTACTTATGCATGAATGGCAGAGTTGATGGGTATGCAATGATGCTTAGGATTATGTTTAGTATTCTCAAGATGCTATTGATGTGGTAGATCAGGCCCCTTGATCTATGCTCTATCCATGTAAGACATTGGCACTAAGGGACATGCAGTGTTTTTGGTCATAGTCCTATAGAAAATTCTGCCTTGAATTTGGGGGTAAACCTATATCTCATCTCAAAGAGGGATTTTCCCCCTCCGGTTTGAATAAAAAATCTCCCCAATCGGAGTTACGGTGTGAAAGTCATGCCCATTTTTGTGCACTAGGATCACTGTGGACAGGTTGCAGACCGCTCTAGGACAGGCATTGTAAAACCCCTACAAAAAATTCTGATCATTTTTTATCATAAAGCTTAATAGCTCATCTCGAAGAGGCCATTGTCCCCTCCGACTTGAGCTCAAAATCTCAGCAATCGGAGTTTTCCTACTAACAGTTACGCCCTTTTTACTAACAGCAGGTCCTGTGGACTGCATCCAGATGGCTGGCTAGAAAGTCAAAAGCAAGGCCCAAGAGGAACTCCAGAGGGAGACTAGAGACTCTCGGACCTCCATGAATGAGGAACCAAGCTCAGCGCAAGATTACCATGGTGATATACATGAGGAAATGCTTGAAATGGACCTGTATGCCCTTCTTAATCACACCCTCTGTCAACCACTGCCAGATGATGTCCAAGTTTGATGAAGCAATCGAGCACATGGCTATCTCAAACTTAAAGACCCAACAGACCTTGGAACAACTCACTGCTCTTGTTGCTCAGTTAGCGACCGCTTCATCCCAAGAGAAGACCAATGACTCTAGACATGAGTCTAGACGCTATCGTACTGCTGCGCATCCGAGGTGTGAAATCCACCAAAAAGTTGTGTGTGTGACATTTGTTACTTTGTACATATTTAGTTGTTGTGTTTACATTTTTGTTCTACGTGGGCAGTATAGGGAGAGAAGGCTCTCCATTAGTATGATATTATGCAGCATGAGGGCCCTGTGCCAAACAAGTTCATATTGACATGTGTTCTAAAAGCTTGTAATAGCATTGGGGCCGTAAGGCATGGTAGAATGATATCTGATCAGATAATCAGGACAGAATCCGATTTTGATGTAGAAGTAGGAAATGCACTCATTGATATGTACTCCAAACATGGAGAACCTGCTGAAGCATATGAAGTGTTCAATGCGCTGGCAAATTCAGATGTAGGATCCTGGGGTGCAATGATTGCTACAAGGTCATGATCTAGCCAGTATTGAACTTTATGGATGGATGGAACAGGAATGTGTGTTTCCCAACAAGGTTGTCTTTTTGTCTGTCTTGAAAGCTTGTGGCAGCATAGGGGCTGCAAGCAAGGGCCAGGAGATACATGCCAAGATTGCTAGAGAGGGGTTTTTGAAAAGTGATATTTTTGCTGGCAATGCTTTGGTGGATATGTATGCGAAATGTGGCTTTCTTGCTAAAGCACATGATGTGTTTGACAAGCTTCTATTTAGGGATGTAGTCTCATGGAATGCATTAATCACAGGATATGCTTTGCTTCGAAAGGCGAAAAATGTGTTTGACTTATTTGACAAGATGATAGTAGAAGGTGTCAAACCAGATTCTGTCACTTTCATTATTGTCATGAATGCATGCAGTTATGCAGGCCTATTGGCTAAAGGAAAGTTGTATTTTGAAACTATGAATAAATGCTATGGCATCATCCCAACATTAGAATATCATACTTGTATGGTTGATCTATTGGCACGTGCAGGGCACATAGAGCAAGTGGTAACATCAATCAAGGAAATGCCATTTTTGGCTAATCCTACAATGTGGCTTTCTGTGTTGAGTGCTTGTCAAAAATGGGGAAATCTGATACTTGGAAGGCTAGCCTTTGAGCATGCAGTCCAATTGGATGAAAGAGATGCTGCAGCTTATGTCTCTATGAGTAATATCTATGCCAATGCTGGAAAGCAAGCAGATGTAGACAAGGTTGAAGTTATGAGAGTTCAAAAGCAAGCATTGATGAAGCTGGAACACAGTTGGTGGACTGATTTGAGCGGTAATGTCCATTTCTTTTATGTGGATAATAAAAAGCATAAACTAGAATATCTTGCTAATAAAATGTCAGAGGATGGGGATTCACCACAATCATATTGGATGTCACAGGAGATGTTTGTAGATGGAGGAAAACGTGTATTGTGTGGTCACATTGAGAAGTTTGCTATTGCATGTGCTCTTATAAGTACACCCAGAGGGTCATCCGTACATGTGGTGAAAGATATGCAAACATGCAGTAGTTGTCATGCTACCATATCACTTGTATCAAAAATTGAGAAGCGCAGAATCCTTATTAAAGATGCAAATTGTTTTCATGTGTTAGAAGATGGAGTGTGTGCTTGTGGGCACGATTGGTGATGGTATGTATCTACTGCTTTTCTGAGGGGGCCACTTTTCTGGAGGGGAAAAAGGGGCTCGAAATAAAAAAAGGGGACTTGCGGAGTATTGACGCCTGGGGAGAAAACACAAAGAGGGGAGGAACGCAGTGCATCGAGGGAGGGGAAGATAAAAAACGAAGGATTGTAAAGAAAAGTAGGAGTTCAAGGCGACAGGAATTCGGGATGAAGCGTCGATAGAGCGTAAAGACCGTAGTATGTTGCTGAATTATGTTATTGGAAGGGTGGAACGTGAATTGTCATCCTGCTAGACCAAAGAAGGCATTGCTATCACACCTATCTGTTGATCCAGAGCGAGATCATGTCAAATAGCTCCTAGTGCAGTCAATGAAATTTGACAAGTAGCTTGAGCTTATCGAATTTATTTCATGAAGACGGAAGATGAAGGATTTGACTATCTTGTTGATCATTCAATCGTAATGTATTTGATGGATCCGAAGATGGAGTTTATAAAATTTTATGGTAAGAATTACAGTGACAGTGAGCTGGCTGATGGGATTATCGAACAGATAAAGAACCATAGATCGTGAGAAGAGAAGAGAGAGTGAGAGACATAGACACTGAGAGAGAGAGGATCTTTTCCATGTTATCTGGCACAATCGAGCAAGAACAACATACTCTGCATCAAGATCTAATACAATTGAGCAATAATAGAGCATACTCTGCATCAAGGAATAGAGCATCCAGCCCTTCATTGCCCTCAGACTATTTCCACTACTTGGATAGAGCTGAATCAGCTTGGAGAATTTAGTTAAAGTTGCTCACAGATCATATATTATACATTATAGAATCGCATACTGTCATTATTTTGAAGCCATGACTTCCCTGCCACTTTCCCAAGAGTTGTAGTTATGCCACTCTGTAAAGCACATCTATGTACTTATCATCACAAATACAACATTGGCTGCTAGTGAATTCGCTTTGCTCGCAGCTGCATTGAATCCAATGACTGCCTATCAGCTCAATCAACAACTCCCTACCTCGATATGACCAGCAATCAACACCATTGTGTCTTTGGTACCCTTGTTAAGACTTTGTACCCGGAGCGCCTTTGTTATTAAGGAGTTTTACAACAAGATATAACTGCTGTATTTTTGAGTGACTTTGACTGTTGTTTGAGCTGTAATGCCAATTTTGACAGCCGCGAAAAGACTTCAGCTATGAGAATTTTGCAGATTGAGATAGGTATAACAGTGACATGAGTTTTATTGTCATCATCCTAATCTCTTCTAACACCTAAGGAAGTAAGCGCCTGCATTTGAAGACCTTCAGAATTGAGGAATCTTCTTTCTTGGAATTTCTTAAGAACCTCTGTGGTCGCAACTTTACTTTCGAAAACCCCTCGACATCTTTGGTGAACCCGACGTGAAAGCATTGCATAAATTTCAGGATGGCAGCATCAGTTTCAGCCTCTTCTACGGTTCCTGCTTTGCTCTCTACTTCAGCTCCATCATTGACTGCTGCTTCAAGTACTTCAACGGATGATTTAAAGCAGATTTTGTAGAATATGTCTATGTATATGCAGCTTCAAAATCAGCAGACACAATTGTATATGCAGCAGCAGCAGTTGCATCAACAACAGTTGTCTCAGCAAAGGCAACTATATTCGGAGCAGGAGAATGCAATCAGCGCGACTAAGGCAATTGAAGCAGTTGAGAATGAGAAGAAGATATTTGATGGCCATAATGTTTCGGCTTATTTGAAGACGTATGAGATCAAGATGGGATTTATTGGAGTACCAGCAGGACTTATGAGTAAGTATTTCCTTCGTTTTGTCACACCCGCCTTGAGGGCAAAAGTGACTGATCTTTTTCTTCAAAATTTGCATTGGCAAGATTTTAAGAAGGCCGTGAAAGAAGAGTATTTCCTTGAGGACTTTGGAATGGCTACACAGCGGTCATTCCGAGAGTGGGTCTACATGCCAAACAAAGGTCTAGCTGCTTTAGAGTTGATACAAGAATTTGAAGAGAGGTATAGTCAGCTTGATGCCATTGAACAAAGAGCATTGGATGTTGAGAAAGTTGAGCTTTTCTTGCAAGTTGCAGATCCTGCTCTTCAGGAAGAATTAGGAGAGCTTCTTGAGGATCGCACGAAGCCTATGGGTCTTAAAACGGATTGGCAAGATGCCCAGGATGCAGTCTCAACTTTGACCAAGAGGAGGATATGGAAGACCCGCCTAAAGAATGGATCTATGACACCGATGTCGTCTTCTGCTCCTATGCCTGCTTTTATCCCTGTTATTTCTTCTCTTCCTCAGCCAGTTTCTTGGCCTATGCCAGTGCCTACTGTTTCTACTCCTCCCGTTCCTCCTGTTCCAAGACCGATGCCTGCTCCTTCTGCTCCAAAACCATCCACTCCGTCGGTTCCTTCCTCTCTTGATGACATAATCAAAGGCATAACGGATTTGACACTAGAGTTAGTTAAAGCAGAATTGGTGGGAAAATTGAAAGAGCAGTTTTCTTTGACCATGCCTACTATTCCTTCTAGTGCTCCTATTGCACCTAGGAGTGCTCCTAGTGTACCTAGGAGAGATCGAAGATGTATTTGGTGTGATAGTACGGACCATCAGCATTGCAGGGATTGTGAATCTTTTCAGGATGCAAGGAGGAAGAATTTGGTATTTTGGGAACAAGATGGTAAGATTTGGTTGCTTGAAACAGGAGCTCCGCTTGCTACCAATTTTGGGAAAGGCGGAATGAAGAAATTAGTGGATGACATGGCTACGCGTACTTCTTATGTGGCAGCTAGAGGAGATGCTTCTGCATATGGAGTCCAGATTGAGAAAGGATCAGAGAATCAGTCAGCATTATGGACTTATTCTATGGAGACGGCAAACAAGGGAAAAATTTAGCAGGCTGTTTTGACTAGTGTAGGTTCTAGCATCATATCTCAGACAGGTTGGGATTCGCCTGTTAACAGGTACACTATTTATGCCTACTTGGCTAAGTCTCAGGGAGCAGATGTACTTGTTGAGGAGAAGCGTAAGAGGGATGAAGAAAATCCAAATGCAGCTAAAAAGACTAGAGCGGGTGAGCTTGTTACTCCACCTACTGCAGGACCGTCTTTGAGGCCAGGGCCAGAACGACAGATAGAAGATGCTCGAAAGAAAGAAAAGAGGCAAGAGCCTAGAGAGAGAAAGCAGCCACGGTTTAGATTGATGTCTAATATTGAGACATCTACGGACATGAAGAAAATATTTAATGACAAGATACTTGGCAGCAAGGTGACTTTTACTATTTTTGAGGTTTTGGGCATCTTGAAAAGAGAGTTTCAAGATCAGTTTCAAGAAGTCCTGAAGAGGAAAAGACATGCATTGCCTACTACTGATACACAAGGAGTTTTGATTGGGGAGTTGGATGAGGATGAGGATGAGGTTATGGTTGAGAATGCTTCTATTTTTCCACAGATAGAGAAGAGGGTTCAACCTATGCATTATGCTCAAACTGATGAGCCTGTCTTGATACCGCGTAGTCACTTTTCGCGGAGTCATTGGGCTAGGGCAACTACAGAAACAATGGTAAAAATTGGAGAGAAACAGGTGCCTTATGTTGCTTTGGTGGATCATGGTTCAGAGATTAATCTCATAGTTCGTGGAGTTTATGAAAGTAATAGATGGCCTATGGATGTAGAGCATGGGTGGCGTAGGAGGATTTCCATTTCTTTGTGCAGGATTCATGCTCTTATCCCATAATCCTTGGACAGCCATTCATCACAGAGATGCGCATGGAAACAAAAGAAATGGATGATGGATCTGCTTATGCACGGATTCGTAGTAAGGATGGTATGAGAGCAGTTCAGTTTATGACTATGTGTGTGAACCATGTTAGAAACAGGGATACTCTTAGAGATACACCTTTACCCACTGTGAGGGATTTGGGTTTTCATTAGGTACCGCTGTTTCACGAGACGACGGTGGTACAGAGTAGAGAAGATTGGAGTTCTCGCCTCCTGGCAGCAGTGTTTTCTCCTCCAGATTTGTTGGAATTTCAGCAAAACAGTTCGATGAGTTATTAGAAGACTTCTAAGTTGCCTAGAGCTGCCAGGCAGTACAAATATGCAGGAAGAAATTTTAGCCGCTATGGTTGATCATGTTTGCCATGTCTATGATATTGTGGCTTTCATAGAAGAACTCTATGTTGGAAATTGATTCCTGATTGGCAAGTACCTTAGTACACTAAGCAAAAGAGATGAATGGACAGATGAAGAGTTCAAGAAGATCAGAAGAAAAGCCTATGGTTATTTTCTCAAGGACGGATTTCTTTGGAAGCTCTCGAAGAAAAGAGGTGGATTACCCTTGCGGATTGTCTGCGATAAAGAGACATAGTTACAGGTGATGAGGGAGTTTCATGAGAGTCCTTGGGCTGGTCATAGAGGAGTATGGGCTACTTATGAGAAAATCAAGGAGAAATATTGGTGGAAAGGCATGTATAGAGATGTTTCTCACTTTGTAGAGACTTGCAGAGACTGCCAGATGTATTCGGTAGTGCGTCATCGAGATGAGCTTCATCCGACCTATCCGCTATGCATTCATTATAAGTGGGTAGTTGACTTGGTTACTATGCCTATGGGTCTATGGCAGATGAGATATATTGTTTTGGCTAGAGAGGATCTTACCAATCATGTTGAGGGCAGACCTTTGAGAACGAATACCACTAGTGCAGTGTGTAAGTTCTTATTGGAAGAAATTTTTTGTAGGTATGGCTGTGTGGGTAAGATCACTGCAGATCACGGTGAACTGGATGCAGATGAAGCTAGGGAGTTTTTCTCTCAATTAGGAATCAAGTTGGCTCTAACCACAACATACAATTCAGAGGGAAATGGGAAGAGTTAAAGAGGGCATCCGTCGATAGTGAAAGCATTAGCCAAAGCATGCAGAGGACGGATTAGAGAATGACCGAGACTTCTACCATTTGCTTTTTGGGCTGATCGTACGACTCATAGTGTTACCACAGGATATATGCCCGCAAAGTTGATGTATGGTCAGAAACGGGTTATGCCGACTGAGACTTGTGCTTTGACTTGGTCAGTTTTACCTTGGCAGGAGGATTTGACGAGAGAGGAGCTCTTAGCTCTTCAGATTCGACAGTTGGAGAGAAGACCAGAGGATATTCAGCTAGCTATTGACAGGTTGAAGGTTGCTAGACTAAGAAATAAGGATAGGTTTGTCAGTAGGCATCGCTTGCGGCCTAGAGCAATAGAAGAGGGAGACTGGGCATTAGTCTTTGATAGTAGCCTTGAAAATCAGTATACTGCACTTCGAAAGATGGTGAAAAGATGGTTTGGGCCGTACATAGTCAGACATGTCTTTGATAATGCAACATATGAGCTAAAGAATTGGATGGGACAGTGCTTAGAGTGCTTATTGCAAGAAAAAGAATCAAGATTTTCAAGAAAAGAGATGATGAGGATTATGCATTGGAAGATTTTGCAAGAGAAGAGCAACGAGAAGAAACTCCAATAGAAGAGATAGATGATATGATAGATAATCTTGCTGATATACCGGAAATACACACTAAAGAGATTGATCTGTTCGTGGTTCTTGACGATAATGATCATGGGTAGTTGGCCCATCCGGAGGAGCGTAGGATTAGAGGGGGTGGATGTCGTACTGCTGCGCATCCGAGGTGTGAAATCCACCAAAAAGTTGTGTGTGTGACATTTGTTACTTTGTACATATTTAGTTGTTGTGTTTACATTTTTGTTATGTGTGGGCAGTATAGGGAGAGAAGGCTCTCCATTAGTATGATATTATGCAGCATGAGGGCCTTGTGCCAAATAAGTTCATATTGACATGTGTTCTAAAAGCTTGTAATAGCATTGGGGCCGTAAGGCATGGTAGAATGATACCTGATCAGATAATCAGGACAGAATCCAATTTTGATGTAGAAGTAGGAAATGCACTCATTGATATGTACTGCAAACATGGAGAACCTGCTGAAGCATATGAAGTGTTCAATGAGCTGGCAAGTTCAGATGTAGGATCATGGGGTGCAATGATTGCTGGTGTTTTTCTACAAGGTCATGATCTAGCCAGTATTGAACTTTATGGATGGATGGAACAGGAAGGTGTGTTTCCCAACAGGGTTGTCTTTTTGTCTGTCTTGAAAGATTGTGGCAGCATAGGGGCTGCAAGAAAGGGCCAGGAGATACATGCCAAGATTGCTAGAGAGGGGTTTTTGAAAAGTGATATTTTTGCTGGCAATGCTTTGGTGGATATGTATGCAAAATGTGGCTTGCTTGCTAAAGCACATGATGGGTTTGACAAGCTTCTATTTAGGGATGTAGTCTCATGGAATGCATTAATCACAGGATATGCTCTGCTTGGAAAGGTGAAAAATGTGTTTGACTTATTTGACAAGATGATAGCAGAAGGTGTCAAACCAGATTCTGTCACTTTCATTATTGTCCTGAATGCATGCAGTTATGCAGGCCTATTGGCTAAAGGAAAATTGTATTTTGAAACTATGAATAAATGCTATGGCATCATCCCAACATTGGAACATCATACTTGTATGGTTGATCTATTGGCACGTGCGGGGCACATAGAGCAAGCGGTAACAACAATCAAGGAAATGCCATTTTTGGCTAATCTTACAATGTGGCTTTCTGTGTTGAGTGCTTGTCAAAAATGGGGAAATCTGATACTTCGAAGACTAGCCTTTGAGCATGCAGTCCAATTTGATGAAAGAGATGCTGCAGCTTATGTCTCTATGAGTAATATCTATGCAAATGCTGGGAAGCAAGAAGATGCAGACAAGGCTGAAGCTATGAGAATTCAAAAGCAAGCATTGATGAAGCCGGAACACAGTTGGTGGACTGATCTGAGTGGTAATGACCATTCCTTTTATGTGGATAATAAAAAGCATCCATGGAGTAAAAGCATTTATACTAAAGTAGAATATCTTGCTAATAAAATGTCAGAGGATGGGGATTCACCACAATCATATTGGATGTCATAGGAGATGTTTGTAGATGGAGGAAAACGTGTATTGTGTGGTCACACTGAGAAGTTTGCTATTGCATGTGCTCTTATAAGTACACCCAAAGGGTCATCCGTACATGTGGTGAAAGATATGCAGACATGCAGTAGTTGTCATGCTGCCATATCACTTGTATCAAAAATTGAGAAGCGCAGAATCCTTATTAAAGATGCAAATTGTTTTCATGTGTTCGAAGATGGAGTGTGTGCTTGTGGGCACGATTGGTGATGGTATGTATCTACTGCTTTTCTGAGGGGGCCGCTTTTCTGGAGGGGAAAAAGGGGCTCGAAATAAAAAAAGGGGACCTGCGGAGTATTGAGGCCTGGGGAGAATTCGCAAAGAGGGGAGGAACGCAGTGCATCGAGGGAGGGGAAGATAAAAAACGGAGGATTGTGAAGAAAAGCAAGAGTTCAAGGCGACAGGCATTCCGGATGAAGCATCGATAGAGCGTAAAGACCGTAGTATGTTGCTGAATTATGTGATTGGAAGGGTGGAACATGAATTGTCATCCTGCTGGACCAAAGAAGGCATTGTTATCACACCTATCTGTTGATCCAGAGCGAGATCGTGTCGAATAGCTCCTGGTGCTGTCAATGAAATTTGACAAGTGGCTTGAGCTTATCGAATTTATTTCATGAAGACGGAAGATGAAGGATCCGACTATCTTGTTGATCATTCAATCGTAATGTATTTGATGGATCCGAAGATGGAGTTTGTAAAATTTTATGGTAAGAATTACAGTGACAGTGAGCTAGCTGATGGGATTATCGAACATATAAAGAACCATAGATCATGAGAAGAGAAGAGAGAGTGAGAGACACAGAAACTGAGAGAGAGAGGAGCTTTTCCATATTATCTGGCACAATCGAGCAAGAACAGAGCATACTCTGCATCAAGATCTGGCACAATCGAGCGAGAACAGAGCATACTCTACATCGAGGAATAGAGCATCGAGCCCTTCATTGCCCTTGGACTATTTCCACTACTTGGATAGAGTTGAATCAACTTGGAGCATTCGGTTAAAGTTGCTCACAGATCATATATTATACATTACAGAATCTCATACTGTCATTATTTTGAAGCCATGACTTCCTTGCCACTTTCCCAAGAGTTGTAGTTATGCCACTCTGTAAAGCACATCTATGTACTTATCATCACAAATACAACATTGGTTTGATTGGCTTTGCTCGTCGCTGCATTCAATCCAATGACTGTCTATGAGCTCAATCAACAACTCCCTACCTGGATATGACCAGCAATCAACACCATTGTGTCTTCGGTACGCTTGTTAAGACTTTGTACCCGGAGCGTCTTTGTTATTAAGGAGTTTTACAACAAGATATAACTGCTGTATTTCTGAGTGACTTCTTTTGAGCTGTAATGCTAATTCTAACAGCCGTGAAAAGACTTCAGCTCTATGAGAATTTTGCAGATTGAGATAGGTATAACAGTGACATGAGTTTTATTATCATCATCCTAATCTCTTCTAACACCTAAGGAAGTAAGCGCCTGCATTTGAAGACCTTCGGAATTGAGGAATCTTCTTTCTTGGAATTTCTTAAGAACCTCTGTGGTCGCGACTTTACTTTCGAAAACCCTTCGACAACGCCCTCCACATCAGGAACCATCGCATGGCCCACAGGGTATACTTGGCGCTACGGGAATTTCCCCTTCTACCTATGAGATCGGGGAACCCTCTCATACGCATGATGAACCCCTATTGAACTCTCCTGTCCACCATGCAAGCAACATTCTCTTGAGGCCTTCTCCCACCTTGGGTCGAATTTCACCCGCTCTACCTAGGAGCCCCCATGCACCACATATGAATCAGCCCCATCAAGGACCATATGGTACAAATGGCTAGCCTGGCAATCATGGACAACATGGCTATAATGGACAACATTGGCTAAATGCACCACAAGGGATGTATGGATAGCAGGGCATGTATGGCCACCACCGGATACATGGACAACAAGGATTTCATGGGCAGCATGGCTCCTATGATTTGTGTGACAAGGTCACTCTCACAAAGTACAATGGGCAATCCCCCTCACCATCTGACTTGGAAGAATGGACGTCCAAGTTGGAGTCCTACTTCAACATCTACCCTCGCACTAATGATCAGAAAATACTTTTTACTTCTCTCCACTTGGAAGGCTTTTCCCACACTTGGTGGCACTATATTAATCGGGAGAATCAATAGCTCATTGATTGGGAAGATTTCAAAATGTATATGGTCCAAGTTTTTGTGTCCCTTGTGGAAAAAGAACGGTTGGCAAGAAGATGGTACACTCTTGACCAACGTAACCTCATTATATGTGACTACACCAATCAATTCATGAACTTGACCATGTATGTGGAAACCATCAATGATGATGCTAAATTGCACAAGTATATGTATGGGTTGGAATCGAGTCTATCGGCTGATGTCATGGCCCAAAAAACCACTACACTGTTTGATGCAATCGAACTGGCTGAGAGATATGCAAGAAAGTACCGTAAGAATGAGCATTTTTAGAAGGTGTTGGACCTCCCCGCATCCCTTCACGATTAGCCCCATACGGTGGTGGTTGTCGAGGCTCTTCTATGTCTAATAACAGCCCCAAAGTACCCACTTACCCCGCCTTCCATGCTGAAAGAAAAATGGGCACTTTTGGCTCATCATCAGGCTCTATTGCTGAAAATAGGTATGCTGAAAATAAACAGTCCATTGCATCACCTTTCCATGGATCCAGTAGTCAACGGTTCATCTCCCTAGATGTTGTGAAGGAACGAAAAGAAAAGGGGCTATGCTTTAAATGTGGAGATAAGTACACTGCTGATCATGCCTCCAAATGCCTGTAAGATAGCTAAGGTCAAAGTTCATAGCATGTATGTCATGGAAGATTGGCACAACGAGGAAGATGATCTGGCCATTGACCAGACTGAGCCCACAGAGGATGTTGATAATGAGCAGTTCTATGGCCTGGAGGATGGGTTTCCCTTTGACTCGGGTAGTGCTCCCTCGTAGATACTTGATTTAACATCCCGCCCACCTCCCACTTCCCTTTGCTCGATCTCCTTGGATGCTTGGACGGGTTCCCGCAACCCCAGTACCCTTCACATTCAAGGTAGTATCAATGGCAAGCATGTTTTTATCCTTGTGGATAGTGGAAGCACTCACAATTTTGTCTATAAATTAGCAATTGATCGGTTGAAATGTACCCCTATGGCATTACACCACCCCTTGAAGGTCCAAGTAGCAAACGGAGAAGAAGAAATCAACACACATGTATGTCCCGCAGTTCCCTTATGCTTGGCTGAAATTATGTGGCACTGGTTGATCTGATTGCCCTAGATATGGGCCCCATTGATGTTGTCTTGGGATGTGATTGGCTGAAAATTATGTGGCACTGGTTGATCTGATTGCCCTAGATATGGGCCCCATTGATGTTGTCTTGGGCTGTGATTAGCTAAAACAATTGGCAAAAATTGCTATGGACTTATCCTAGCTTTACATGGAGTTTATGATGCACGGACAGCCTATCCATCTAGAGGGAGTTCGAGATCATGCTAATTTTCAACTCATTACAGCAAAGCAACTCAAACGGGAGTTTAAGAAATGCTCAGAGATCTTTGTTTTGCAATTAAATAAGGACACTTTTGATCAGTTCTCCACAGTATCATATGACTCTACCTTGCAAGCCTTGAGGAATACAATGAATTATTTCAGATGCCTACATCCCTCCCTCCCAAGAGACAAGTGGACTACCCACTTGACCTAGAGCTCCATTCCAAGACAGTGAACAAACCTCCCTATAGACTCTCCAAGTGTGAGCGTTAAGAGGTTGCAAAGCAAATCACGGAGTTGTTGGAGATGGGTTTCATTGAACCAAGTCCTTCCCCCTATGCATCCCCTATCCTCTTAGTCAAAAATAGTAAAAAAAAAAGATGACTCCTTTCGCATGTGTATTGACTACAGAGATTTGAACAAAATTACAGTGAAGAACCGCTACCCCATCCCACAGATTGATGATTTGCTGGATAAGTTAAAAGGGGCATGCTTTTTCACTAAGATGGACTTGTGCGCTGGCTACCATCAGATTCGTATGCGGGCAGGAGATGAGGTCAAAATGGCCTTCAGGACTAATCGTGGACTTTACCATTTTCTTGTGATGCCTTTTGGGTTGACTAACACCCCTGCCACCTTTCAAAGCCTCATGAACAAAATCCTACAGCCCTTTTTGTTCAAGTTCATGCTTGTTTTCTTTGATGACATCCTCATTTACAGCAAGTCATCTATGGAGCACTTGACACATGTTCGGAGGGTGTTTGACATATTGAGAGAGCATGGACTCTTTGCTTAGGAGAGCAAATGTATATTCATGTAGATATATGTGGAGTACTTGGGACACATTGTGAGCAAAAATGATATACAGGCTGACCCTAAAAAGGTGCAATGTGTTAAGGATTGTTCCACTCCTTCCACCACCACCTCCTTGCGTGGCTTCCTTGGTCTCTCTTTATTCTATTGACGCTTCATTAAGCACTATGCCACTATTGCAGCACCTTTGACTGATCGCTTAAAAAAAGAGTCATTCTTTTAGGATGCCATTGCAGATCATAGCTTCAAATATTTAAAGGATGTGCTAACTTTAGACCCCATCCTTGTTTGCCCTGACTTCTCTAAGCTCTTTACCATTCATTGTGATGCTACTGGCCGGGATATTGGTGGGGTATTGTTGTAAGAGCATGGTGTGATTGCATTTGAAAGCTGCAAGCTTGATGAGAAGGAGATGCAAATGAATGTATACTACCAAGAGATATTGGCCATCCTCCATGCCATCAAGAAATGGCACCACTTTTTGTATGGCAGCTACTTCCAAGTGAAAAGAGATCACCGAGTCCTTCAATACTTCTTGACTCAGTCTACTTTGACTCCTAAGCAAAGGCGATGGGTGGCAACCTTACAGAACTATGACTTTGGCATTTCACACATGTGGGGCAAGGATAATATTGTGGCTGATTTTCTCTCGAATATGGGCATGCAGAGTGTCATCTATCTCAGAATTACACAATGATTGGGTTGAAGAGCTCCAAGAGGCTTACTTGTTAGATGATCATTTCAACCACATATTTCAGAAATTATAGCATGGGGTTATGGCTGAAAACTCCCAATATCAGCTCAAGCATGGCCTTATTTGGTCCCATGGCAAGATTGTCATCCCACACACTTCCCCCTTCATGCAGAAGATCATGGAAGAAATGCATTCTTGCCCCACTACTGGTCACTTGGGTGTTTTTAAAACATATGACAGGATTGCCAAGAGCTTTCATTGGAAAGGCTTATGGAGGGACGTCAAGGACTTTGTGACCAAATGTGTTCCATGCCAATAGAACAAGGATAGTACACTCAGGCCCGCTGGCCTCTTGTAGCCTGTCCCTATCCCTGAAGGGAAATGGACTCACATCACAATGGACTTTATCACTGGCCTTCCCGTGACTAAGAAAGGGTGGAACAGTATCTATGTGGTAGTTGATCACCTCATCAAAGTTGCCCACTTTATCCCCACTAAGGTCCAATACACTGCCTCTCAATTGGCCACTCAGTTTATGGAAAATGTCTTCAAGTTGCATGGCTTACCACAAGTCATAGTACATGATCGGGAAGCAATGTTTATGAGCAACTTATGGCATATAGTTTTCACCTCCATGGTGACCAAGCTTGCTCCATCCACTGCATACCACCCTCAGGCTGATGGCCAAACCGAGAGAGTGAACAAATGGCTTGAGACATATTTGAGGCACTTTTGCCATGATGTACAACACACTTGGGATACGTGACTAACTCCAATGCTAGAGTGTGTGGAGTTTGCATATACTAACTCCACACACTCTAGCATTGGAGTTTTCCTTTTTGAGGCCTTATATGGGTATAAGGTTCCCCTTCCTATAGTCTTGTTTACTGATAAGATCAATCCTTAGAGTCAAGCTGAATTGGATCACATGCAAGCTTTACTTCAGCAATGCAAAATGAATCTTCAGAAGGCCCAAACACACATGAAACTCTATGCTGATGAAAAACACAGGCATTTGGAATTCCAAGAGGGGGAATTGATCCTTTTGAAAGTGCCTAAGTCCCGTTACTTTATTCTCAAAGAGGGCCGCAATAACAAGCTAGCCCATCGCTTCTATGGCCCATACCACATCTTGAAGAGAGTTGGTGACTTGGCCTACCGCTTAGAACTCCCCCCTACCACCAAAATCCACAATGTGTTTCATGTTAGTCAGTTGAAATCCTTTGTAGACTCCTCAGTGGATTATGTGGAAAAACTTTCCCCCATTGATGAAGAGGCCATCACTCAATATGCTCCTAAAGCAATCATTGGGCAGTGAGATAAGCATTTACGATCCTGATCCATCAAAGAATACCTCATCAAATGGCAAGGCCTACCCTTGAAAGAAGCCTCTTGGCACCAACAACCATCCTCGATGAATTTCCCTACCTCCGTGAACCCCAGCGGTTGGAATACTAGCCGGTCATGCCCCAAATTGCCCACTTCCCGCCCGTAGATTGCACACTGTTTTAGAATAGTTTTGTACTTACTCAAATCACATGCATGTGCATTCTACATAGACTGAAAGTACTCGTCATAAGATCGGTTTCGACATATAGTACGCCCCATTTGGAGCCGCCTATCAAAAGTTATGACTAGTTTACTTCAGCAGACCGATTCAGGACTGCATGCTGTCCCTAGTCTCTCCACACCTATTCTTCATTGTCAAAGGGCTCTAAGTAGTACTTTGCAACCCTCCCTTAGCCCACCCATCACTCCCCTCTGTTTCTCCTTGTTTTTGAGGGCAAAAACATTTCGAATGGGGATGGATTGTAACAAGCGGGATACACACTGATAAGGGTTTAGACACCCCGTCACACTGACCGGGGTATTTAAGGTGTAAGAGCCCCAGATTAGGGTTACAAGTTATTATCAAGATCATACTCTTCACCTTCATCTCCAGCTTCCATGGCTTCCAAGTTCTCCCTTCTCTCCTCTTTCTCTCTTTCTCTCTCCTCTTCTAGTCTTATTCCTTCTTCTTCTTGTTCTCTTTCTCTCTTCTCAACTCTCCTTCTCTCTCCTCTCAGCTTCTTTCATTACATATATGGAATAAAACTTGAGGTTGTCAAAAAAGACTCGCTCCAAAGGCTTGCTTCTTGCATGTACTCACATATTAGAGCTTTGAAATTTACAAGGGTTAGAGTTACAAAGCTCGCTTCTTGCATGTACATCACACCATACATGTGTGAAAAAGATAAGGTGAAGTTAAGCAAAGAAAGTATATGAACTATAGATTTCCTATCTTTTAGTTTGGTATATATCAAAATCCCCTATTCCCCCATGCAAGCAAATGCTAACACATTGCACAAGTGAAACAAAATAGAACGAGTTGGAAACACAAGTTTGCTGCATAGAATCACATCCAAAGATGAGGAAATATTCATGCATGCCAACATAATCATGCACACACAAACACACATTCAACATCATTCTTCCACATTCAATCTCTTGTAGTTGCACATACATGTGACAACACCGTAAATGAGATTTGCCTTTTTTCATGTTTTAGTTTACATATGTCTTGCATCCCATACAAATTCAAATCAAGGAGAGCTCATGGGAGTGAGGTATGTAACACAGGTTTTAGATTTCGAAGTTTTAGTTGGAGCGATGGAGGTCAAGGCACACTAGTATTTTGGTCACCAAAGGCCAACCGGAAGCGATGCATGAAAAAGTGCCACATGTCATGTCGCTCGGCACTAGTTGGAAGGAGGTGGAAATATACAATATGGCGTAGTGTGACATGTCTCTAGCGTGAAAACACGAGCCGAATAAGATAGAAGTTGGAGTAGACCTTACTGCTGATACGTTCCCTTCCGTATGGCAGCTAAGGGGGGCTGCCTTAGAGAAACGAAAAGGCCTTGTCTATGGGTTACGGAAGGGAGAGAGTAAAGCCGTGGGTTGGCGGCATGGGGAAGCAAGGCACATGGCCGCTGGCGCAAGGAGGAGGGGGAAGGTGGGTTAAATAGCGAGGGGTGGGTATCATTAGCATCGCCATCCTCGTTATCATCGTCATCACAAGAACAAGAAGTGGGGCGGGCGAAGGGGGTGATTGGCGAGAGAGAGAGAGAGAGAGAGAGAGAGAGAGAGAGAGAGAGAGAGAGAGAGAAAGGTGCTATAATGGAAGGAGACGGAAGGTATTACAGCATCCCTGCGAGCCACCCATCGATCAGTGTGCTGATGGTGGCCAAGAGGGCCCCCGTGCTGGTGTTCCCGGAGCGAGAGACGCCGCGCCGCGTCTTCAGCATCCCGGCCGAGAAGGTGGCGGTCGACAGCGCTACTGCCGCCATCGGGAGCATCCTCAGCTCCCACACGCTGCTCTGCGACCGCCAGGTGTCGGGCGTCCCCGCGGATGACGCCCACCAGCGCGATGCTGCCAACGAGGTATTGGTCCATAATCTGATGGGGGGCCTTCAGAGGTCCCTGGTGCCTTACTACCCGCTTGCCGGGAGGCTGAGGCCCGCGGAGCAATACTTACACCGTGATCGTAGCTATGGTTATGATGGGGAAGGGGGGCTTTTAGGCCACGATCGTAGTAGTTATGACCATCACTATGATGGTGCAAAAGGGGGTCTGGAGGTGGTTTGCGAAGGGCAGGGCGCCCTGTTTGTGGAGGCCTGCTGCAACCTCACCCTCGCCCAGCTGAAGCAGCTCGACAAATCATTCTGGTCTGAGCTCCAAGCTGACCTTATCCATCAACTCCACAGCCAGGACGTCCCCACTCTGGTCGCGCAGGTCCTCTCTCTCTCTCTCTCTCTCTCTCTCTCTCTCTTTAACATATACTTGCCGATGATGGTATTCCTTGTCTCTTCTTTTCTGTTCTTTCTATCTTGGATCTGAGACCAGGTCTCTCTCTCTCTGTCGGATCTAAGACCACGTCTCTCTGTTTCCACCATATATGTTTATGCACATACTATAGCATATGTACGTGTATGGGTATATTAAATTTTGTAGGTTTGTATATTATATTTAGTTCAATCGCTACCAATGCTCATTAAAACAATCATAACTATTCTGAAATGTGATTGTTCTTGCCTTTTGCATATCCTTGTCTAAAAGGTCATGCCATGCGTGCATAAGCTCTGTCAAAGGATATTCTCAATGGAAGAGTGGAGGAACAAGGCTTTGATTCTCTTTTTGAAGCTGGCTATTTTATCATTTTCTTGCGTCCTAGCGACGATGGAGATTATGCTAGAGCATGAAATTGATTGCTTTTATTATCCATGGCTATAGTACTTCGGATCTTTCTCATGCAGCTAAAGCGTCTAACAAATTTGCAGGTGACAATGCTCGCATGTGGAAGTTTTGTGCTCAATATCCGAGTTCTAGATAGTCTCTGTGACACGGCAGGTGTCTTACATTTTTTGCATGCATGGTCACACTATGCAAGAGGTGAGAGGGAGCCGATTGCTATAGCAATACCCATTTGGGGAGACACATTGCCTGTCAATGTAGTGGGACGAGGTGAAAGGTTCCACTACCCAAGTCTCCATTTAGCACAAGGCGCATACCAGACTAAGCAACATTATGATTCCTACTATGAGGGCCTCTATTCTCTTGCCAACTTTTCGATCCCCTTGAATAGACTCACTTACTTGAAAGATGACATCGCTATTAGCTGCAACAAATTTGAAGTATTGGCAGCACTTTTGTGGCGAGAGAGAACGAGAGCCCTATCCCTCCCCCCTTACACTGATGTTATCCTCTTCTTCCCGGCTCCCGTAGCCCATGATCTCCCCCTCCTCTTTTATGGCCAATATCCATTCAACTGCATGGTCTCTATGAGTATCAATGAGCTCCTGCAACATGATCTAACGTACACAATTCAGGCCATTCAACAGGCCAAACAATATGTGGAAGAAAACTTTGCTACTTGTGCACAGGAGTTTGCTAGGGTACATGCCCTTGGAGAGGGTAATGCACCCCCTCCCCATGCCCTCTTGTTCACTTTGCTCTGGGACATTGCTTATGATATTGACTTTGGTTGGGGAACTTCCCCTCATGCACTAGATGCAGTTCGTCTTCGCTCACCAGTCAATGTAGTTGCCATCACTGGTGCACTTGAGGATGATCTCCATTTTGCCATGACCAATGCTCCTCCTCAGCTGCTGCAAGATGTTCAACAATTTTTTCCTGGGGCTCAATTAAACACACTCTCAGGTGGTAGTAGACTTTGAGACAACTTTCTCTAGGAAACACTTCACAATTCATCTAAGTGTAGATGGGAAGTTTTGCTGAATTCATGTTTTGTTGATCGGCTTTCCTCTATCTTATTTACTATATGAATGATTCTACCTTGGGGGCCACACTTATAAGCAACCATCCATGTCATGCGTGTTCAAAGAGTATGAGAAAAAACCTTCACTTACATGGTGTAAGGTAATAATGCCATCTTGTCCTTCTTAAGAAACCTATGAGTTTCTTACCAATTGTAATAAAAAATCACATTTGATAAACCTAATATTGTAAAAATTTCCAACATTCTTCCAACATTTTTCAAATAATATACCCCTCTATTGATAGCACATGCTACACTTACCTTTTTTGAAGTGCATCCCCTAAGGATCCTACGACCTTTATAGTGTCAAAAAAACCATTCTTTTACATCAAGCACCATGTTATTCTAACATTATCTTCCTTATCCGTAACATCTTGAACATGCTTAATTGAGAAAACTAATATGTTTACAATCTCAATTCATAATCTAGGAATTTAACATTCTGACATTCATCTAGTAGTATATTTACATCATATGAGTTATATCTAATCATATTTACTAGATTGAAATAGTTTCTTGGCACTCATACAGCAATATATTTCTACAACATTAGTTGCAAATAATCGTATTAAAGAGATTGGAGTATTAGTACTATGATATGCTTTTTGGATTTCTCATTTGGCTATATTATTTCTATAGTTTGTAAAGTTTCTTTGGCCAATGTACAACACATCAACTAAAGACCAATACAAGTAGTGTACATCCTAAATAACAAAAAAGTAAGTATTTGAATGGCATATCAATAAAAAGTCTTTAAGACTATGAAATATGTTTTCAAGTATCTTTAGAAATTACAAGCATATTATTCTTTGCTCAACATTTTTTTATTCACACACTCACTACATGCATGATGGATAATAAATCCTCTCAATAGATTACATTTCACCTATATAATTTTCACATAAGAATCACATTCAAATATTGGAATGCTTTGATGGAAATAGATCAAGATAAGAAAATTCTTGAAGATGCCTTCATCAAAATAAATACCTTAAGAAACTCAAAAGGATATCAATAGAACTTCCAAAAAAGAGCAAATGTACTACATGTGGGGGCCTATTTTGTGTTGAATTCAACAAACTATTTACATGACCTTTAGGTCTAAGGTGACAGTACCATATGACATGAATTATTACAAATGATGTATATATAGTGAACCCCCCGAGGCCAAATGTGCACTTACAAGTGCACAAAATGATCCATATAAACTTCCATTTAACTCCATCAGTCGATAGCCAATTAAAATGCACAAGTGTGGGTACAAAATGCACTAATTAGAAGTAACTTTACCAAAAAATTATACATTCTTATTAATGGGTATTTAAGTGTGAGTGTGAAATCAACAATTATTTTGATGCAGTTTAAATGCTAATGTAAATGAGATGATGAATACAAAAATGTAATATTTAGACATTGAAAATCTCTCCTATTGCATTTCTTTAATTGTGAAAAAGAAAGTTATGAAGAAAAATTCACACATTTAAATCCATGAATATAAATGCATATTAAACTTGCAAGCACATTTATATATCAAATCACAAATAAACAATAGTTTACTATTGGGATTATGGATATCAAAGACATGAGTTATGCGAGTGCCATAAAATTATAGAATATTACAAAAATATAATGATCATCAAGGTGAATCTTCAATCTCATCCTCAATGAGATTAACCCTTGCTAAGCTATATGAGACTATCAAGCTATGTACTTCAATGCCTATATCAATATCTATACCTACATATAGATCAATCCCACTAGTAGTATTGTTGCTATGATCCTCATCATTATCATCAACAATGGCAACATGACTATCTTCATGTGTGATGACATTATCATGATTTGTGTCTACTACACCATGTTCATCCTCTAACTCTCTTGGTCAATGATCATCATCACATCCAATACTAGGATCATCATATGTACAATCCATGGATGTAAATTTTTCATATATTCTTTTAGAGCATTGGGAGACACAGGTTATGTGTCTTTGTCTATTATTCTCCATCATTGGTTCAAAGACAACCTCTTGAAGCCTAAATAGTGCTTATGTTGTATGTTTACATCAAATATCTATATGTAAGCAACATTTACATGCACATATTGTTGTGGTATCACAATATCCCATGTTTCCCTTGTCATAGCTTTGCAGAGTTAATAGTTTTACATTCATTGGAATAGTTCTTGATTGTTGCATTATAACACACTATTTCAACCACATCCTTAAACCTTAATGCCAATAACATATATAAAAGAAGGGTCGATAATTGAGCTTATATATTGTACTGAGTGCTCAGTCAGCACACAACTAGTTGTACCCAAACCCAAGGCCCGGTTCAGACAATGGTGGATGGATGCACGCTTTCTTTGCGTTGTGTGTGAATAGATCTAATGGCCGGCCATAAAAATCACAAGTTCTTGCTTGGATTGTTAGTTTACGTAGCAGTGTAAAGCCCATACGATATTGGCAGGGGTTCAAATCTCACGGCTTGCTTTTATTTCAAAAAGGTAAATGGGCCTTGTCCGGCACTTTGAGGTCGAACATGTATTTCTTCAAACAGAAATCATCTTGACAAATCCCTTTTTAACACGTCAGCATCGCGAGCTTGTACTTATGTGGCCTTCCGCATAGTCTCAACCGGGCCCAAGTTAGCATACCTTGCTAGTAGTAGGTTATCCATTGCTCTCTTGATGTCATACACGCTCTAGTGATCTTCTTGATGTAGTAAAATTGTTGATGATAAATAGAGGTCGCCCTGCCAAGAGAAGGCAAGAGGAGTTAATATTCTTATCTCCACACTCTACATTGGTGGAGACGGTGCACAAATCCTTCTTGGC
This sequence comes from Lygodium microphyllum, assembly GCF_053477565.2. Lineage (NCBI taxonomy): Eukaryota > Viridiplantae > Streptophyta > Polypodiopsida > Schizaeales > Lygodiaceae > Lygodium > Lygodium microphyllum. Next base: position 75,851,398 of record NC_141140.1, read on the forward strand.
ACAGCCCTTCTCTTGATCTCCCACATCTCCAATTTCTACTCTTTCTTTCCTCTTATACAAACCATGAGCTGTAGTGCCTCCCCACGCCAAGAACCTACATCTCCTCAATATGAGGATGCCTCTATGAACCCCAAATTCAGTTATCCTCATTCTACCCAAATGGAGCAGATGTTCCAGTCATCAACTTCATGATCTCCAACACAATAGAGGAAGCCCGCACAGATAGCAAATTCTGACCCAGATCATTTTTTAGGGTTTCCAACAGAGGACATCCTCACATGGATTGATCGCTTCGACAATGTGGCTGAATATCATAGTGGAATGATGATCCGAAGGCCATGGAAGTGCGCACTCTACTCGAAGGGGTGGCTGCGACCTGCTGGCTCGTGCAACAAGATGCGTAGGTTTAATGTGATTGATACAGTACTCTTGAAATCTCTTCTGATTCAAAATTTTTCTCATCACAACATCACCCAAACTGCATTGCAACAAGTAAGCGCTTTGAATCAGCACCAGCATGAGCTTGTGGCCCAATACTCCACGATATAGCTCGGAGGGTGCATGACCAAGGTCCTGCTTCATTTCACGCCGCCATTCAGATCGCCAACAAATCGAAATTAACTTGCCTCCTGACACTACCCCTCTTTCACCCACACCATATTCATCAGGTGTCCATCGAGCTCCGCATGGCATCCCAGCCCCTATGGATATACATGTCCAAAGCTCTCGACTTCATAGCCAAGGCAATCTCCCTGACAAAGGACGTCAGCAAGGTCGTCCGACGTGTTTCTATCATAATACCTATGGCCATGTTCGCAAATTTTGCAGGAGAAGCATGTCACAAATGCAGATTCGACGCGCTCAAGTATCAGTGAATGACGCATCTACTTTGGCTTCTCTGCCAGAAAACATCTAAGCGGATGGTTGATGGAAGGAACCCATCCGCATATTCAAGCTGCAACAACTTCCCCCACATGGTGTGCTCGACAATTGTCCAATTGGAAGGCCCATCTCAAGAAGCACTCTTGGATTTTGGTTGCACAATCTCATCTATAAGAAGCACTCCAAGTACACCAATTAGGTCTCCACACCATTTCTTTTTTTTTTTTGGTGGCAATAAATAAACCTATCATTCTACCTAGGTAGTTCATTGCACATTTAGGATTGCACACTTAGAGTTCACCCACACATTTTATGTTTTACCACACCAACTTTTTCTACTCACAATCGGATGTGATTGGTTTGTAAAATCATGAGCACGGTTTCACTTTGACATGCATCATCTCATTCTACCTAATACATTACCCATCCCATTGTTGTATACACAAAATGGTCCAAACTTTGTGCACACACACTTGTAGATGTCACCACATGCACTCAAGATGTTTGCACTTGACTCACAAAATCTCCACTTTGTTTCCAAAAATTGTTGCTACCTCGACCATAAATCTATGCACATCTCATTCAATCAAAATGAGAGATGCCACACCTATCAAAATGGGAGGTGTAGTGAGTGCCTAATCAGCACACAACTAGTCATAACTTGACCCCACATTAACATGCCCTGCTGGCAATCGGTTATCCACTGCTCTCTTGATATCATACATGCTCTAGTGATCTTGATGTAGTACAATTGTTGATGGTAAATAGAGGTCACCTTGATTGGGGAGAAGGCAAGGCGAGTTGTTCTTATCTCCACACTCTATAATATCTTGGATTATGCCATATCAATAATCTATACTTCCATTGACTTTCTCAATGCTAGCAATGACTCCACAATCTTGGGTGTTCCTCTTATCATCAATCCTTCTAAAAGTGCTTTTCCTCAAACCATATAGCATTGAATATTTAGCAATTTATGAAGACAAGAGTAATTAATAAGATAAGTTATGCCATAAGTTGCCACAAATAATCATTATACAATAAGAATTTACATATACTTACTGACTATTGCGATGACTATACTAATAACTATTTTGACACTAGTAAAAAGTACCTATAGGATTAAATATTGTGCAATATATTAGGACAAAAGTAATTAATAAGATAAGGTATATCATAAAGTTTCAAGTTTAATAATCATTATATAAGCGAAACATTACATATACTTACCAACTATTGGTGGATATAATGATAATTTTTTTGTTATTAGCATGGTTTGGAGAGAGAGAGAGATCTATGGGAGAGTACAAAGAGTAGATAAGAGGGAGGATATCTAGAGTGAAAGAAGCGTGAGGTTTTCTAAACTTAAATATAAATTGTGTCATAGAGCACAGAGAATTGGAGGAAAAAGTAGAAGATATTTGACACTAATGTCTTCAATGAGCTTACATTGATTATGCTAATTACTAATGCTATTAACTAAAGAAAATATGGTTAATACAAGTATTAGTATTCAATAGAGAATATAAAAGTTAGTTTGAGTTTCATTTTGAAATTAGGATCTAATAGTAAAAATTGAGATACACAATAGAAATTTTAAATCAATGCTAAGTAACAAGCATGATCAAAAGTTAATGTTAATTTATTTATAATAATAAAATTGAAAAGAATTTTTTTTTTAAAATTAATATTCCACTCTTGAACATGGCCTCAGTTTCATGAGTGGTAGCACCATGCATATCTCTCGTGATCTAAAATAAGGCATTATGCTTTTAGCTCTTGTGCTCTCACATGCATCAGATTATCATGGTGTCATTTTCATCCATCAAGATGACATCACCCTCCTTTATTTTTTATCAATTCAGAGGTTGCAGTATCATGTTAATATTATGATAAGAAGAAACAAATAATATATATGTATTTTATAAAAACACCATTCTCCCATAGTCAATTGAGTGTATATAGGATAGTGCACTTCCAAAGACCTTGAACACTATATTAGAGAATTTGGGAATGTCCATGCACTTTGGGAACCCCCAACACCTTTATTATTTGACTACATGGTCAAATCTTGTTATCTTACTTAAAGGTGAAGTCTAAATGCTATACAAGTTACCTTCCCAAATCCCACCTTCAAATATGGATCAAGATTTAGCCACGTGATCAAATACTTTTACCTATTTGAAATTCAAACTTGGAAATTTCTCAAATTCTCTAATATGGTGTTCTTGCATAGTTTGAACTCAAGATATTGATTATGAAGATTCTCATATTCACTATTCTTTGTTGTTCTTGAAAACTTTATGAAGTCTTGAACCTTCCCATCATAAGTGTATCTTCCTAAGAAAATCATACTAGTAAAGGATTTCTCCCATATTCTCCTCACTGTTACTAAGTACTTGCATTTTGTTTAGTGTTGCTAGGTGACTTTGTGGAATAAAAATACTATGGATAGAGACACCAGTGAATAAGAAAAGATGGATAGCTGTACTCTAACATGGATGAAGGGGTGGATTCTTCCAACAACCTTGAGGAAGAGCAAGGAGAGGGAGCTTAAGAGAGGTAGAAAGGTAGTACACCAAATATACTAGTTTTTTAATTTTTACAAGTTGAACTACACTTGTTAGAACCATCACTTTGATAGATGAGGATATACATATATTCAGGGATAGTATGCATCCTAATGTAGAGAACATGGATCTAAAGCATAGCTCTGACTATGGAGGATGGAAGTCAGTAACAAGACTCATAGCAATATAGACAAGATGACAAGCTATTGCTCAAGTGAATGAAGTTCTAAGATGTAGGCTTGGATTCATAAACACAATCATGAGTTGACCATGACAAAGACATAGAATGGATTACCAAGTACAAATAACATATCTTGAAAAGTGAACCAAGTACATGTCTTTCTAGCTTTCCAGCATCTCCACTCTCCTCACTGTGCTTATGGGATACAAGTCTCCTTATCATGCAATGTACATCATTTGACCTATTTTCCAACATCCAAGACCATGTAGTGATTTTGTGAGATAACACATTGATAGCATCCTTAAACTCCAAGGAGTCTCCTCCCCCTACTATGGCAAGTTGAATGGTTAATAGTACTCCATTAAGGCCCTCTATCCTAGGCCATCACAACCCCCTTGTCACATAATCTCTGAGTCATCTTCACCTACTCACACACTAGGAAGGAACACTTGACCTCTAAGAGGATGTTTTTCTAGTTTTGGTTCTACTGATCTATCTCCAATGTTTTTCTTTCTACTACCTTGAATCAAGCTCTTACTTCCCTACCCACAAAATTAAACCCTACCTTTCATACTTCTTTTCACCATATCACTACACCTCACATAGCACTATAATGAAATAAGCTAGTAGTGATTTCCCCTCCTAGTCCAAGTCTCCTACATGCTAAGGTTTTCTTGTCTACTACCTTGAATCAAGATCTTACTTCCCTACCCACAAAATTAAACCCTAACTTTCATACTTCTTTTCACCACATCACTACACCTTACATAGCACTATAGCAAAATAAGCTAGTATTGATTTCCCCTCCTAGTCCAATACTCCTACACCCCAAAAGGCTTAAGATATCTATGATTCTCCTCGGCAACTTCTATGTTCTACCTTCTACTACCTTGGATCAAGCTCTTACTTCTTTACCCATACGTAAACCCTAACTTTCACACTTGGCACCACATCACGATGCCTCACATAGCACTATAGCAAAATGAGCTGCTAGTGATTTCCCTTCATAGTCCAAGATCCCTACACCCCAAGGGTTAAGATATCCATGACTCTCCTCGACATCTCATATCTTAACCCTCCCAAGCGTGCAAAGGAGTAGAAGAATCACTAATTTTGTGCAATAAATTGGGGTTAAATGTCATGTAATGATTCATGTGTTGAAAGTTGTTGTTTATGAAAAATGATGGATCGGCTCACTCCTATGGCAGTTGTAGGTATCATTTTTAGAAAAACCCAAGTGAGTTCCATGTGAATCATGTTGCGCATGCGAGGGTAGGTGGTTAAGAGACCACAAATATGGGTTGGATGCCCATAGGGGATGAAAAGCCCTAAACTATCTAAGCAATGAGATAGAATGAAAAGGCTATTCGTATATGTGGCAACTTTTACTCCTTATCATCTTGCTATGGTTTATGTGAGTGAATTAAGCAAAGGAAGTGTGAGAGTGTGAGAGGGTGAGGGATAAGGAATGAAGCTCATTTATCTTTCCTCGTCTTCTTCTCTTTGATTCAACTTATCAAGAGAGTACGAGAGTATGTGAGGTTGAGAGAGTGAGGGATGCATTGTACAAAGCTCTCTTTTTCTTTTCTTTTCCTAGCTTGCATGCCACTACTCATCCCAAATGTAGCAATATGAAAGCAAGCTAGTTGTGAGTGAAGAGCAACATACATGGATTGTGGAGCAATGCTTCATCAATCTATTGCGACTACAATATGGTAAGTGGTTGGTAAGTGCACTCAATACACCATCTCAAATCGATCTATCCTTGATAGGTTAGTTTGTGTATTTTTGTGCATTTATAGGTGGGCTAGGTGAGAGATAGCCTTGGCTCGTAGGTTGAAACTCGTGAAGGAATAGGAGTGTGTTTGCACGGTCCCAATGTATTGTGCGAATGATACTTTTTTGGGTTCGATTGTTGATAACTAGGCACATCAGGCATGGAGTCACTTTCATGCCTTGTTTGGTAGAATAGGAGGGAATCCAAAACACTCAAATAATGGTTAAGATTTGTCTTATTCATGATCTAAAATAAACTTTTTAATTTTTTGTGGGATAAATATTGTGAAATTTATTGTGCTAAACTACATACAACCAATGGAATATTGAGTTATATGCATGGAAAGGAATGAAATAAATCCAAATGAAGCGCGCTTGTATTTCTTGCCTAACAAAGCATAAAAGATAGGACTTGAGAGGCTATGTGGATGATTGTTTGAAAAGAGAGAAGGTGAATGGATTGAATAAGCCAATATTGCATTATTATTATTTGCCTCTATGCATTACAAAGATTCCATCGTAGAAGGGAAAGGAAAATAATTCGGGCCAAGACACTCATGTTCCTGTGTGTGTGGGGATAGAGAGAGATCGCATGAATGGGGATAGAGAGAGATCACATGGTGAGAATGGGGTCTTATCACCCATGCCACAAAGGGAAGGTGCATTGCTTTAATTGAAGGAACAAAATTCCAAGGAAAAGAAGGCTAAGAGAAAGCAAAGTAGCGCATTCCATTCGGAATAAAAAGATTTGTATATATCCTTTAAGTGGACCAAATCTGCACCTGATTTTGGTAGCATAGCAGTTTGCACTTCCTCACCCTGCCATGTTGAAATGCATAATCACCTTGTCTCGTCAATCTCTATGCTTGCTATCGGCCTCTTAGTCTTTGCACTTGCTCTTGGCCTCTTGACCTCTATGGCTTCCCTCAACTTTTTGGCAAACCATAAAGCCCTATGCGTAGCACATCAAATCCGTGCTCATCTCCATGCCACATTAACCATATGATCTCGCTACTTTGAACACATCCTACGGTTCGCCCACACCAAGTAACTACATTATGAATTGCAACTGTCGTGGCTTACTTCCTATACATGGCTGCCTTCCTAGCAGCCTACCCTTCAAATTTCTAGTAGGTCTCTAATGCATATCAAGAAATATGTAGGTACGAGTTTGATCAATTATAGGGGTGCACTCATGTCTAAGTGAAGGAACAAAATCTACATTGAAGCATTGACTCTCCTTGAATCAGTCCAAGCCTCTTCAAATTGGCTCAAGCGTCTAAGCACCTTCTCATTGGCTGTGCACCAGGTCATCAACGCCTTCGGGTGACCTTCAATAGTAGTGGTGACCAAGAGATCACCACGATGACCCTCTCCCACATTGTTCAACTACAAACGATCATAGAATCGCAATTGATAAGCCCTTTATGATTTATGCACTTAGTCATAAGTAGCATGGTCACCTTAAGGACTAATTGAGTGAAGAGTATAGGTTGCAAGGAGCTTTGCAAGCACGAGGATGAGCCATGGGGGTTCAAACCACCTTAATCCTCCCTTAATCCTCCTCGTAATTCTTGTTGTCCATCCTTATTCCATTCACCCATCATAACTTGCCCTCCATACCACCATCTCTCTATCCTTCCACCTTCCATTGCTCTCTCATAATCTCTATCACCCTTCTTCTTACCCCTCCTAGTTCCGCAATCATTCGTTCTTCCACCAACACTCCCTCCACCACCTTTCCATTGAGCTGCCATTGCCAGTGTAGAGGGGGGTGCCATCATGTTTTGGAAGGATAAGTTGCAATAACCAAGCCAGAAGGAGGAGTGGAGCTACCAACAAAAAGGGGAAAGACTTACAAATAAGAGGAAGAGCTGCCAAGAATAAGAGCTAAGTAGGAGATACCACTATCATAACAATAGCGGGGCATAATTTATGGGTGATAGTTTTTAGCATTGAAAACTATGTGCTTGTCATCATTAAATTTTTGGGGAGAATGCTACAAGGAAGAGGGTGGGGAAGAGAGTGGAGCGTTGAAAAAGGGGGTTATGATTAGAGGTGGTTGTTGTCAAGTTTAGCTACTTGCAAGTTGTCCTCTATGTAACAACATTGCTATTAAAATATTGGAATAATCTTTTTGTAATTGAAAAGTGCAAGTCGTCACTCTAAATGTGTAAAACCAAAACTATCATTAGGAAAAAAATGAACTCACAAATGGGCCCTTAAAAATAATATAGTTTAAGATGTTGACCCTCTTGGATTGTTTAATAGGAAGGCTAGATGTTGACATCCATGGAGGGTGAATCTTCTCTCTCCAAATCTTGGGATGTTTTATTAAAAAAAGGGGTAGTGGGCCCTTAAAAATAATATAGTTTAAGAAGTTAGCCCTCTTGGATTGTCTAATAGGAAGGCTAGATGTTGACATCCATGGAGGGTGAATCTTCTCTCTCCAAATCTTGGGATGTTTTATTAAAAAAGGGGTAGTGGGGGATCAAAGAAAAAGGAGAATGAATAGTACACAAAATTTGAGTTTCTCTCACCTCATATTTCCCCCCTTTTCTTGAAGAATTTTTAATTTTTGTTTTTTTCCTCTCACGAAATCACTTTGACCCAAAAGTTGAGCAACATACCACTTTCCCTCTCTTCTCTATATTTGTGAATTTTCATTTCCATTGAAGTTCCTTGGTGAGAGTAATTAGGTTTTTGAGTGTTCTGCTTACCTCTACATTTTCTTCTCCATACAGCTCTAGATTTTGTGCAAAACATAGATGTCCATCTCTCTTTGCATTTTCTCTTGTTTGCTATTTTTTCAATAGGGTTTGATGTCGTTTCTTACTATTATTGTTGTTTTATTGTAGAGGTTGTTTTGGGCAAGAAGTAGAGGTGCTCATCTCTCTCTCTCTCTCTCTCTCTCTCTCTCTCTCTCTCTCTCTCCTTTCTTTCCCCCATCTTGTAACATGTCCCCCTGTCCACTTGAAGGACACGTCTTAGCAGCTCGAGTCTAGAAAGCGCCACCCGGCACTCCCAAGGAATGTCATGGGGTTTGCGATCTAGGTCTTCCCGAGTCTGCCACGAAGCAGAAGCAATATTCTGGCCGTTCCCACTTAGGACCGACCTGAATGAGGATTTTCCTAATAGTCAAGTTCCTAGGAGGTAGCTAGCGTCGAACTACTTTGCGTAGAAATATCAGGGTCAAAGCGGATCTATACTGCACTTGGTTCAAGGAGAATGGGAAATGAGAGGGATGCGAAGCTCAACCTCTCTGCCCGTAAGGCATAATCCCATTCTGTTCCCCTAAAACAACATAAATCGGATCTCTAGCTCTATTGATTCTAGGTCATTGTTACCTTGCTGTTCAATTCCTTTGAGAAAAGTTCATGGCTAACCGGGACCACCCTTCCATAGGGCGGATCCAGGGTCGCATCCACCACACTTTCCTCAGGTTGCTTTAGTTATCTAATTACCTACTACATTTAGTTTGACAAGCAAAAACAGCTTCCTTAATTAGCCAATTAATCACCGGTTCTTTCACGTAACTTAGGTACTGACCCAAAAAAACATTGTCAAGTAAGTTCTTTTTTCAACATTTGATCTTTATTTATCAGTCTTTGGAATACATCAAATAAACTTGCCCAAAGGCTATTCCAGCAATCCTCAGGGATCGCTATTCCAAGTTCCATCCGTTGACTAGTATGCGGGCCTCGAGATCCCATCTCGAGTCACGTCGGTCTCTTGTGCATGATCCAGAGGCAAGGGATTTACGACCAGAGCCTCCCTTGACACCGAGGCGTCCTTCTGCTCCAAGTAGCACCCACAGAGAGACCTCTCGCGGCGGATTTGGTCCACATACGTGGCATTGCTAACAATCCCCTTGGATAGGGTCAGGCAGTTAGTTAGAGGTCACTGGTACTGCCTCTCCCTCTAGGCTTTCAACCTGAAGCATTAGTTATTTTTCCTAAATTAGTTCCTTAAGCAAAGAAGTACAAATAGTGTACCTAAGTGTACAGTCACGAGCATTCCAGTGGTCATTCATACGGCCAACTACTAAGGTGTGTTTCCTTCTCCTCGAATGCTTCTAGCATTCGATCCTAGATCAATTGCGACTTGGCAAGATCCAAAGGGTTTTGTAAGCTGAGTTACTTGTTTACCCTCTTTCCTTGGGTTAGGGTTTATACCGTGTTGACCAAAATTGTCAATACCTTAGGTTTCCTTATATTAAGGTCAATAAATCTTGGGCAACCTCGTCGCCCTAACTTGGTTGGTCAACTGCTTTCTTGGCAAATTCGTAACTCCCCTAGCTTCATAAATCGGTCTTCAAGGAAGAGTGTTGAAGCAGGACGACTACTCAATTTTCTAGAAAATTAGACTTGTAATTAGAACCCGTTAAACTTGGTCTTAAGGTGTAGCAATACTATTTTGTGATTTAGACACAAGACCATACGACGTTGCAGCTTGTTGCATGGGATAGGTGTCAACACCTAACTTATGGGATTATTTTCTCATCACACGTTATTCCTTGGTCAATAATACCTTTGATCAAGATGTAGGGTTTGGGAGTCCTATTGACTCAATCCAAAACCCTAACCTTACTAGGTTTGATAAACGTTTCGGCCCTAGGGTTTCTAAATTCCTTGCAGAGGTCAGGTATTTTGTCAACTGATCCTGAGGGTGAGAACTGTTAACCCTCAAACGAATGGTGGAAAATTCGGAAAAGCTAAAGCAGAAGACAAAGGCCAAGGCAAAGTGAAACGGAAGACAAAGACGGACAAGGAGAAAAGTCCTAAATAAGGGAACAAGGCGCACAAGGAAAAGCGCAAGTCAATACTTTTATAAAAGAGCGTAAGCGCATCATGGTTTAATTCAAGGAGTGCTGGGCTCTCACCCGTGCAATTTGTAAATGTAGATGGGTGGTGAAAAGGAAGCTAGAAAGGTGGAAGGACAATGGGACAAAGGTCCTAGGCCACGGCCAGCCATGTAAGAAAGGGGATAAGGGGATGACCATCCAAAAGGGGATTTAGGGTTTTGTGTATAAAATTGAAAAGTGAATGAGAAGCTCATTCTTGTGTGTGGCCAAAACTGGCTCTCCTCTTCTTCTTCTTCTTCTTGTTGCTTGCTTGAGCTTGTGCTTGAGAGAAGGAGTGTGAGAGTGTGAGGGAGTGAGTGTGTGAGGGTGAGGGACTGGGGAGGAGAAGCTCTCCATCTTCCACTCTCTTCTTCTCTTCTCTTGTCTTTCTCGCGGCAATGGAGCTTGGAGCGTGGAGCTTGCTTGAAGCTTGCACTTGGATCGTGGAGCTACCGGAGTGCGCGAGAGTGGAGGTAACTTGATTGTCATGGAGGTAAGCTCACTACACCCGTAGGTATGGATGGCGCGTCGGCTATGTGAGAGGTAGCCATTAGTGCTCAACTTGGAACGCTTGAAACATTAAGCGGTCCGAGAGTCTTGGCGGTTGAGAAAAAGCTCCCACATTTTGGTTCTGTTGGTCGGGACCAATGGATTCAAGCCTTGAGTGCTTGCACACTTCGAATCGAGCATTGAAGTAGGGTTTTCCCCGAACCGGTGCTTGAGGTAGATAGGTAGGAAGCGAGGGAGTTTGAAGAGGTATTTGATCTCCTTAGCAAGTAGGTTTTTGATTTGTTGTTGAATATTAGAGTAGGACCATCCATCCCCATCTCTGGTTTCGATTTTTGTTGCATTAGGTTAAGATTAGGATAGGAAAAAAGAAGGAAAACAGTAGGGTTTTCTGTTGTTGTATAACAAACTGAAATAGGATAATAGAGATACAGATTCGGATTTCTTTCTGGAAGAGTATGAGGGACTAACCTCTAAGGTCATAGCAGGTTGGGATGGGGCAATAAGAGGCCCAGGGAGCCAGGAAAGGCCACATTTGACATCCTGCCCTCTGAGAAGAGAGTGAGCTTGAGAGCCAGGGAGAGAGAGAGAGAGAGAGAGAGAGAGAGAGAGAGAGAGAGAGAGAGAGAGAGAGAGCTGTGGGGAGATCGTGGAAGTGCTGATCGATTCGAGCGCCACACTGTTTTTAGGTACACCACGCGTTTCCCTCTGATGCTTTGCATCTAACTTGACGGCACGACACGATTCGGTGAAGTAGATATCAGTCTAGAGGCGTCGTGTGCAATTTGCGAGCCGTCAGCCACACAGTTGGACCAGTTCGTCTGAGTCCCAGAATAGGATTGCCCTATCTTTGGACTCGGACCGTTCAACTCTGAAAATTGGACCTCTTCAAAAACCATCCGACTCCAAAAATCGGACCACCTTACCGATCCGATTCCTAGAATCGGACCAGTCCAAGAATCGGACCAGTCCAAGAATCAGACAAGTCCCAGAATTGGACCATCTTTGCCTATGGGATCGGACACTCAACCATCCAAATTTGAAACTCAGACACTCGGACCTTGGAAATCAGACACAAGGAATTGGACCACTCAGAATCGGACACTTGTCAAAATCCGACATCCGATTCTAGAAATCGGATGTGATCAAAATCGGACCATTGGGCTGATCGGACCAACCCGAAATCGGACTTCCGATTCTGATAATCAGACTCCTCAAAATCGGGCATTTGAGAATCGGACAAAAAAAAAGTTGTCAAAATCGAACAGGTGTCTAAAACACAAATTTTGATGTATCTAAACCCCAAAATTGACCCCAAAGGCTACGTAGAGCTAAAGGCACATCATAGATCCATCACAGGGCTGAAACTTAGAGCAAGTAGTTCAAAATTTGGCTATAAACGGTCCTCCAAATTGCACATGGTGTTTACCATAACTGCTGATTAGAGCCCCCTGGACCCCCGCAGAGGGGACTTTGCCCCCTCCGCACCTCCCCCAAGTAGGTTGGAGAGAAAACGTGCGCTGTGAAAGGCCCTCCAAATTAGACCCTAGTGTAGTAATGGCTCTATACGAGCATGGATTCTCACTTGTAAAAGAGCAACCAAAAGCCCATACCCGAACAGAGAGAAACAGAGACCCTAGAACATCAATGGGCCAAACTAGCCATCAAGGGCAAAAAGGCCACACCATGAGAACACAAAGACATTGTGTTCAGATTGTGTCTAGTTAGAGCAAAATGCAACATCAACAAGCTACAAATGCAAAGATGACTAGACATGATACTCTTGACGAGAGATGTACCTTGAGTAGCACTGCATAGACGATGTAAGACATCAATGGAGAATCCACATCTGGTCATGCATTTGGGGACTCAAGGGCATTTGTCAGAAGGCTTAAATTTACAAGCCAAGACCCGAAAGGCAAAGACATAGTAACACCTGCTTATCTTAGGGTCAAACTCACCGCGAAAAGATAGCATACTATTGATGCTCTGATTGATGAAGGAGCAGATTTTAATATCTTGACCTATGAGGCATGGACCCTACTAGGCCAACCAGAGCTAACACCGACTGATGCAACTCTTAGACCTTATGGGGGACACCCACAAGCACTCATAGGGAAGTGCAAAATCCTTGCAAAAATTGAAACTGAAAGCTTGTCTATCCTATTTCATATTCCCCCAAATAGTGCTAATTATAGGAAGGAAACCCTTCTAGGAAGACCCTTCAGATGGGGGACTAAGTGTGAGGCTGACTATGTAGCACAGAGGATATACCTGACACTACCGGGTGCGAGGATAGTCACAACCTTTAGCAAGGGTGACCTCACGAACCTCGAGGGAAAGGCAATGAAGGTACTGACATAAAAGTCAAGCCTACTTACGAGAGCAAGGAATTGTTGAAAGAGTTGATACAAGCACAGGTCGAACAACGAGAACTAGTGAGTGAGGCCATGCCTGAAACAAAAAGGTCAAGAGACAATGCCAAGGACGGGCTTTGGACTTACAAATATCGTAGAAGGCCCCAAAAGAAGGCCAAACCTTGTAGACGAAGGCATCGATGGAGGGTTAACACAATGCCGTGATGGATATCAAAAGCGTTGCTACGTGCTCAAGGGTATTACGCAGGTAACCAATGGATTTGGGTACCAACATCCCTTGCTAAACCACCTCTATTAGCTGAAGGCTAGATTGCATCAGAAGCAACGAAGCACAAGAGGAAATCTACGAGAAACTCTAGGTCTTGAGGCAAGAAACTAGACATGAGTGCTCGAAAGAAAGAGCCTCAGTCTAGCATGCTTAATAAGCTGATGTCATATATAGCCATTAAGAGTGCACAAAAGCCATTAGTGCCCAAAAAGCCTTTAATTTCTCGAGAGGATAACAGGCATCATATGCAAAACATTGCTCATGGCAAGGCTCATCGCTCAACAAAGCAAATGGCACAATCGTCTAATAGCCTCCAGCAAATCATTCAGCCAATGCCAAGTCCACCTAAGATTCCTAGATCTCCTACACCCTCTTTTTCCAAATGGACACATGAAGCACAGCAGCGGTCATCAAGGGCGGTTGCTCACTCCCAATCTCCATCTCCATATAAGCTTCCAAATGTCTAAGAGGGGGGACATGACACTAGCCGTAGCTCTCGGTCCAAGGATATGCTTGTGCAACCTAATGGGACTAGATCAACTCATGCTCGCGATCTACACAAATGAATGCTCAAAGGGCAAAAAGAGACACGACCACTTCCGATCCCCCTAGGGACCTGACACCGCAATCCACCAAGAGTAGCTAGCCCATTGGACTAGCCACTACTACTTCCAATCAGGGATCACAGCAATCATAGCCCTTGGCCGTGAAAATGCCCCTTGCGGAACGTATCCTAGGTAGTTTACTTGTGGAGGAGGTGTTGCAACCAACTTCCTTGACAATTGCAATGTATATCGCTTCTCAACCAAAATTGTTCTCTTTGCATTTGTTGGAAATGCATACCCTCCACAAAACCTAGTCAATACCTTCACTATAAGATAAAGGGCCTCATACCGACCTTCAAAGCGACAAAAATATTCATCAGAAGCTTGAGCACAAAAATTGGGACCCTTGCATTGTCCGTAGAACATTCACTATAAATATTTATAATCTGTAATAGCAAAATTATTTATTCAAATTAATACACAATATTTCTCTACAATACGTCATTTGAAAGTGTGTTTGCATATACGTATCCTTTTATGATCCAATTTGCTAATGTATTGTGAGAGAGATACATCTTTTTTGTGGCCTATCATCTTGTAATTACTGACATTCAATGTCTCAGTTCCCTACTCAAGTAAGGAAGTGGTTGTTGCTACCTAACACTTCCTTGCAAATATACATTATTAGAAAAAAATCCAAAAATGGTTTTACACTAAGAATGAGAAGAGCACACAAACTAAATACTCGTTGATTTTCATCAATTTTAAGAAAATGTGACATCCATAAGGGGATTGTGTCACCCCTGGATTCTTATACTACTAATGTTTCATTATGTTCCATGTTTGGCATGCATTATTACCTGTCTTTCCTCTTTAGTAGGCCATTGTTGTTGCTCATAGGTCTTGGCCTCTATTTCAAGCCTTTCAAGGATCTTATCAAGAAATGTCCATTTTTCATATTTGATCACGTTGTCAGCTAAGAGATGCAGATCTACTTGTCCATCGCCTACACTAAGTCAACCTCACTAAATTAGGCCAAAGGAGAGAGAATGTAATTCTCACAAATGTCTAGTGAACTCATAATGTTTGCCAATAATACATAGTCCTAGTCATTCAACATCCTAAATGTAGGTAGGCAAAAGACAGACATGCCTCCTTAGCATATGAATTGAGAAATAGTGCATCCTCTAGGTCAATAGGGACAATAACTAGGGATTTGTCACAAATTTACCTTTGTTGAGTAACCTCCACTCTTTTCTCCTCTGCATTAAATGCTACAATCTCCTCTTCCTCTTCAAACTCTCTATTAGTAATAGTAGGTTGTATCATGTCGCTAGCATGCAGTGCTTGTGAAGTCTCTTGTAAGTTTTTTCCATCCGATAGGAGATGCAAGTAGCAAAGGAAGGCAAAGGAAGAATGCAGTTGATGACACCTCTTTGAGTTTACTAGGAAGTCCTCTATGCCCCTATGTCCTATCTCCACTAGCACGCAATTTATCCATCACCCTAGCTAACTTTCTCTTAGAAACTTTATTGGTCATGAAGTTATCTGGGTAAACATATTCATCTACATTACGAATCATCATGCTAGATTATGTGATTATTCAGTATTTCTCCATTTTCTTAGCCAACACATTCTCAAAGGAGCCCAATATTATCTGAATAGAAAGTGGTGAGTTGAACATGTGTGACAACTCAAGAGCATGAGAGTGCGCACCAGCATTGTAGAGAAACATATATAGCTATTCATCCAAGGTCTTTTTCACATCATCCTCAAATACTAGTTCAATCTTTCTATTTCCTATGCCCAACAAAAAATTGAAAACTAAAATAATATTAATTATCCAAGCCAAGCAAAATGCTTTAGAAAAATTCTCCTTTGCTTGGTGGTGAACCATAGTGTGTTCAAGTATACACATGAAGGTCAACATCAAGTGATGCTCTTTGCATGTTGCCCTACTAAGGGGCTTCCCTCACTTGGTGGTATTCCATACTAAATTCAGGGCACAAGAGGGTCAAAATCGAGCAATATGTGGGAGATCTTAAGCCTAGGGATAATCCTCCTTTGCTTAGTGGTGATCCATACTACATTCAAGTGTACATGAGGATCAACACCAAATGATACTCTTTTTCCACTGTGCCAATGAGGGGCCTCTTGCGCTTGGTGGTGATGTATAGTGTTTAGTGGATATCAAGGTCAAAACCAAGCGATGTCGGAGCTTGAAGCATAGGAAAAAACCTTCTTTACTTGGTGTGGTGACCCATATTGCATTCAAGTGCCAAGGAGCTCCTTTCTGTGTGCATGAGGGTTAAAAAAAAGTGATATGGGGGCTCTTAAGCATAGGCAAAAGCCTGATTTTCTTGGTGGTGATCCATACTACATTCAAGTGCAAGGGTGGGTCAATGCCAAGCAACGCTCTTTGCCCACTACCCTAGTGAGGGGGCTCCCTCGCTTGGTGGTGACCCATATGGTATTCAATGTACATGAGCATCAAAACCAATCACTGTAAGAATATAGGGGAATAGCAACAGGCACTTCTGACGCATATTAGCGGCATCACTATTTGCATTGCAAATGCAATGCAAATAGCGACAATACTCAAACAAAAAAAAGGGCTGAAACCAGAGCACGACATTTTGCCACAAGGAGCAAAAGAGAGAGCGAAATAGATTGTGTGTTTGGGAGGGAGAGAGGGAGAAAGAGAGAGAAGGAGAGCTTCTCACTGTTGCCGCCATTTTTATTCACGAAGAAGAGGAGGAAGTGCACGAAGGGCAAAGATGAGCTATTGTCGTAAAGAGGAGACAAAGAATCCATCCTCGGGTCTTTGCGGTGAGTGCATTTCTCTCTCTTGGTTTATTCTTGTTATGTTTCATTTTCTTTTGTTTGTTTTTGTTGAGAATGAGGTGCATCAAGGGAGAAAGAGATGAATGAGAGAGGGAGAAGAAGAAAGAAAAAATGAAGAAAGAATGAGAGACAGAGGGAATAAACATGAAACATAATAAATAAAGAAATAAATAGAGAGAGAGGGGGAGGGAGAGAGGAGAATGAATGAGAAAACATGAGGGGGTAGAGAAAAACAAAGAGAGGATTTGTTCTTGTTCTTTAATTTCTTCTTTTTTTGTTTGTTTCTTTTTACAAGGATGTGCATTGAGGGAGAAAGAGAGGAAATGAGAGAGGGAGAAGAAGAAAGAAAAAGGAAGAAAGAACGAGAGAGAGAGAGAGGGAATAAACATGAAAGATAATAAAGAAAGAGAGAAATAGAGAGAGGAAGGGAGAGAGAGAGGAGAATGAATGAGAAAACACGAGGGGGTAGAGAAAACCAAAGAGAGGGTTTGTTCTTATTCTTTAATTTCTTCTTTTCTTGTTTCTTTTTTTTACGATGATGTGCATTGAGGGCAAAAGAGAGAAAATGAGATAAGAAATGAGAGAGGGCAGAGAATGTGGTGCATTGAGGAAGAATGATAGGAAACAAGAGAGAGAAGAAGAAAGGAAAAGGGGGAGAGAGAGAGAGAGAGAGAGGAGAATGAGTGAGAAAATATAAGGGGGTAGAGAGAAACAAAGAGAGAGAGAGAAAGAAAGATAGGAAATAGGAGAGGGAGAAGAAGAAAGGAAGAGAAAGAGAGAAATGGCCATCGCGTCTACTGTACTCTCGTGTTCTGAGCAATCTATGAAATGTGGGATGGTAGCTGTAGTAGTAGGAGTAGAGAGAGGCTTTGTTAAAGGTGTACCTTGGGTGTGTTCGACACTTCAAAAAGACGTGGAAGGCTTGTGTCTCCAGACCCGATAGTAGTAGTAGTAGTAGTAGTAGTAGTAGTAGTAGTAGTGGTAGTAGTGGTAGTAGTGGTAGTAGTGGTAGTAGTGGTAGTAGTGGTAGTAGTGGTAGTAGTGGTAGTTTTGTTAAAGGCGCACCTTGGGTGTGTTCGATGCTTTGGGAAGGCATGGAAGGTCTGTGTCTCCAGGCCCGATAAAAGGAAAGAGAGATTGGACTTGGAGGTGAATGGATGATTTTCTTGACATGCTTTGCACTACCTCCTCCTACACTTTTCATATCGAGTCGCACATAAAGGAAAAAAGGTGGCAAGGTCTCGTGCAATACCACGGGACGAGGGAACACTCCCACATAGGGTAGCTAGTCTCTTGCCCCCATGCATAGCATATTAGACTTTACATACTGTAGGCCTGCCTGTAAGGGGGCAAAAAGAAACGAAGAGAGAGGCAATAAAGAAAGAGAGAGAGAAATAATATTAGAAAATAAGAGAGGGAAAAAAAGAAAGAAAGAAGAAGAGAGAACAAGAAAAAGAGAATAGATATGAAAGACAAAGAAAGCACGAAAGAGAAAGGGGAGAGAACATAAAACAAAGAGCACAAAGAAAGGTGCAAAGAAAGGGAAAGAAACAAAGAAATGGGGACAAAACCAAGACTTTAGTTGACATTAATTTTGTTGAGTTATAAGAGAAGAAATCCCTTCTCAAACAATTTAAGAAAGAAAAAGAGCATGAGAACAAAAACAATTTTTTTGTCGTAACGTAGACTAAATGGAAAATGATGAAGGTTGTGATGTTCAAGATAGTGAGGTGTATCTTAATCAGTGTGTCACGTGTACTGTATCAAGAATCGCGTGGTGGGGGACTTTGCTTGAGCTGTTGTGCCAAACACACACTGTATACACAACTGTATACACAAGAGGAAGCTCACTCAAGAACACAAGAAGATAGATGGAGGCCAAAACATTTTCTTCCTCATTTTTCTTCTTCTTCCACACACTATAC